>NC_073391.1:7510538-7840038 GCF_028641065.1 Leucoraja erinaceus | reverse complement strand
TCCACAAAGCACGGTGGACATTTTGTCCTGGAAGTAAAGGACATTGCTGGCAAACCAAGAAACGTGTTCTTTTTTTTGAAGCTGAAGAACTTTCAATTAATAGTTTACATCTGTTTTCACCAAGTAAAAGGAGAGAGAGGAAAGTGAAGGTAGACAAAAAAGCTGGAGAAACTCAGCGGGTGAGGCAGCATCGGAACAAGGCGAAGGGAAGTGAGATCAGTGTGGAGAATACTAATATGCAAGGGAGGTGTGAGATTAAGAAGGAGGAGGTGTTGGGGCTTTTGATAACCATTAAGGTAGATAAATTGGACACAAAAAGCTAGTGTAACTCAGCGGGTCAGACAATATCTCTGGAGAAAAGGAATAGGTGATGTTTCGGGTCGAGACCTTTCTTCGCACTTGATCCAAAATGTCACCTGTTCCTTTTCTCCAGAGATGTTGTCCGACCTGCTGAGTAACTCCAGCTTTTTGTGTCTAACTTCAGTTTAATCCAGCATCTGCAGTTCTTTCCTGCACGAGTTAGATAAGTTTCCAGGCCATGGTGGGATCTATCCCAGGTTATTGACAGAGGCAAGAGAAAAGATTGTAGGTGCTACCATGGTTGTAAGTCAAGGTGGCACAGCAGTAGAGTTGCTGCCTAACAGCAAATGCAACGCCGGAGACCCTGGTTCAATCACGACTACGGGTGCTGTCTGTACGGAGTTTGTACGTTCTCCCCGTGATCTGCTTGCGTTTTCTCCAAGATCTTCAGTTTCCTCGCACACTATAAAGACGCACAGGTTTGTAGGTTAATTTAGAATCTGAATCAGAATCAGAATAGTACTTTATTTTCCAAGTATGTTTTGCAACATACGAGGAATTCATTTGCCAAGTCAGTCATACAAACAGATCACCAAAAACACATTTTAACATATGTGTAAATGTGTAAATATGTGTAACATTTTTCACATATTTAACATATATATCAACCGAGCCCTCCTTTGACGGGACAATCTTGACACCCATAGCCAGGTGCGTTTTGGCCCTCCGCGTCGAGGCGCTCAGCTCCTGCATCGGGGGGATGTCAACTCCCCCGTGCTGGACGATCGAACCTCGCGTCAGGGCCGGTTGAACCTTCCACGACATTGGAGCTCCCGACTCGGCCTCTCCCGAGACTGCGAGCTCTGGATGATAAGTCCGCATGCCGTGGTTGGCGCGATCCCAGGCAAGGGATCATCTCCGATGTTAAGTCAACGCCCCGCGGTTGGGCTCATGACAGTCCGAGGAGGCCACCAGCTCCAACGATGGAAGGCCACAGAGCAACCGGAGAATACGATACGAAAATCAATCTCATCTCCGGCAAGGTAAGAACCTGAAATAAAGTTTCCCCTGCTACCCTCCCCTCCCCCCCCCCCATAAGACAAACTGGAGAACATTAAAACAAACTTTTAACAAACACTAAAAATGAAAAAAGATGAAAAATCGAACAGACTATTGGCAGAGCTGCCATCGTACGGCGCCCCTGGTGGTTTTGTAAATGTTAAATTTGTCCCTAGTAGGTGTAGGATATGTTAATGTGCAGGGAGCACTGGTGGGCATGGATCTGGTCGGCTGTTTCCGTGCTGTATCTCTAAAAAATATATATTTTAATTCTTTGCATCTACTCTCGTCACAGGCAAGGTCCTGGAAAAATGGAAAGTAGGTAATGTTGTTCCTTTGTTTAAGAATGAGAGTAGAGAGAATCCAAGAAATGATAGGCCGGTGAGTCTAATGTCAGTGAGAGTGAAGCAACAGAAGAGGATTCTTCAGTGTAGGTTATACTCACACTTGGAAGATAATAGGTTAATTAGGGACAATCAGTATGGCTTTGAACATATAACTTAGTCATTGAGTGATACAGTGTGGAAACAGGCCCTTCGGCCCAACTTGCCTATTCAACATTGTATTAAACACATTGATGATTTTTGATTTCGTCTTTCCAGCAATTTGTTTTTTCTTGCCATTAAATTCACCTTTAGATAGCTTTGAAAGCTCAAATCTATAGCTGGCCCCTTATTCTGGCAGTTCTTACATTTTTTAAGTGTTAATGAAAATGTTTCCGAAGCCTTTCATATCCAAAATCAAATATTTGTCTTTGGGGGAGAGAATAGAGAAAGGGTGCATTGTGAAATATCGCAATTACTTTGAAGATTTACTCTTGCGTAAAATTCTCTCATATTTCCCCTGTGGGAGGCAATGAAGTTTTCAACACACTGTTTTCGAGACGTGGCAGGAAGATCTTGATACATTTTGCCATCGCTTCATCCGAAATCTAATGGAAAGGAAACCTGCTTATTTTGTTTTAAGAATGAATAATTGAAAATTAAGTATAAGGAGAGGCAATCATTAATTCAATGAACTGGGTGAATGGTTAGGGGTTTCTCATTGCAGATCCTGCTAACATGAAGTTCTATCCATTAACGATGCAAAAAGACAAGTGAAACTAATTTACATTGTGTGAAGCGAGCTTCAAACAATTCTTGACAAATGTTATGCAACTGAGCAGTTGTGAAGCAAATGGCATGGTGTTTGTCAAACTTGTGATGAACTTTGATTCTCACACAAAACACAAATTATCAAATTATTTTGCGTAGCATGCACATCTCTGAAGATCTTTCCTGGTCCGAGAACACTAACGCAATTATCAAAAAAGCTCATCAGCGCCACTAATTCCTGAGAAGATTACGGAGAGTCGGTTTGTCAAGGAAGACTCTCTCTAACATCTACAGGTGCACAGTAGAAAGCATGCTGACCGGTTGCATGGTGGCTTGGTTCGGCAATTTGAGCGCCCTGGAGAGGAAAAGACTACAAAAAGTAGTAAACACTGCCCAGTCCATCATCGGCTCTGACCTTCCTTCCATCGAGGGGATTTATCGCAGTCGCTGCCTCAAAAAGGCTGGCCGTATCATCAAAGACCCACACCATCCTGGCCACACACTCATCTCCCTGCTACCTTCAGGTAGAAGGTACAGGAGCCTGAAGACTGCAACAACCAGGTTCAGGAATAGCTACTTCCTCACAGCTATCAGGCTATTAAACCTGGCTCGGACAAAACTCTGATTATTAATAACCACTTTCTGCTATTTGCACTTTATCAGTTTATTTATTCATGTGTGTATATATTTATATCATGGTATATGGACACATTTATCTGTTTTGTAGTAAATGCCTACTAGTTTCTGTGTGCTTAAGCAAAGCAAGAATTTCATTGTCCTATACAGGGACACATGACAATAAACTCACTTGACTTGATTTGACTTGACTAGCATTACCTGTTATAGATCAATAGTGCAGATGTGAATCAAAATCGTTCAACATTCCAGTCATGTAGCATGACATAGGGATGAGTTCTCTATACCGAGAAATAAACCACTTCACAACAACACAAATGATCCGAGGCCGTCGGGCAGGATCTACCAGCAGCAACGGAACTGGAGGTGCCGACTGTAAGGGAATTCCTGATCTCAGGGGAATCCCTGACCTCTTGGACATTCGTAGGTACTGTACCTTTAAACTCCGAGGAGGGCTTCATGGAGTACGGAAACGTGGCAGGACTACAAGTAAGACTGAAGCGTATGGGCCTTCGACCCCCTCTCCCTACCATCTTACTGGCCAGACACTAGAATACAAAGCGGAGGACTTAAGGGCAAGGCTGCTTTACCAAAGGGAGCTGAGGGAATGCTCTGTGTTCTGTTTCACAGAGACATGGCTCACCCCCAGCTCCCGAGACTCAGCGGTCCAGCCTGAAGGGTACTCCATCCACCGCATGGACCGTACACAGGCATCTGGAAAAGGGAGAGGAGGGGGCGTCTACCTCATGGTCAACTCTGCATGGTGCTCAGACGTGGCAGTCCTGTCCAACTCCTGGTCTCCACACCTCGAACATCTGGTGGTAAAGTGCCGTCCCTTCTACCGACCGAGGGAATTCACCTCCATCATCTTGACCGCGGTCTACATCCCACCCCAGGCAGACGTCCGTCTGGCATTGGAGGAGCTGCACGCCATGGTCAACAAGCACCAGACAGCTTATCCCGAGGCGGGGACTTCAACAAAGTCAACCTGAAGAAATCGCTCCCTAACTTTCACCAAAATGTCTCCAGCAGCACCAGTGGATCAAACACCCTTGACCACTGCTACACGACCATCAAGGATGCCTATCGCTCTATCCCTCGCCTTCACTTAAATCCGACCATACTACGGTGCTGCTTCTTCCTGCCTACTGGCAGCAATTGAAGAGCGCAACCCCAGAGGTGAGGACTGTACAGAGCTAGTCGGGGGCGAGGGGGCGGGGGGGCATAGGAACAACTCCAGGACGGTTTGGAGTCTGTAAACTGGGCAATGTTCAGGGAGTCAGCAATGGACCTGAATGAATGTGCCACAGTCGCTACAGACTTCATAAAGAAATGTGTGGAGGACTGCATCCCAACAAAAAACTTCTGAGTGTTTCCTAACCAGATGCCTTGGATGAACCATGAGATCCGCACTCTTCTGAAGACCAGATCCCGGGCATTCAGGTCTGGAGATACAGAGGTCTACAAGAAGTCCAGATACGACCTTGGTAAGGTCATCAAAATGACCAAAAGGAACTTCTGCTCCAAGCTGGAGGATGAGACAGATGTTCAGCAACTGTGGCGGGGCTTGAATGCAATCACCTCCTACAAGGCGAAATCAAGAGGCAGCTCAAATGTCAGCGAAGCATCACTCCCTAACGAGCTCAGTGCGTTTTACACACGCTTTGATAGGAAGAACACTGATGTGCCTTCCCGAGCCCCAATTCGCCGTGATGGTATTTCGGTCACAGTCACAGAGGCCGATGTCAGAAGATCCTTCAGGTGGGTGTACCCTCGGAAAGCACCTGGACCTGATGGTATACCCAGTCGCGTTTTAAAACCTTGTGTGGACCAACTGGCTAGAGTTTTTACGGAAATTTTTAACCTCTCACTTCTAAGGTCTGAGGTTCCCACCTGCTTTAAAAGGGCATCAATATTACCGGTGCCCAAGAAGAGCAAGGTGACGTGCCTCAATGAATATCGACCCGTGGCACTAACATTTGTGGTGATAAACTGCTTTGAGAGGTTGACCATGGCGCAAATCAACTCCTACCTCGACAAAAAACTGGTCCCCCTGCAGTTCGATTATCGCCACAACAGATCAACGGTGGATGTGATCTTGCTGGCTCTCCACTCCGCTCTGGACCATTTGGATGTTATTCATTGACTACAGCTCGGCATTTAATTATAAAACTCAATGTCAGAACAACTCTTAAAAGTATGTGCATAGCAATCTATGGTGTGAACTTGTGGAATGGTCTGGAACAGGAGATAAAACTTAGCACAAACATAAGTTTAAAAAGATGTACAAAAACACTTGTTTAAAAGGATATTGGGATGAGGATAGGTTATTGTGAGTGGGATATTTGTTATACTGATTGTATTGGGAAGGGTGATTATAGGGTGATGGGTTGAATATATGACTATAGTATATGAGGGTTTTTTCTTTTCTATTTCTTTTTTTTCTTTTTTGTATGGCTATAAATATTTGATTAGTGTATAAATGTAAATAATTTGGTGTACATATAGTGGCTGGTGTACATATGGTGTACATATAGCTGCTAAATTTGTATAAGATAATTACAAGCAGTTGAATAAGGGGTGGGAATTAATAAGCTTTGGCTTCTTCCTGCTCCTTTTCGGACACATACAATTTCATTTATTTATAGATATTGTTTATGACACTTTATAAATATTCTTGTTTTGTTTTGTGTATGCTGTTTCACACTTGCTTTCTTTTTTTTTATTGTGTTCGAAATAAAGAATAAAATAAATAAATAAATAAATAAAATAAATATCATCATCCCCTCCAAGCTGGTTACCAAACTCTCAGATCTGGGTCTTTGCGCATCCCTCAGCAATTGGATCCTCGACTTCCTCATTAATACACAGTCTGTCCGTCTTGGTGGAAATGTGTCATCCTCGATAACAATTAGCACGGGAGCACCTCAAGGCTGCGTGCTCAGCCCCCTGCTGTACTCACTCTATACTCATGATTGCTTAGCCGGACATAGTACGAACCTCGCCATCAAGTTCGCCGACGACACCATTGTTGTAGGACGTATCACTGATGGGGACGAGTCAGAGTATAGAAGTGAGATCGATCAATTGACCAAATGGTGCCAGCGCAATAATCTGGCTCACAACAACAGCAAAACCAAGGAACTGATTGTGGACTTTGGAAGGGGAAGGATGGAGACCCACAGTCCCGTTTATATCAACGGGTCGATGGTGGAAATGGTCAAGAGCTTCAAATTCCTGGGCGTGCATATTTCCGAAGAACTTTCCTGGTCCCAGCACACGGATGCAATTATAAGGAAAGCACATCAGCGCCTCAAATTCCTGAGAAGATTACGGAGAGTCGTAATGTCAAAGAGGACCCTCTCGAACATCTACAGGTGCACAGTATAGGGCATACTGACTGGTTGCATCGTGGCTTGGTTCAGCAACTTGGTTGAGCGTCCAGGAGCGGAAAAGAATGCAGAACGTTGTGTCCACTGCCCAGTCCATCATCGGCTCTGACCTCCCTACCATCGAGGGGATCTATCGCAGTCACTGCCTCAAAAGGGCTGCCAGCATCATCAAGGACCCACACCATCGTGGCCACACACTCATCTCTCCGCTGCCATCAGGTAGAAGGTACAGGAGGCTGAAATCTGCAACATCCAGGTTCAGGAACAGCTACTTCCCCACAGCCATCAGACTATTAAACACAACCTCAAACAAACTCTGAACTAGAACAGCCTATTGCACCTTATCTGTATATTTATGTGTGTATATATATATATATATATATATATTATGGTATATGGCACACTGATATAATCTGTATGTATGCCTACAATATTATGTTGTACTGCAGCAAGCAACAATTTCATTGTCCTATCTGGGACACACGACAATAAACACTCTTGACTTGACTTTACTTGACTTGACTAAAATTAGAGCACATGGTATTGGGGGTAGGGTGTTGACATGGATAGAAAATTGGTTGGCAGACCTGAAGCAAAGAGTAGGAGTGAACGAGTCATTTTCAGAATGGCAGGCAGTGGCGAGTGGAGTGTCGCAAGGCTCGGTGTTGGGGCCGCAACTGTTTACCATATATATTAATGATTTGGAAGAGAGAATTGAATGCAACATCTCCAGGTTTGCGGATGACATGAAGCGATGGCAAATGTATCATGACGTTCCTGCCAAGTCTCAAAAACTGTGTAATTGCTATAATCGAACTCATTGGTTACTATTTGCGCTCTCATGTCAACTATCCTGACAAAAAATCCTAATTGCAGTCAGACAAGGAGCTTTAAGCCTTAACGTCTTACAATTTTTATTTACTCCAGATACACATCCTGGACAGGTTTGCTTACATTTTTTGGGCTGTTCAGTCGTGCTTTTATTTTAATTCTTCCACAAATACTGTACTGCGCCATTGGTCTCTTATTCCTTTGGTCTTATTAAACTTCCCATCACCTGAACACGCTCATCCTCTAATTAATGATGAGGAACAGACAATATGTTTCCAAGTCGGGATAGTGTGTAAATTGGAAGGGAACCTGAAGGTGGTGGTGGTCCCATACACCTGTGGTTCCCATCCTTCTTGATGGTAGACATCAGATGGCCAGGAAATTATGTTTAAATGAGCCAGGCGAGTGAGTATCTGCATTATTTTGTAGATTGCACACATTACAGTCACTGTGCGCTGCTGGTGGAGAAAATCAAAATTAATGTGGTGGATGGGGGTCATTGAAGTGGGCAGCTTTGCTTGAACAGTTGGAGATGCTATTCTTCCAGGCAAGTGGAGAGAACTTCACACTTCTGGATTGTAGATGGTGGGAGAGTCTTGTGCTGTCAAGAGGCAAGTCCTCTGTTGCACGACGGCAAACACCTGACTTGCTCGTGTAATTAGAAAATTTATGTAAGAATTCAAGTTGAGTTTCTGATCAATCATAATCCTCAGGATTTTGGGGGCATGATGACGATAATGCTATCAAATGCCAAGAGAACATGTTTAGATTCTCTCTCGTTACAGGCAGTCACAGCCTGGTATATTCATGATGATGAAGTCATTTGATTTCCAGGAACAGACAATATGTTTTATTCCTTTGGTCTTAGTAAAATTCCCATCACCGTGGATCCTCTATTAATGTGTATGTTTCAAATTGTGGGAGGGGAACCATTGATGCAACCTTTTTTCCTTAGCATTGCTTTTATTTTGCATATTGTCCGATTTACTTACTCAGGACTTGTGATGGAATTGAAGGTTAGATGCAATCTTCAGCAAGAGGCATGGGCTGCACCAAACCCTGCGTTTTTGTTGCTTCATGACAAATCAGTCCTTGTCCCAATGACGATAATGCTACAAATGCCACCCATGTTTAGATTCCTCGTTACAGGCAGTCCAGCCCATGATGATGAAGTCATTTGCCCCCCCTTAGAATTGCTTTTTATTTTGCCCCCCCAATTTTCAGCAAACCTGCACCATACCTGCGTTTTTGTTGCTTATGACAAACAGTCCTTGTCCCAATGTACACTGACACCATCTTTCTCCCTACATCGACAACTGCATTGGGGCTGACTCTTACACTTGTGCAGATTTCATTGATTTTATTAACTTCACCATTAACTTCCGCCCTGCCCTCAAATACACTTACTCTATCTGTGACACCTCTCCCCTTTCCTGATCTCACTGTCTCCATCAGAAGGGACAGACTATCCATTGACATCTACTACAAACCCATTGACTCCCACACTTATCTAGACTACACCTCCTCCCACCTTGCCTCTTGCAAAGACTCTATCCCAAACTCTCCATGCTCCCAAGATGAGGCTTTCCATTCGAGATCTCCTCTTCCTTTTGTAAACGTGGTTTCCCACCTGCTGTAATCGATGGATCTCCTTCCCGTGACTCCTCTGTGTCCCGTAGTTCAGCTCTCCCCCCCCCCCCCCCCCCCCTCCTCCCCCAGATGGAACATGGGTATAGTTCCTCCCCCTTCACCCAACCAGCCTTCGCATCCAACACATCATCCTCCAACATTTCCGTCACCTCGGATTTATCCTACCACCAGTCACATCTTCCCAGACCCACGGGGGAAGTGGGGGGAGCGCCGTATGTGTGAAATTCACACGGTGCAAAGCCAATGTGATACAGACACACACCGCGATGAACAGGAAGGTTGGCGTTGTAATTAGGATGGATACAGCATAGTGTACCGTAAGTCCTTTAAAAGAGGGGGAAGATGGGGGCGAAGGGGGGAGAAGGAGGGAGAAGGAGTGGAGACAACTTTTAAGAAGCCAGAGATAGACGGCTGTGAAGCTCGGCGGACATTTAACATTACTGGTCGGTTATCCTTGGTTCTAAAAACTACTGTTTATGGGGTTTTTTTTCCCAATGAGCCAATGAAATTCACCGGTCAGCACCAGCTACAACCTATGAGGACCTACGAGATCCTTCGACCTCCTGGCAACCCACTAGGACCTCCTAGCGACCCACCTACGGCACGTGAATTCTCGCTACTCTCCATGACGGATTCATTTTGGTCGCCGCTAATTTTTCAAAATGTTGAAAATGTTTCGGCGACCATAATGAGGCTGCGACTAGTTTCCAGAATGCGGGAGCTCCTCACGACCATGAAGGTGACTCCCTGGCAACCACCCACGAACATGTGGCGGCGACTGCCAGCGACTGTCATGGACGTAGCAGGTCGCCGAAAAACTGGCGACTGGACCCCCCTTCAACATAAAATTTGAAATAGAATCATTACTTTAACAACAAAAAATAACCGAAGTCAGCACCGGCGACAACCTACGTCACCTGGTGACAACCTACGTTAACCTGGCGACAATAATGACAGCATCTATGTCAGGAGAAGTCAAGCTACGCTCATTGGCGTCAATCCTACTGTTGCCGACTGTCTCCGAAAATGTTTCAACATTGAAAATCCAGCGGCGACCAGAAAGACGCTAGGACTCTTTGGGCGACTGAGGGGACTACTCATGACCATCCAGGCGACACCCCGGCGACCATGTGGCGATAGCCTAGTCGCCTGTAGTCGCCTACAAAATAAGCTAAGTGTAGAGGCTCTTAAGTGCGACAGGCCCAAAACTCAGCAGGCCAGGCAGCTTCTTTGGAGAGAAGTTTGGTGACATTTCAAATTGAAACAGAGGTTCATGTTTAGTTCAGTTTAGTTTATTGTCATGTGTACCGATGTACTGTGAAAAGCTTTTGTTGTGTGCTAACCAGTCAGCAGAAAGACAATACAGTGACATCAATCAACATAGAACATTGAACATATTGGGTACTGCTTTTCAGCATCACCTAAAATTTGTCATCAATGACATTTTCAAGCAGTTTAGTCTAAAAACTGACTGTCAACGCTCTCACAGAAGAACCATTTTCTATCAATACCGAAACTTCAAGAGAAAAATGTTACTCAATGATCAGTTCAAGTTCAAGTTCAAGTGAGTTTATTGTCATGTGTCCCTGAAAGGACAATGAAATTCTTGCTTTGCTTCAGCACACAGAAAATAGTAGGCATTTACTACAAAACAGATCAGTGTCCATATACCATTGCATAAATATATACACACATGCTTAAATAGACTGATAAAGTGCAAATAACAGATAATAGTAAGATTAAACGAGAACTTACCAGTTCGAAGTTTGATCATTATTTTATGAGGAGTAACGTTGAGGGATTACGTGAAGAACCCGCCAGGGCGCATGCATGTCATTCTTCAAAGCAGCTGTGTGAAATCACAGATAACAGTAAATGACTGAACATAGTAAGATTAGAGAAGAGGATACCAGTTAAACTTTATGATCAAGGGTGGGAGCGGAGGGCACGTAATCCCTCAACTTTACTCCTCATAAAATAATGATCAAACTTCGAACTGGTAAGTTCTCGTTTAATCTTACTATTTTACTTTGGAGTCACGTGAGTGACTATGTGAAGATTTCAAAGCTCTGTGATTTCATGCCGTGGAAACAAGTCCATGCATCACATCTGCCTTAATTGACTAAAGGAGGAATTGTGTTAACATGTTTAAACATGAATCTGATATTGAAAATCCATGATAAATTTATTAACAACAAATTATAGCCCCTATTTTATGGGGTGAAATCATATTTCAGAACTTAAAATTGATTCTGCAAAAGTTCCAGGTTTAACCACTGGTTTATGGTAGAATTGTTGGAACGTTTTTTCCCTTGACCATCCTGCTGTCTCCTGGATTTGGTCCATCGGTACGTCCAACTCCATAGCTGCCGATGTAGCTGCAGCCCTGGTGGAATGAGATTTGAATATATTAGTATCCACCCCAGGTGTTGTTAAAATTGTTTCAGCCATCTGGAAATAGTTTGAACCGACACTTTTTTGTGGGGTTGCTTGTGGCTGATCAGTAGTGCCATCTCATTGCCTCTGATGTTTTTGGTGTTCTCCATATATAACAATAAATATCTTATTATACAGAGACGATCATCTATAGGATAGGCCCTGAATTCTATTTTGAGGCCTGATGATCCCAGTCTGTTCTGTTTGACTAATTCGTGAATATGAAAAGTTATATTTTTTGTTGAAGAAGTCATATTGTCCAGCCTTAACTTATGTAAAGACTGTACCCTTTGTGCTGAGACCAAAGCCATCAGCATGGCTGTTTTATGTGTCAGTTTTTGCAGGGATAGAGGTGTTGCTGGAGACCAGTTCCTTAGCAACGTTAGGACAATACTCACATCCCATATTTGAGAGTACCTGGTTCTTGGAAAATTGATATTAAAAATTCCCCTCATAAGTTTGGTTACCTGGGGGTGAGTCCCAACAGAATGATGCTCTGATCCTCACCATAGATATGCTGAAAGGGCACTTCTGGCACCGTTAATGGCACTGTAACTGAGCCCCTCATCATAATGGAGGCCTGCCAGGAATTCCAGAACAGACGTTATGTTCATCGAGCTGTAAGTGATGTTGTTTCTGTGACAATATTTCTCCTATTTCCTGGTGTATACCAGATATTGTTTTTTGGTGGACTGCCTGTGAGCCACTGAGATAATGTTCAATGTTCGGTCAGTCAGTCCCAGTTCCAGTAGAGGTTTCTTTAGACTCTATAAATTAATAAGTTTGTCGTTTTATGACATGGATGACTATCCCCAGTTACGGGATGAACCAACAAATCTGGTCGTTTCAGGATGGTGATACATGGTTCTAAGACCATGTCGAGTATCACAGGGAACCATGGTTGAGTAGGCCAATCGGGCACTACCAAAATACCAGACGCTGAGTCTTGTTGTATTTTGCGTTATACCCGACTGATGAGGCAGAAAGGAGGGAATGCATAGAAAAACAATTTCCCCCAATGCAGCGAAAAAGCATCTATCGCTGATGCCCCAGGGTCTGGTTCCCAAGAAACATAGTTTATATAACTGGTGATTGAGTCTAGATGCAAATAGATCGATATCTGGTGTTCCATACCGTGCTACAATTTACAATACTTTTATATCCAACATCCATTCAATGTTTTCATTGAATTTGCGTGACCTGGTGTCTGCCACTGAATTTAGGTTACCTGGTAGGTAAGTAGCTGATATCCAAATATTTCTCTGGATACACCATTGCCAAATTGTATTAGCCAGATTGTCACATGATGTCGATTAGATTCCACCCATATGGTTAATATATGCCACCACGGTGGTATTGTCAATCTGTAGTCTAACATGCTGGTGATATATTCCAGAACAGTATGACTTTAGGCCATAGAACGCACCCAACATTTCCAGGTAGTTTATGCCAAGTGTCAGTAGCAATGATGCCTCCTGTGCATTCCATCTACCTCCACAACTGGAGATGGAATTGGTTGCACCCCAACCAAGCGCACTGGCATCAGTTTGTAGCACCACTGAGGGGTTGCTGATAATAATAGGGCTGGAACAATGCCGAATGTTATCCCTCCACCATTTTAATTCCATAATTGCTTTGATTGGTAGCTTCATTGGTCTGTCGAAATGACCAGCATTAATTTTGAGTGCTTGTATTTTTGCCCTTTGTAAATTTTGATAATGCAAAGGTACAAATTGTGTGGCTGGAAAAGCAGCCACTATTTTGCCAATCACCCTTGCTACCAATCTGATAGATGGTTCACTGATGTCAATGAGGTTGTTGCAGGCCTCAATTAAGACTGTAGCCTTGTCCTTTGGTAAAGTCACCGACATGTGAACTGAGTCAATAGTGAACCCCAAATAATCCATTATGGTGGAAGGCGTTAGTTTAGATTTAACTGGATGGATGATAAACCCCAGTTTCTCAAACAATTGTTTGGTGGCTGATACAGCTAGTTTGGCTAATTCCAAAGTTTTGCCCACAATCAATATGTCATCTAGATAGGCCATGATCATATGTTTTTGTTTCCGAAGAAACGCTAGGGCTGGTTTCAAATTTTTTGTAAACAGCCTGGGGACTGATGATAATCCATTTGGTAGAGCTCTATACTGCCAGCGCTGCCGCATCCAGTTGAATTTTAAATAACGTCTGTGGTCAGTCCGTATAGGCACTGAATAGTAAGCTGAATAGGCACTGAATAGTATTTTAAGTCAATGCTAGCCATGAAGTAGCCTTCGGAAATCAATTGTTTGGCAGTAACAAAGGTTTCCATTTTGAAATGAATATATTGCACATATGTATTCAAGTTTGTCAAATCTATGATGAGCGACAACCACCATCTTTTTTTGTTTTGGTAAAGATATTAGACACAAATTCCAGAGAATCATGTTGGGTTTTTTCAATTACCCCCTTGGCGTGAAGTCTAACCAGTTCAGCATGTGCTTCTAATTTTTCTTTTCGTGAAAGTACGAGCGTTCGGTTCGGTACATGCTGAACTGGGGGGCTATTTTTGTGCACAAATTCAATAGTATATACCTGGATACTGTTTAGGATATAAGTGTCTGTTGTCAATGCACTCCATGCCTCCCAAAAGAAGTGAAATCTCCCACCGATATGTGTATTATCCACACTTCCTATAATTTGTAAGGGACCAGACCCACCTACCTCCATGGTTACCAGTGGAAGGTTTACTTCTTCCTGTGTGGTCTTCGAGGAGGTTGAGGCGCCGGTGTCCGGGTTTGGGGTTTGCGCATTTTCCACGAAGGCCGGTCTGGGCCATGGCCTAAAAAAGACCGCTGTGCTGTATGCCCGGCCTTTGAGCTTTCACCAGCTTCTCCTGTTCTGCTGGTGGGTGCGTAAGGGTGCTGTCTGTGGCTGTGGGAGGTCCTTGCTGTTGTCGCCTTTATGAGCCCCAGGGTTTTTGCCTCCTCATCGAGCTCCTTAACCTGCTTGGACAGGTTTCCACCAAATAATAATATTGGTGGCTTTGTGTCTCCAGGTTTGCACAGGCCTGCAAATTTTGGATTTAAGGCAGGTCGGATGGCACTCTTTCTGACACTATTCATTTCATACTGCGTATTGCAGAATAGTGCCAGTGCATCCTGTTGTTCTTGCGACATTTCCTTCCCATCCACTGTGCGAGCGAATGCTGTGATCCCTGCTGTTAGTAGTTTTAGTATTCTCTGGCGCTTGACATCCATGCTTCTAACTGCTGCTCCGACGTGTTTCCAGATACAATTATTCACAACTGGAACATTCAGGGATATGCAATTTCCTGGTGCCAGATATTTGGCAGTGGTGTCCATCACAGCCTGTTCCTGTAGTTGCTTGAATGACAGGACATCAATGCTGGCAGCTAGTTTCTGTTCTAGATTCCGTCCAGGCTGTATGTAGTTGGACACCATGTCCAATAGATTTTCGCCTTCCTGCACCCCCTGCACACTTGTGGTTTGTTCAGCAAACCCCTCTTCGGGGTCAGCCCAGAATTGACCCCCAGTACTCCCCTCTGACGAGGGAGATGCACTGTGCAGCCCTACGTAAGGTGCTGCTGTGGGTGTTATATATGACCCACGGTGACTAGACTCCATCTCCCGGAGTCTGTCACGTTGGAGCATTTGTTCCATGAGCCGCTCCATCCGGTTCCAGCGCGCACGGTCGCTGGCCGCTCACGGCTACTCAAAGTCGGATTCCTCAGAGTCAATGGCTCTGTTTGTTTTTCTTTTTGCCATCCCGGCTGCGGTGTTGATCTGGCCGGTGCGGGGGCTAAGTCGGGCTCAGCTGATCCCATTATGGGTGATTCCTGTGCCGCCGGCCACTGCTGGCTGCCCGCAACTCCGTGGTCCTCCCCGCCAGCTTTGTCGCAGCTCTGGTTGATTTTTTGGATTTGTCCATCATTTCCCCACCTGTGAAACAGTATGGGAAAAATAAAGACCGCAGAGTAACCACTTACCTGTCGGTCCCGGCTTTTAAACTTGCCGCTGCGGGGGAACGTCGTTCCACCCCGTCTGTCGTTTCCCAATGCATATAGCAATATGACACGCATGCACCCTGGCGGGTTCTTCACGTAGTCACTAACGTGACTACGAAGTAAAATGGGTTATTAATGATCAGAGTGTTGTCCGAGCCAGGTTTAATAGCATGTTGGCTCTGGGGAAGTAGCTATTCCTGAACCTGGTTGTTGCAGTCTTCAGGCTTCTGCACCTTTTACCTGAAGGTAGCAGGGAGATGGGTGTGTGGCCAAGATGGTGTGGGTCTTTGATGATACTGACAGCCTTTTTAAGGCAGCGACTGCAATAAATCCCCTTGATGGAAGGAAGGTCAGAGCCGATGATGGACTGGCCAGTGTTCACTACTTTTTGTAGTCTTTTCCTCTCCACGGCGCTCAAGTTGCCGAACTGCCATGATGCAACTGGTCAGAATGCACTCTACTGTGCACCTGTAGAAGTTAGAGAGAGTCCTCCTTGACAAACCGACTCTCCGTAATCTTCTCAGGAAGTAGAGGCGCTGATGTGCTTTCATCATAATTGCATTAGTGTTCTTGGACCAGGAAAGATCTTCAGAGATGTGCACGCCCAGGAATTTGAAGCGCTTGACCCTTTCATCCATTGACCCGTTGATATAAACGGGACTGGGGGTCCCCATCCTACTCCTTCCAAAGTCCACAATCAGTTCCTTGGTTTTGGTGGTGTTGAGCGCCAGGTTATTGTGCTGGTACCATGTGGACAGTTGCTCGATCTCTCTTCTACACTCTGACTCATCCCCATCAGTGATACGTCCCACAACAGTGGTGTTGTCAGCGAACTTGATGATGGAGTTCGCACTGTGACCGGCTACGCAGTCATGAGTATAGAGTGAGTACAGCAGGGGGCTGAGCACGCAGCCTTGAAGTGCTCCCGTGCTGATTGTTATCGACGCTGACACATTTTCACCAATACGAACAGACTGTGGTCTGTGAATGAGGAATTCAGTCAGAATGAGGGGGTCAGTCACACCAACCTTGCATTCATATTTAATCATTATGAAACTTTCTACGTCCTCATCTATAAACTGTATGGATTTGAGGTTAATACTGTACATGAGAGATAATTGTGCACAACACTCTTTTTGTTTCTCTCACAGTTCGGAAAGCATTTAGGACTCGTGGAGTTTAAATGTTTAAAAATGTCTTTGAGAAATGTTGAAGCATTATACATTCTGAGCTACTTTGTAATATTTTACAGCATTAGTGAGATTAAAAAAATGCTCTTAATTAAAGAAAAAACAATGGGATATACATCTTGCAATGGTGCTCCATGCTCATGTTGTGAAGTTCATTGTAACCATTCGTTCTTTCCTGCAGATATAAGTAACATTTTTTAGGAGGTTGAATAGTCTAATTGAAAAAGAAAGGTTAAAGACAATTGGAGTGCTAATGTACCTCATTAATTATTTGACATCTTTTCACCCGTCATCTCTGTCAATGTTTAATATTAAAATGTATCACTATGTCTAATTTCTTTTTCCTGACACTATATCAAATTTAATGGAGAATTTCTGTTATTTTTTTACATTTGTATTGATTTCTTGAATTCAATTTTTTGTGCAAAATAATTTTGAAATTGATATATTTGTTGACTAAATGGAATGGACATGATAATACTCTTGATTAGGATGATTTATTAGTAAATATCTGTACAACTGATTGGACAGTATACAATAGAAAAATAGGTAGGCATTTAGTGTATTGTAGTGAAAATATATTAAAAATGCTTAATGATAAGCTATTGCAAGCTTTAAATGTAGAATTTATTCAGTGAATGTAAATCAATAACAGGTTCTGTGCCAGTTTTTTAGAGTTGTGATATCTACATGACAAAGTGGTACATGGTAAAAATCCCACATAGTGATTCTAATCAATATGAACAATGAGCAAATATTTCCTTCTCTCCGTGTGCTCAAGTGAGATGATTTTGGAAATCTCCCAATTTCATCATATTCAAAACAGACATGGAGCTCAAAATCTAAATTCTAAATGTAATTCAAAACTATTTAAAATGGGCAGCTATAGATCTATGGAATGTTTATTTCTGAAAAAATTCCTACAGAATTCCTATGTTCTTGGATGAATAAGTTCATCTATTTTCGGTCTGATCCAGAATGACTGTGCCTCGTTCGAATGGTCTTGGACATTTTGAGGTTGTTTATAATGTAATGATTGCTATGGGACAAATTAAATCCAGCACATCATATGTGTAGAAAGGCCTGAAGTACATGGTTAGATTCTCTCTAGTTACTGGCAGTCATAGCCTGGTATTTTCATGATAAATTAGTCATTTTCCAATGATCAACCTTTTTCCTTAGCATTACTTTTATTTTGCATTGTTTGATATACTTGCTGAGAACGTGAATGGAATTGAAGGTTGTGCAATCATCAGGAAACATGGGCCGCACCATACCTGCCTTTTTGTTACTGAATATCGCATCTGACCATGTCTGATGCAATATTCAACAAGTCAACCTGGACAATTAGTTTGGTGTGACAGTTGTGTAGGATGGAACTGCAGATGCTGGTTTAACTCAAAGGTAGACACAAAATACTGGAGTAACTCAGCGGGACAGGCAGGATTTCTGGAGAGAAGGAATGGGTGACGTTTCGGGTCGAGACAGAGGTTCGTGTTTAGTTCAGTTTAGTTTATTGTCACGTGTGCCGAGGTAGTGTGAAAAGCTTTTGTTGTGTGCAATTGTTGTGGGGTCGCAGAAAGTCTATACATGATCACAATCGAGCAATTCATAGTGTACAAATACTGTAGCTGGGACATGTTGGGCAGTGTGGGCAAGTTGGGCCATAGAGTCTGTTAACGCTCTGTATGACTATGACTATGCCATGATAAAGGACGTGAATAACGAATGTTGAGGTCAAGTTAAAGTCCAGTAAAGTGCAATGAAATTTGATCCAAGGTTCTCCAATGAGGTAGATAGCAGTTCAGTGCTGCTCCCTGGTTGGGTGCAGCACAGTGGTAGGTTCAAGGGAACTGACGTTCTAACAGGATATCTTGCAATGCAAAAAGCACGCTAGACGACATTTCCCTTGGAATGTATCATGAATGTGAGGAGGACTGGAGGCTTTTCAGAGAACAAGTAAACAAACCTGCCCAATGGGAAAGGGAAGAAAGGAAAATTACCAGCATATGAGTGGTCCTTGATTGTGTTGGCTGCTTTCCAAAGGCAGCAAGAAGTTTAGATGGACGAGGGTGGGTGGGGGATGGTTTGTGTAATCTACTGGGCAGGTTTCACAACCGCATGCAGTTTTTGTGGACCTGGGCAAAGCAGTTACCATACCAAACTGTGATGCCTCTGGACCTCTCACCTCTGAGATCTGAGGTTCCCATCTGCTTTAAAAGGGCATCAATAATAAGGCCCAAGAAGAGCTAGGTGACGTGCCTCAATGACTATCGACCAGTGGCACTAACGTCTGTGGTGATGAAGTGCTTTGAGAGGTTGATTATGGCGTATATCAACTCCTACCTCCATAAGAACCTCGACCCAGTGCAGTTCGCTTACCGCCACGACAGATCAACGGTGGATGCAATCTCACTGGCTCTTCACTAAACTCTGGGCCACTTGGAAAACAGAAGCTCATATGTCAGACTGTTATTCATTGACTACAGCTCGGTGTTTAACACCATCATCCCGTCCAAGCTGGTTACCAAGCTCTCAGATCTGGGTCTCTGTGCATCTCTCTGCAATTGGATCCTTG
Organism: Leucoraja erinaceus; assembly: GCF_028641065.1. Taxonomy (NCBI): domain Eukaryota; kingdom Metazoa; phylum Chordata; class Chondrichthyes; order Rajiformes; family Rajidae; genus Leucoraja; species Leucoraja erinaceus. The sequence goes on along the minus strand of NC_073391.1, from coordinate 7,820,866 downwards.
ACTTCCACAGCCACAGATCACAGTCTGTCCGTATTGGTTGAAATGTGTCATCCTCGATAACAATCAGCACGGGAGCACCTCAAGGCTGCATGCTCAGCCCTCTGCTGTATTCACTCTATGCTCATGACTGTGTACATAGTGTGAACTCCATCATCAAGTTCACCGACTACACCATTGTGGGATGAATCATTGATGGTGACAAGTCAGAGTATAGAAGTGAGATCGACCGATTGACCAAATGGTGCCCGCACAATAACCTGGCTCTCAACACCAGCAAAACCAAGAAACTGATTGTGGACTTTGGAAGGGGTAGGATAGGGACTCACAATCCCGTTTATATCAACTTCATGCACTGGTCCACTTTGAATTCTGAGATCTTGCTGAGATCTGGCTTGCTCGAGCCTGTGCTTACTGAATTGTTGGTTTGTCCCCAGCCTCGACAGACGCCTAATAAGTACTTTGCTTCGGTCTTGCACCCAGTTGCCATGATGAAGTTTTATCGGCACGCCACTGTTCCAATGGGTGCTCAAAGCCATGAAATCTGTTGGTCCTTGGTTGTGGAATTAATCCAACTGCTGTCTCACTTTGAGCAGTTCTTTTACTCAAATAAGAGTTCTTACCTTCAGATACTTTAGAGCCACCTCTTGAACCTTTGCCCTCCAGTATCTCAATCTTCGTCCTGGCTTCTTCCAACCGTATCCAGTTCCAACTGTTCCTTTTCCCTCTTTAACTGTTATTCCTGTACTTCAATCGCATGCTTTCTTGTCAAGGCGGCCGCTCGTAGCGTAGGAGCATCCACATTTGCTTTGGCTTCCATACGAGCAGAGGCTCTTGAAATTGAACTGGCTCCTGAACTAGGCTTATCTCTCAATCTTCGTGTTGAAACATTTGAGATACTATTTTGTGGTGTTGCTTCATGTTAGCACATGCGGTCCTTTGATCAACTTCAGCAAACCATTTCTCCACATCACCAACAATGCCATTAAGATATTCAATCGCTATTTGAAACCACTGATTACGCTCTTCGCCATCCTCATCAGGCGCTGAAGGCTCAGTAATAATTTGTGGTTTTGTGCAAACTCAAGGCGGAGGATGACTAGTCGTCCATGCATCCATGATTAGAGTTTACTTCATCAGAATTCTCTTCAACGCACATGAGTTATTCCTGGAACCCTATCAAATCGATAATCCGCTTCCATAGCTTGTTTCTCTCATTCCGACATTCTCATTCTCCAGAAATTCAATCTGGGCCTTTTCGGTGAGCCTAGTTTGGCTCTTTGGATATTTTGGCTTTACTTTGCCACCTTGTGGCTCTTCTGACTCAACTGTTCCATCTTGCTCCATGGATTTAAACAGATCATGGCAAATCTGCTAATTGGACAAATTGGGTTTCTTCAGTTTGCTTCAGTCTTTATTGATAAGAAATCAGGTAAGAAATCAAAACAAACTGGACTTTCAGACAACATCCAAAATATTTTCGAAGTATAGAAGTGACTTCAGTTCAGAAAGAATGTCATATCTCAACTTCAAAACAAACCAAGGCCAGGCACCTGGATCTTCAGTTCCTACTTTCGCGTCTTGGCAGCCTCCCAAAACTTAGCAAAACTAGCTTCTAATGCTTTTTACAGACTCTTCAGAAGCTGTTAAAAGTTAAAGCTTTTCAGCTTTCAAATTCAGCATAGTATAATAGTTGTTTAACTAACGATTTTGTGGCAACGTCTTCCTCCCTTAGATCAGTCGCAATAAATAACGAAGCCAATCTTTGGCTGAGATCTATTTTCTTCAGTTCCTCTTCCTAGTCTTCAGTCCCTCTTCTGGAAGTAATTTTTCTGGCCTTATCTCTTTCCAAAGATCCAGCCTAATCTTCTGCTCTGCTTCTTTGGGACTAATTCCACCACCTCCTGTCTATAAGGTAGCTTTCGACTCAAATATAGTGGCAGATTATTATATAATTCAAAGAATTTCTCCCTTTAGCCATTATGAGATGACAAGGGGTTAAGGAGATAGCGTCATTTACACAAGGGAGCTCTCCACGAGACATTCAAAGCTGTCAAAAGAGAAATCTTCAAAACACAATCTCTTGATTAATATTCTTTATTTTCGAAGTAAAGCAGTAAGATATTCATCCAAACTTCTTCTTGTTAAGTACATTTTAATCTTACTCATAGTCAAACTCTAGCATGTGCCTCTTCATGTTAGAAAGCTCCAAATGTTGAAAGATATGCCCCCCTCCATGCCTCCTCCGAACTTAACTAAAAATCTACAAGATTCTGCGCAAGAATTCCAGCAGCAAACACGCCTCCGACTACGTAATAAATCCCACCCACATAATTACAGGCAGACAAAATTTAAAGGCGAATGCCATAATTTATAACATACTAAGTCAAGCCAAATGGCCACTACAAAGGCTACGTAAAATAATTTCATAATTTGTGCTTTATGTGAGAATCAAAGTTCATCACAAGTTTGCCAAACACCATGCCATTTGCTTCACAACTGCTCAGTTACATAAATGTTTGTCAAGAATTGTTTGAAGCTCGCTTCACATAATGTAAATTAGTTTCACTTGTCGTTTTGCACCATTAATGGGTAGAACTTCATGTTAGCAGGATCTGCAATGAGAAACCCGTAACCTTTCACCCTGTTCATTGAATTCATTGATTGCCTCCACTTATACTTAATTTTCAATTATTCATTCTTAAACCAAAATAATCAGGTTTCCTTTCCATTAGATTTCAGATGAACGGATGGCAAAATGTATCATGACCTTCCTGCCACATCTCGAAAACTGTGTGTTGAAAGGTTCATCGCCTTCCACAGCGGGAAATATGAGAGAATCTCATGCAAGAATAATAATCTTCAAAATCATTGCGATGTTTCACAATGCACCCTTTCTCAATTCTCTTCCCCAAAAAAAACCATTTGATTTTGGACATGATTGTCTTTGGAAACATTTTTAATAACATTTAAAAAATGGAAGAACTGCTGGAATAAGGTGCCAGCTATATATTTGGGCTCTCAAAGCTATCTAAAGATGAATTTAAAGGTGAAGAAAAAGCAAATATGGCTGGAAAGATGAAATCAAAAATCATCCATGTGGTTAATCCAATGTTGAATAAGCAAGAAGGGACCTGTTTCCACACTATCAGAATCAGAATCAGAATCAGAATCAGAATCACACTTCACCAAGTATGTTTTGCAACATACGAGGAATTTCATTGGCCAGGTCAGTCAAACAATTAAAAGCAACAGATCACTCAAAAACACATTTTAACATGAACATCCGCCACAGTGACTCCTACACATTCCTCACTGCGATGGAAGGCGAAATAAAGTTCAAGTCCTTCCTTTTGTTCTTCCTCGGTCGGGGGCTTCGAGCCCTCCATTGACGGGATGATCCTGACTCCTGTAGCCGACGGCGTTCGGGCCCTCCGCATAGATAACCGTGTAGAGGCGATCAGCTCCCACATTGGGGGGGGGGGGGGGGGGATGTCAGCTCGCCCATGTCGGGCGATCAACCTCGCGTCCAGGCTGGTCGAGCCTTCCGCGGAATTGGAGCTCCCGACTCAGCCTCTCTCGAAGACTGCGAGCCCTTGGCGTTGATTCCACAGTGGAAGGAGCAATCCCAGGCAAGGGATTGGCTCCAATGTAAACCCTGCGGTGGGGCTCACAACAGTCCGAGGAGGCTTCCAGCTCCGTTGATGGTAGGCCGCAGAGCCCGGAGAATATGATCCGAAAATTGATCACATATCCAGGAAGGTAAGAACTTGAAAAAAAAAAAGTTTCCCCCGATCCCCTCCCCCCTCCCCCCACATAAAACCTACCGAAGAACATTAAAACAAACACACTAAAAAATATCAACAAGAAAGAAAAAATGAACAGACTACCAGCAGGGCAGCCATCTCCCCGACGCCCCTGTGACTCTATGACTAAGTTAATGTCCTGTCATGTACAAAGCCATACTGATTGTCCCTAATTAACCTATTATCTTCCAAGTGTGAGTATAACCTACACTGAAGAATCCTCTTCTGTAACTTCACTATCACTGACATTAGGCTCACCGGCCTATAATTTCTTTGATTCCCCCTACTTTCCTTCTTAAACAAAGGAACAACATCAGTTACTCAACATTTTTGCAGGACCTCGCCTGTGTCCTGAGTAGATGCAAGGATCTTTCTAAAGGCACTTCCAATCTCTTTTCTTGGCTCCGTAAATGACCTGGGATAGATCCCATCATGGCCTGGAAACGTATCTAACTTGTGCAGGAATGAACTGCAGATGCTGGTTTAATCTGAATTTAGACACAAAAAGCTGGAGTAACTCAGCGGGTCGGACAGCATCTCCAGAGAAAAGGTGACATTTTGGGTCGAGTCTGAAGAAAGGTCTCGACCCGAAACGTCACTTATTCCTTTTCTCCAGAGATGCTGTCAGACCCGCTGAGTTACACCAGCTTTTTGTGTCCAACTTATCTACCTTAATGGTTATCAAGAGCCCCAACACCCACTCCTTCTTAATTTCAAACCTTCCTTGCATATTAGTATTCTGCACACTGATCTCACTTTCCTCTCTCTCCTTCTACTTGGTTAAAACAGATGTAAACTATTAATTGAGTCCTTCAGCTGCAAGAAAAGAACACATTTCTGACCTGCTTGATTTGCCAGCAATGTCCTTCACTTCCAGAACAAAATGTCCACTGCGCTTAGAGGAGTTATGACCCTGAAGTCTCAGACAAGGCAAGCTGTGACTTATGACTCATGAAAGGCTCGGATAGAGTGGATGTGGAGAATCTAGGACTAGAGGTCATAGACTCAGAATTAAAGGACACTCCTGTAATTGCTCCTCATCTCCTTCCTCCAAAAGAAGGAGATGAGGAGGAATTTATTTAGCCAAAGGGTGGTTAATCTGTGGGATTCTGCCACAGAAGGCTGTGGAGGCTATCGGAGGATATTTTTAAGATAAAGTACGGGTGTCAGCGGTTATGGGGAGAAGGCAGGGGAATGGGGTTAGGAGGGAGAGATAGATCAGCCATGATTGAATGGTGGAGTAAATTTGATGGGCCGAATGGCTTGTAACACTTATGACCTTATGACCATAGAACAAGGAGGGAAGAGAAGACTTTTGCCTCCATCACAGTGAGAAGGTGCCTTGTGAACTCACTGTGGTGGATGTTAAATTTGTGTTTATTGTGTGTTACATTCAATACAATATATACAATCAGTTTTATTCGTCACTTTGTACATAAAGTGCAAGTGAAATGAATTTGTTTTTTTTATTTTTATGATATGTATGACTGCAAGGCAACAAAATTTCAAAAGGTCTGAATGACAATAAAAGATACTTTGACTTATATGACCTGAATATCCAACTTGCACATTGATATCAACTATGACAAAATAAACATTTTCTAGAATGATAAAAAAGGAATAGAAATTAAAGGAATTTTGATGAAATCTTGCACAAATACCCCCCCCCCCCCCACCTTGTTGTATTTTTGTCTGGACGACTATTACTGACTTAGGTGGAAATTATCTGTGATAGTTTGACTTTATTAGATGAGGCCTTTGAACTCCATCTATTAATGTAAGGAATTCAGTTACATTATAAAATCTGCAGGTCAAGCAGCATCTCGGGAGGACACAGAGAGCCCCCAGATGATTTTAATGATTAAAATTGAATTTAAAAAATATAAACATAATTATTTGAAGTCATTACAATTTTTTTGAAGATAAATGCTCTGGTCTTATCCCATGGATATTTTATGCAGAATTCATTATCACTGATTAGTTTTGACTTCTGTCAAATCTGAACTTTAAGCCCAAATTTCAAATCCCTTTCAAGATACAAAAAATAAGACACAAAGTAAGAAAAGTTAACAAGAAGTTAATCATAATATTGGATCAAATGGAAAGGATTATAAACTTCCCAAAAATAGAATTAAACATGAGGATTGGAGGGGGGGGGGGGGGGTGAGAATCGCAATTCAGCAAAGGAGTACTAAAGAATTGAGAAGGAATGAGAAGATAGGCTCAAGAACTATCGTGCAAGGAACATAAAACCAAACAATAACTCCTTGTACAGATTTAAAAGAGGATATTAGCAAAAGTTAAAGTGGGAACCTTACATACTGAGACAGAAGAATCAGTGGCAGAGACATTTTAAAAGAATTGTGAATATTTTCATTCCAGAAACATTGAAGAATGACATGATCAGAAAGAGGGAGAAGCTGAGGTTAATATTACTCACAGCTCATCGAAAGTTGCTGCAGGCATGAAAATGTGAATTGCCCATTGCTGCTTCTATTTGTGCTGCTCTTTTGTTGCCATCTTTTGATTCCTTTAATATCTAAAAATCTTTTAGTCTTCCCTTAGGTAGAACATTTTAAAGATTCATTACCCTCTTGCTAAAAAAAAAATCTAATCTCAGCCATGAGTCGCTAAGCACTTACTGAGACTATGAGCTCTGGTCTGGGCTCACCAGCCAGGGAAAACATCATTCATGCATCAACCGTGTTAACCCTGTAAGGATTTTGCTTATTTCAATGTGATCACCTTGTTTTGGAGACCAATAGCTATTTATCACTCCCCATATGTCAATTAAAATGCTAGTGGGAGTTGTGTACAGGCCACCTAACAGTAATAGTGGAGTTGGGGATGGCACCAAACAGGAAATTGGAAATGCGTGCAACAAAGGTGAAACAGTTATAATGGGTGACTTCAATCTACATATAGATTGGGTGAATCAAATTGGCAGGGGTGCTGAGGAAGAGGAATGCTTGGAATGTATGCGGGATAGTTTTTTTAAACCAACATGTAGAGGAACCAACGAGAGAGCAGGCTATTTTAGACTGGGTATTGAGTAATGAGAAAAAGTTAGTTAGCAGTCTTGTTGTGCGTGCCCCCTTGGGCAAGAGTGACCATAATATGGTTGAGTTCTTCATTAGGATGGAGAGTGATATTGTTAATTCAGAAACAAGGGTCCTGAAATTAAAGAAAGGTGACTTTGAGGGTATGAGACGTGAATTGGCCAAAATTGACAGGCAATTGATTATTAAAGGGTTGATAGTGGACAGGCAATGGAAGGCATTTAAAGACTGCATGCATGGCAATTGTTCATCCCAGTTTGGCAACAGAATAAATCAGGGAAGGTAGTGCATCCGTGGATAACAAGGGAAATCAGGGATAGTATCAAAACAAAAGATGAAGCGTACAAATTAGCCAGAAAATGTAGCCTACCAGAGGACTGGGAGAAATTCAGAGTCCAGCGGAGGAGGACAAACAGCTTAATTAGGAAAGGGAAAATAGATTATGAAAGAAAAGTGGCAGGGAACATAAAAACTGACTGCAAATATTTTATAGGTATGTGAAGAGAAAGAGAATAGTTAAAACAAATGTAGGTCCCTTGCAGTCAGAAACAGGTGAATTGATCACGGGGAACAAGGACATGGCAGACCAATTGAATAACTACTTTGGTTCCATCTTCACTAAGGAAGACATAAATAATCTGCCGGAAATAGCAGGGGACCGCGGGTCAAATGAGATGGAGGAACTGAGTGAAATTCAGGTTAGCCGGGAAGTGGTGTTGGGTAAATTGAATGGATTGAAGGCCAATAAATCCCCAGGGCCAGATAGGCTGCATCCCAGAGTACTTAAAGTAGTAGCCCCAGAAATAGTGGATGCATTAGTGACAATTTTTCAAAACTCTTTAGATGCTGGAGTAGTTCCTGAGGATTTGAGGGTAGCTAATATAACCCCACGTTTTTAAAAGGGAGGGAGAGAGAAAGCGGGGAATTACAGACCAGTTAGTCTAACATCAGTAGTGGGGAAACTGCTAGAGTCATTTATTAAAGATGGGATAGCAGCACATTTGGAAAGTGGTGAAATCATTGGAAAAAGTCAGCATGGATTTACGAAAGGTAAATCATGTCTGACGAACCTTATAGAATTTTTTGAGGATGTAACTAGTAGAGTGGTTAAGGGAGAACCAGTGGATGTGATATATCTGGACTTTCAGAAGGCTTTCGACAGGATCACACATAAGAAAATAGTATACAAACTTAAAGTATTGGATAGAGAACTGGCTGACAAACAGGAAGCAAAGAGTAGGAGTAAACGGGTCCTTTTCAGAATGGCAGGCAGTGACTAGTGGGGTACCGCTAGGCTCAGTGCTGGGACCCCAGCTATTTACAATATATATTAATGATTTGGACGAGGGAATTGAATGCAACATCTCCAGGTTTGCGGATGACACGAAGCTGGGGGGCAGTGTTAGCTGTGAGGAGGATGCTAGGAGACTGCAAGGTGACTTGGATAGGCTGGGTGAGTGGTCAAATGCATGGCAGATGCAGGAAGATTGTTCCCGATGTTGGGAAAGTCTAGGCCAAGGGGTCACAGTTTGAGGATAGAGGGGAAATCCTTTAGGACCGAGATGAGAAAAACATTTTTCACACAGAGAGTGGTGAATCTCTGGAACTCTCTGCCACAGAAGGTAGTTGAGGCCAGTTCATTGGCTATATTTAAGAGGGTGTTAGATGTGGCCCTTGTGGCTAAAGGGTTCAGGGGGTGTGGAGAGGAGGCAGGTACAGGATACTGAGTTGGATGATCAGCCATGATCATATTGAATGGCGGTGCAGGCTCGAAGGGCCGAATGGCCTACTCCTGCACCTATTTTCTATGTTTCTAATCATGAATCAATTTTATAAGTTTTTTTTGACGTTATCTAGAAACATAATTTTCCAGTTGGCCCAATGGGTTTTGAAGGGAGTGGATTAGTAAGGATGGCAGGTGTTATGGGGTGAAGGCAGGAGAATGGGATTGAGATAAATCAGCCATGATTGTATGGCAGAGTTATCTTGATGGTCTGAATGGCCCAGAACGTGACCTTATGAATTTATGAAAGATACATGGGCTCTGGACCCTGGCTCTGGGCACATATCCCACTTGCACTCTTGATCCGTGCACTCTGGACCAAGCAAGCAGAGTGTTTAATGAGTTGTCAGGAACCAACCATAACTGGATTTGGAATATGATCTGAATTAAGAATTAAAATGAATCAAAAACAAGTTAAAAGTGAGATCCATAGGAAATTCTTGTTGTAGAGTGTAGTGTATGTGTGGAATTATCTGACTTTTTAGGTTGTGGAGGGTAGACTATTATAAATATTTCAGTTTAGTTTAAAGATACAGCGCGGAAACGGGCTATTTGGCCCACCGAGTCTGCACCGACCAGCGATCCCCGCATGTTAACACAAGCCTACACACACTAGGGATAATTAACACTTATACCAAATATACAAACCCAAGCCAATTAATCTCCAAACTGTACGTCTTTGGAGTGTGGGAGGAAACCGAAGATCTCAGGGAACAGCCATCAGAGGAAGAACAAACAAACTCCATACAGACAGCACCCCGTAGTTGGGATAGAACCTGGGTCTCTGGCACTGCAAACGCTGTAAGGCAGCAACTCTACCGCTGTGCCACCGTGCCACTCCATTATGGGGAATGGGCACTGGGTACATACAGTATGCTTTGATCATATCAAAGGTTCAGCAGGCAATGGACTGGCTTGGACATTCCTGCCTCTATATTCTAAAATCAATAGTTCAGTTCACAATTTCACGTTATAGGCGTAGAATTAGGCCATTCGGCCCATTGAGTCTACTCCGCCATTCAATCGTGGATGATCTCTGCCTCCTTATCCCATTTTCACGCCATCTCCTCATAATCCTTGACAACCGTTCTAATCAAGAATTTGTCTATCTCTGCCTTAAAAATATCAACTGACTTGGCCTCCACAACCCTCTGTGACAATGAGTTCCACAGATGAATTACTCTCTGACAAAAGGGTGGTCTCAGTGTTCAGATTATCACCAAACCATTTTGTGACTAGATGTTTTTAACATCGCATAATCCTTGTGATTTGTTAACTTACTTGCAGTCTCAGCCCAAAGACTAGGCCAGGCTTCAAGTAATCAAATGAAGAGGGCACAATTCAATGAATAAATGTTGATAGGATATATCTGGACTGCATGAGGAACTGTACATTTTTATCAGAATATATCACAACTACAATACAGGGCTGCATCACCTTTGACATCACAAACCGCCTGTTTGCCTCTAAAGATATCCTCAACTGTTACACTTACAAAAACTTACTTCCAATATTTCTGCACAATTTGCCCATTATAAAGACAAATCAATGAATGACAATGAAGACAGAGTCTATGACTAATTTACACATTGTCTTGACTTTCTTGCGTTTCACTTCTTTCCTTCTTTGACAACCTGATTATTTTGTTTCTATTCTTTGGTATAATACATTTTTTATCACTTCCTTTATCAGAGAAATTCAAGTAATTTTAGAAACATTTAGCTGCAATTGTGCAGTAAGTACTTTATTTAATTGCATTATGTTCCACTGGTTAAAAAAAATAAAATCCATTATCACTAATCCCTTAATCCCATTGGAATAATCACATGCATCTACTTAGTGATAACAATGAGTTTAATTTGAAAAGCAATTCTGTGCATTCGTTATAGCAGTTTCGGAAGTGGCAAAAACAGATCGAACATTGTAGGGCAAATTTGATTTTCCATTAAGGATGCACCAAACGCCTTTCTCAAAATGTCAACATCATTGAATATTTTGGTTCCATGAGGTCGTGTTTTCCTCGGTATTGTCACTGAAAGTAAGCCTCCTCTTTGAAAGGTTGGCTGTGCTCAATTTAATTTTCTTATTCCTTGGTTCAATAGATCATTCCTATTGGAATTTGAATTGAATTGAAATGAATTTCTTTGTTTGTCAATTAAAAACAAGTTTGAACAAAATATCGTTACCATGCAGTCTGAGTAAGATGCAGAGATTAGAGGGTGACACTGCCAAAACATTGAACAGATGATAGGATGAACTCTTTTCATTTAAATGCTCACTACAGTTCTCTTGAGATTGTGTTCCAACTGAATTACCTTCAAAACTACAAGTTATTATGGACCCTTTCAATATTGCGTATATAGTGGATAATTCTCTGTAGCAAAATACCTGGATCTGGACCTTTGCTGGCAAATAAAATTACATCACAAAGTTGAAAATTATATTAATTTTGTTCTCACTCTTTGTTTCCTTGGCACCATTTAGCAACATAATATGTACCAGACTAAGTGGGACACATTGGGTCCTATATTCACACGGGAGGGCTGGTCCCTCAATGCAATATTCCACCTCTCCACCAATTCCAATCTTGGTGGCCAGTGGGGAGGGGGGCTTTCTGGAGTGTTAGAATGGGTGTTGTGGGCCGAAGGGACTGGTTTCCAGAGGGCTAGTATGCACATTGTAGACCGAATGGATTCTTGGTTTGGCAGCTCAGTCACTCAGGCCTGGTGAGCTGGCAGCTCAATCACTCAGGCCTGATAGGCTGGCGGCTAAGTCACTCAGGCCTGGTGGGCTGGCAGCTCAGTCACTCAGGGCTGGTGGGCTGGCAGCTCAGTCATTTAAGGCTGGTGGGCTGGCAGTTCACTCGCGGATATTCCTTGAAATTTGGTGCAGGCCACCAAATTCAATTTCATACCATTTCAAGCAGAGTGCAGGCCACCAAATTCAATTGCATAGCATTTCCAGCAGAGTGCAGGCCACCAAATTCAATTTCATATCATTTCAAGTAGAGTGCAGGCCACCAAATTCAATTGCATAACATTTCAAGCAGAGTGCAGGCCACCAAGTTCAATTTCATAGCATTTTAAGCAGTGTGCACACCACCAAATTGCCAAACAACTCATTGCATTGTCATTAAGGGTTAACATATCATTTATTGCAAGTGCATTGCAGACTCACATTGGGGGCAGATGCATGGCAGAATAAGTTTAATGTGGATAAACTAAGTAAGCAAGTTTATTGGCCAAGTATTCACATACAAGGAATTTGCCTTGGTGCTCCGCCCACAAGTAACAACATGACATACAGTGACAGTTACGAATGACTCAGAAAACACTAAACATTAATAATAATAAGACATTAATGCTAAAACACCATTGATGAAGTATGTGAACCAACAAAATACCAGATCAAAGGGAGGCTACAGATTTTTTGCTGTTGAGTAGAGTAACTACTCGTGGATAAAAACTGTTTTTATGTCTGGCTGTGGCAGCTTTGACTATCTGGAGTTGCATTCCAGAGGGAAGTGATTCAAAGAGTTTGTGGGCAGGGTGAGAGGGATCAGAGATGATCTTGCCCGCTTGCTTCCTGGCCCTTCTCGGTTCATCAATGGAGGATAGGTTGCAGCCAATAATCTTCTCTGCTGATCGGACAATTCACTGCAGCGTCCAGGTGTCGTGCTTGGTGGCTGAGCCAAACCAGACCATGATGGAGAAGGTGAGAACAGACTCTACGATAGTCTTGTAGAATTGGACCATCATTACCTGTGGCAGATTGTGCTTCCTCAGCTGCCACAGGAAGTACATCCTCTGTTGTGCCTTTTTGACTGTGGATTCGATGGTAGCCCCCCACTTAAGTTCCTTGGAGATGATGGTTTCAGGAACTTAAAAGACTCTACAGATGTAACTGGGGTGTTGTTGATGGTGAATGGGGTGAGGGGAGGGCGAGCTCTCCTAAAGTCTAGAATCAATTGGAATGTCTTAAGAGCATTGAGCTCCAGGTTGTTGCTATGGCACCAGGACGTCAGCTGTGACACTCCCTGTCTGTAGGCAGATTCCTCCCCATCCTGGATCAGACCAATCAGGGTTGTGTCGTCCACAAACTGCAAATGTGAGGTTATCCACTTTGGTAGCAAAAACAGGAAGGCAGATTAATATCTAAATGCCATCAAGTTGGAAGAAGGGGAAATACAACAGGATCTCGGGGGTCCTTGTTCATCAGTCTATGAAAGTAAGCATGCAGGTACAGCAGGCAGTTAAGAAAGCGAATGGCATGTTGGCCTTTATAACAAGAGGAATTGAATATAGGAGCAGAGAGGTCCTTCTGCAGTTGTACAGATCCTAGTGAGACCACCCTATTGTGTGCAGTTTTGGTCCCCTAATTTGAGGAAGGACATTTTTGCTATTGAGGGAGTGCAGCGTAGGTTTACAAGGTTAATTCCCGGGATGGTGGGACTGTCATATGGTGAGAGAATGGAGCAGAAGGATGTTTAGAAGGAGTTTAGAAGGATGAGAGGATATCTCTTTGAAACATATAAGATTGTTAAGGGTTTGGACACGCTAGAGGCAGGAAACATGTTCCCGATGTTGGGGGAGTCCAGAACTACAGTTTAAGAATAAGGAGTAAGTCATTTAGAAAAGTGACGAGGAAACACTTTTTCTCACAGAGAGTGGCGAGTCTGTGGAATTCTCTGCCTCAGGATTCTCTGGATGCTTTCAAGAGGGAGCTAGATAGGGCTCTTAAAAATAGCGGAGCCAGGGGATACGGGGAGAAGGCAGGAACGGGGTACTGATTGGGGATGATCAGCCATGATCACATTGAATGGCTCAAAGGGCCGAATGGCCTACTCCTGCATCTATTGTCTATAGTCTATTGGTCAAGATGAGACTTTTAGTTATATAGATATTTTCTGATAAAAATGTTGCATTTACTTGTTTCCCCAGCACCATACTCATGCAAATAATATCAACAGTGATACCAATCAACATAGAACATCGAACATATTGGGTACTGCTTTTCAGCATCACCTAAAATTTGTCATCAATGAAATTTTCAAGCACTTTTGTCAAAAAACTGACTGTCTACGCTCTCACAGAAGAACCACTTTCTTTCAATACCAAACCTTTGCGAAAGAAATGTTACTTAATGATCAGTCACACCAACCTTGCATTCATATTTAGTAATTACGAACCTTTCAACGTCCTCATCTATAAACTATATGGATTTGAGGTTAACACTATACATGAGAGATAATTATTCACAAAATCACTCTTTTTGTTTCACTCACAATTTGTAACCCATTTAGGACTCGTTGAGTAAATGTTTAAAAAATGTATTTGAGAAATGGTGAAGCATTATACATTATGAGCTGCTTTATAATAATTTACCGCATTAGTGAGACAAAAAATACTCTTAATTAAAGAAAAAACAATGGGATAAATATCTTTCAATGGTGCTCCATGCTCATGTTGTGAAGTTCATTGTAACCATTCATTTCTTTCCTGCAGATATAAGTAACATTTTTTAGGAGGCTCAATAACCTAATTGAAAAAGAAAGTATTAAGAAAATTGGAGTGCTAATGTACCTCATTAATTATTTGACATGTTTTCACCCGTCATCTCTGTCAATGTTTAATATTAAAATGTATCACTGCGGTAATCTAATCTCATTTTCATGACATTATATCCAATTTAATGGAGAAATTCTGTTATTTTCTTACATTTGTATTGATTTCTTGAATGAACATTTTTGTGCAAAATAATTTTGAAATTGATATATTTGTTGACTAAATGGAATGGCCATGATGTACCCCTAATATACTTGATTAGGATAATTTATTAGTAAATATCTGTACAACTCATTGGACTATACAATAGAAAAATAGGTAGGCTTTTAGTGTATTGCAGTGAAAATATATAAAAAATGATTAATGGTAAGCTATTGCAAGCTTTAAATGTAGAATTTATTCAGTGAATGTAAATCAATAACAGATTCTGTGCCAGTTTTTTTAGAGTTGTGATATCTACATGACAAAGTGGCACATGGTAAAAATCCCACTGATAGTTGTTCCCATCGATATGAACAATGAGCAAATATTTCCTTCTCTCCGTGTGTTCAAGTGAGATGATTTTGGAAATCTCCCAATTTCATCTTATTCAAAACAAAGACAAATCAGCCATGGAGCTCAAAATCTAATTTCTAAACGTAGTTCAAAACTCTTTAAAATGGGCAGCCGTGGACCTATCGAATGCTTATTATTGAAAGTACGGACTACAGAATTCCTATGTTTTTGGATGAATAAATGAATCTCTTTTCTATCTGATCCCGAAAGACTATGCCTAGCTTGAATGGTCTTGGACATGAAGCATTTTGTAGTTGTTTATAATGTAATGTTTGCTGTGGGACAAATTAAATCCTGCATATCCTATGTGTAGGAAAGATTTGAAGTAGACAAAATTGCTGGAGAAACTCTGCGGGTGCGGCAGCATCTATGGAGCAAAGGAAATATGCAACGTTTCGGGTTGAAATCCTTCTTCAGACTGAAGTCTGTCTGAAGTAGGGTTTCGGCCCGACACGTTGCCTATTTCCTTCGCTCCATAGATGCTGCCGCACCCGTTGAGTTTCTCCAGCAATTTTGTCTACCTTCAATTTTCCAACATCTGCAGTTCCTTCTTGAACAAAGGTCTGAAGTACATGGTTAGATTCTCTCTAGTTACAGGCAGTCAAAGCCTGATATTTTCTTGATAAAGAAGTAATTTGCCAATGACCAACCTTTTTCCTTAGCGTTGCTTATATTTTGCATTGTCTGATTTACTTGTTGAGCACTTGTGAATGGAATTGAAGGTTGTGCAATCATCAGCAAACATGGGCCGCACCATATCTACCTTTTTGTTGCTTATGGCAAACAGTCCTTGTCCCAATGTGCACTGGAACCATTCCCCCACTAATGTTTTTAACATCGCGTAAACCTTTTGATGAGTTAACTTACTTGCAGTCTCATCCCAAAGACCAGTCCAGGTTTCACATAATCGAATATAGAGTGCACAATTCAAGGAAGAAAGGGTGATAGGATATATCTGGATGAGGAAAATTTATTTGCATGAGGACTTGTATATTTTTTCAGAATGTATCTCAACTACAATGCAGTGATCACCTTTGACATCACAAACCACCTGTTTGCCTCTAAAGATATCCTCAAGTGTTACACTTACAAAAAACTTGCTTCCAATATTGCTGCACAATTTGACCGTCATAAAAATGTATGACAATAAATACAGAATCTATGACTAATTTATACATTGTCTTGACTTTCTTGCTTGTTTGACCACCTGATTATTTTGTTTCTATTCTTTGGTATAATACATTTTTTATCAGATCATCGACTCATTTTAGAAACATTTTGCTGCAATTTTGCAGAAAATACTTAATTTAACTGCATTATGTTCCACACTGGTAAAAAGAATTAATCCATTTTCACTCATCCCTTAATCCCATTGGAATAATCACATGCATCTACATGGATAACAACGAATTTAATTTGAAAAGCAATTCTGTGCATTCGTTAAAGCAGTTTCAGAAGTGACAAAAACAGATCGAACATTGTAGGGCAAATTTGATTTTCCATTAAGGGTGCACCAAATGCCTTCCTCAAAATGTCAACATCATTGAATATTTTGGTTCCATGAGGTCGTGCTTTCCTCTACATTGTCACTGAAAGTAAGCTTCCACTTTAAAATGTTAGCTGTGCTCTATTTAATTTTTTTATTCCCTTGGTTCAACGATTACCATTGGAATTTCAACAATGTATGGCTGTAACTGATCTGTGAAGTTTACTAAAAGTAATCCATCCTTCTAAAATGATTGTGATTTGGCTGAGAGAGTTTTTGAGTCATAGCTGCATAAAATATATTACATGGAGGTAAAGGCCTTTATTTGAAAGTAAATATTTTACGTTTGTTTCTGTGGATTGTTGCTAATTAATTTAATATCCAAACAAACCTTTACTTCAGAGCATTGCGACATATTAGCGTATTGCTGTGAAATTAAGCAGATTAGCATCTGTTTTATCAGTGCTGTGGATGTTGACTTGCTTCCATTTTCTTCTCCAAATAATACACTCAAATGTTTTGTATGATTCACACTGGATGGGTAGTTAGATAGGACATGTCCATACTCATGCACATGTATGGAAAGTATTCCATCAGTGTGGTAGATCTGTGCAAACATATTGGTTTGATCCAAATCCCTTTAAATTAGATCACAGCGGTCAAAATGCACGTACAAACTGTACAGACAAGACCCACTGGATGTAAATACATAGGTAGGTACATGGTCATAGGTTAGTTATTAATTGAGTAAATGAACATAGCCATCCATTTTCTCACAACATTTAATGATTTGGCCACAACATTATCTGTGCTGGAGAGCTCAGCTCATGTATGAGACAATGCACTTGGAAAAGAGGCCAGCACAACCCAATAGCAAACAGGAGAAACAATTAGGATGAGTCAAAGAGAAAGCATCAGAGCAAGTTGAAATTACATCGAAAGGTGAAGACTCTCATATAGCTCCTGATAGGAGGAAGTCTATGTCTGGATATGCTGACCAAAGCATGATCTAATTGTGCTGTCATGGACAATTTAATAGCAGGGATACGTCCATGAACATTGGGGTAACTATTAGACAGAATATCTTGTTAAAACCAGTTTACATGCTGTTTGGTCCATCATATTTTATTCATAATATCTACATAATAAAGAGATCTATGAGAATATGAATAGCCGTTCCTTCATATGAAAAGATCATTATTCACATGAAAAGACACAAATTGCTGGAGTACTTAATGGGTCTCACAGCATCTATGGAGACATGGATAGGTGACGTTTTGGGTTGGGACCCTTCTTCATACTGAGGACTTCAATGCAGGCATACCTTGAGGAGATTTCACAGCAGAGCACAAGGAACTGTAGTTGCTGATTTTCAAGAAAAAAGATAAGATGTGCTGGAGGAACTCAGCAGGTCAGGCGGTATCTCTGGAGAATATGGATAAACTGCAAAAAGAGACATAAAATTTTGCAGTAACTCACATGATAATTGGAAATGTTGCATTTTCACCAAGGAATTTTGAGCACACCCATGCATTCACATAAAAATCACCTGCAGACCAACTTTCAATGGAATACTCCATTCTCTGACCCCACAGATTCAAACCAAGTATCACTATCACTTTGTGTAGGAAAGAACTGCCAATGTTGGTTTAAATTGAAGGTAGACACAAAATGCTGGAGTAACTCAGCGGGGCAAGCAGCATCTCTGGAGAGAAGGAATGGGTGACATTTTGGGTCGAGACCCGTCTTAAGACTGATGGAGGGTATGAAGAAGGGTCTCATCCTGAAACATCACCCATTCCTTCTCTCCAGAGATGCTGCTTGTCCTGCTGAGTTACTCCAGCAGTTTGTGTTTACCATCACTTTCACTTTCATGATTTCACTTTTAATCTCCCGTCTGTGTGACCTCATTACGGGGATCGGGCAAGAACGTGAACTTATGGTCAGTGATTAGATCAGCCTTCATACTACTGAGTAGCAGAGCAGGCTCAAGGGGATCATCTGCCCTGTTAGTCTTCAGGGAATCTAAATGCAGACTGGTTATTGCTAGGATTGGGAGCCTGGAATGTGCATAGGATGCTGATGTGGTTTAGGTTGCTAAAAGGCTGTTCATAAGGCTTTCTAATAATATTTCACAGGTTTAGGATGAGTAATAGTTCATTGATTCTCAGATCTCAGAGTAGGATACAGAGATTAGAGGCTGACACTGCCAAAGCAGTGGAAAGATGAAAGGATAAACTCTTTTCCTTGATGATCATCCACAGTTCCCTTTAGATTGAGTTCCAACTGAATTACCTACAACTGCAAGTTATTCTGGTCGAATTCAATACTGCGTATGTAGTGGGTAATTCTCTGTAGCTAAATACCTGGATCTGGACGTTTGCTGGCAAATGAAATTACATCGCAATGTTGAAAATCAAATTTTATGCAGTAGAGCAATTTTGTTCTCATTCTCACGTTTTCTTGGCACCATTTAGCAACATAACATGTATATTTTCTGGTGAGAAATGTTGCATTTACTTGTTTCCCCAGCACCATACTGACACAAATAATCTCAACAATGATATCAATCAACATAGAACATTGAACATTGGTTACACAAAAAAGCTGGAGAAACTCAGCGGGTGCAGCAGCATCTATGGAGCGAAGGAAATAGGCAATGTTTCGGGCCGAAACCCTTCTTCAGACTGAGCAGTTCCTTCTTAAACACATAGAACATTGAACATATTGGGTACTGCTTTTCAGCATCACCCAAAATTTGTCATCAATAACATTTTCAAGCACTTTAGTCTAAAAACTGACTGTCTACGCTCTCACAGAAGAACCACTATCTATCAATACGAAACCTTCGAGAAAGGGGGCGGAGAGGGCTTTCCGGAGTGCTGGTATGGGTGTTGTGGGTTGAAGGGACTGGTCTCCAGAGGGCTAGCATGGACATTGTGGGCTGAATGGATTCTTGTGGTGGCAGCTCAGTCCCTCAAGCCTGATGTGCTCGCAGCTCACTTACGGCTGGTGGGCTGGCAGTTGACTCACGGCTATTCCTTGAAATTCCATTTCAAGCAGGGTGCGAGGCCACCAAATTCAAATGCAGTTTCATACCACTTTCAGCAGGGTGCAAGGCCACCACATTTTAATGCAGTTTCATACCATTTCATGCAGGGTGCAAGGCCACCAAATTCAAATGCAGTTTCATACAATTTCAAGCAGGGTGAAACCACCATAAAACCACACAAAACACCACACTCACACTTCAGTAGACATTCAGTGTGTTCAGTTGATTCACAGCTCAGTCAGGGTCGTGACCTCTCCCTCCCCCCTCATGCAGAGACTGCCACACCCACACTTCCGGGTTTATAATCCCCCCCCCCCCCCCCTCCCACTAGAAAAGGTGTGGCCTTCATGGCTAGATTTACAGTATCTCTAAATTAAACTAAACTAAACTAAACTAAACTAAACTAAACTAAACTAAACTAAACTGAACTAATCAGTAAACCTGTGTGAGAAAGAACTGCAGAAGACTGCAGATGCTGGATAAAATCGAAGGTAGACACAAAATGCAGGAGTAACTCACTATCTATGGAGAGAAGGAATGGGTGTCGCTTTTGGCCGAGACCCTTCTTTAGACTGATGTCGGGAGGGGGGTTGGGAAAAAGATAGAAATTGTCGGAGACATTAGGACGTAGGAGAACTGGGAAGGGGGAAGGGAAGGAGGGAGAAAGCAAGGCTCTCTGAAATTAGGGAAGTCAATGTTCATACCGCTGGGGTGTAAACTATCCAAGCAAAATATGAGGTGTTGTTCCTCACTCTGACAATGGAGGAGGCCCAGGACATAAATTCAGATTGGGAATGGGAAAGGAGTTGAAGAGCTGAGGAACCGGGAGATCTGGTTGGTTACAATGGACTGAGCGACAGTGTTCAGCGAAACAATCGCGAGCCTCTGGTTGGTTTCGTGGCGCTGCGAGTCCGCTGCCTCGCCTGCAGCGGATTAGTTCTTTTGGCTTTTTTTTTTTTTTAGTATGTCCAAAAGTATGTTTTAGTATTTCTCTGTACACCTTGCGTGGGGGGTGTTTGGAGGGGGGGGGGGGGGGGGGGATACGGGGAAAACGTTTTTCAGGCACCTACCTCGACGGAGAGAGGCGACTTTCTTCCTTGTCGCTTCTTCGCCCCTCTCCTTACAGCTGGTTTGGTGCGGCCTTTCACCGGAGTTGGGCCCAGACGTTCAGCGGTGGCGCAGTGGGGACTTGAACATCTCGGAGCGGGGCGATCCCTTGCCAGGGGTTACCGGAGGAGCGATCCGACTGCTGGCCAGCAGCCTACAACATCTTGGAGTCTTGGTCTGTGGAGCTTCTGGCGGCAGGCATGGATCGGACCTTCCATCGTGGAGCGGGTGATCCCTCGCCGGGGGTCACCGGAGAAGACATGTTGAAGCCGCGGTCTCCGGTAAGGGGGTGGCCGATTTAGGAGATCCGGGCCACGAGGTGTGCTCGACCTGTCCCGACGTTGGCGTTCCGACCATCCCGACCAGAGGGCTTGAACATGGGGCAGTCTGTAGCGGCGACTGTGGAGGGTCAGGGCCCCGACCAAAGGTGAACAAGGGAGGAGAAGGAGGAGGAGGAGGAGGAGGAGGAGGAGGAGGAGGAGGAGGAGGAGGAGGACTGTCTGAACTGTATTCCATTCCACCACAGTGAAGAAATGCTGTTGTGGATGTCTGTGTTAAATTATGTTGTGTATTATGATCTTATTTAATTGTAACGCCGCATGGTCAATTACATTTCACTGGTAAATAAATTTGAACCTTTGAACCTTTGGTCTCGTCAATGTAGAGAAGTTGACACCTTGAACAGCGGATGCAGTAGATGAGTTGGAGAAGGTGCAAGTGAGCCCCTGCCTCACCTGGAAATACTGAATGGGTCCATGGATGGAGTCAAGGGGGGAGGTTAAGGGACAAATGTTGCATCTCTTGTGGTTGCAGGGGAAAGTACCCGGGGGGGGAGTGGTTTGGGTGGGAAGGGAAAAATTGAACAGGGAGTTACGGAGGGAATGGTCTACGTGGAATGCAGAAAGGGGTGGCCCGTAGTGGGATCCTGTTGGAGGTGATGAAAATGTCGGAGGTTTGTATGTTGTATGCAACGGCTGATGGGGTGGTAGGTGAGGACAAGGGGGACTGCCCTTGTTACGAATAGGGGGAGGGGGCATAAGAGCAGAGCTGTGGGATATAGAGGAGACCCTAGTGAGAGCCTCATCTATAATGGAAGAGGGGAACCCCCGTTTCCTAAAGAATGAGGACATCTCCGATGCCCTAGTATGGAACACCTCATCCTGCGCGCAGATCCGACGTAAACGGAGGAATTGGGAGTAGGGGATAGCACCTTTACAGCAAGCAAGGTGGGAAGAAGTTTCGTCAAGATAGCTATGGGAGTCAGTGGGTTTGTAGCAGATGTCGCTCAATAGTCTGTTTCATGTGATGGAGACGGTGAGATCTAGAAACGGTAGGGAGATGTCGGAAATGATCCAGGTGAATTTGAGTGCTGGATTGAAATTAGTGGTGAAGTGGATGAAGTCAGTGAGTTCTGCATGGGTGCAGGAGGTAACACCAATGCAGTCATCAATGTAGCGGAGGTAGAGTTTGGGGATGGAGCCAGTGTACGCCTGGAACAGTGATTGTTCGACGTACCCTACAAAGAGGCAGGCACAGCTATGGCTATAAACAGTTATATATACACAGTTAACCTGTATCTCTTGTGATTTTGATTGAAGTAATATTGTGGAATAATTACTTTTTGAAAGTTATTTAACTGAAATGTTTTTTAAATTGGCAAAATATGAAAACCTGTCCTTTGAAATACAGACAAAATCTCAGTCTGCGAAAATGGTGTCCAGAGATAAGAGGAGCTTCAAAGTAATTTGACGGGAGAGCATAAGAAATAAGTAAAGAACCAATCCAAGTTGGAGCAGATGAAGTAGAAGTTGTGCATGTCACACCACAAGATAGTGGGCAGGTAGGCACAAAATGCTGGAGTAACAGCGGGACAGGCAGCATCTCTGGAGAGAAGGAATAGGTGACGTTTTGGGTCAAGACCCTTCTTCAGACTGATGTGAGGATAGCTTGGTACTTAAAGTTCCAAAGCAATTGTTCAGAACATAAAGTTGAAGGAAAGTTGAAGGTTATTCAGAGAAAAGGTGACACATTCTTCCTGAAGGTAATGCTTGTTTGGAATACTGCAACATTCCAAAGATGGAAGCAGAAGTATGGGAATGGAGATCCATGTTGTGAGACACAGGGAGGAAATCAATTACATCTATGGAGAGAACATTAACGATCAGTAAAGTATTTTGCCACTCTGCAATTAATTTTCCATTTGTAGAGGGGATGCAGTACCATTACAAAAATATTGTAGGTTAACGAGTACAAAAGCTGGAAGAAGTAATAAATATATGCTCGGCAAAGTCATAAGGTCATAAGTGATAGGAGCAGAATGAGACCATTTGGCCCATCAAGTCTACTCCACCATTCAATCGTGGCTGATCTATCTCTACCTCCTAACTCCATTCTCCCCATAACCCCTGATACCTGTAATAATTAAGAATTTATTTATCTCTGCCTTAAAAATATCCACTGACTTGGCCTCCACAGCCTTCTGTGGCAAAGAATTCCATCGATTCAACACCCTCTGACTAAAGGAGTTCCTCCTCATCTCCTACTTAAAACAACGTCCTTTCATTTTGGGGCAATGACGTCTAGTCCTAGACTCACCCACAGTAAGTGTAAATATATCGTGTTTTCTTTTTTAATAGAAATGAACATGGGAACAGATCTTGGCCAGTCTTTGTCAATGAAATGTAACCCTCACTCAATAAACGCAGCAGTTTCTCTATTTTGTATACCCACCTTGGTTGATTGCACTTATTACCTATTGTTGATTGCATACAGCATAAATTTACCAGATTGATGGCAAGAGTGTTGAGTCATTCTTATTAACAGAAAGTAATGATGTTGACACCATATTCATTGACACAGATACATGCAATAATTACTTTTTAGTTTAGTGTTTGAGAATGTAATGACAAATGATCATCGTAATATGTTAATTAGAACATCAAGACATGAGGTTATAAGTGCACAACAAAGATTGAGATAGAGGCAAGCACGTTTTAAAAGGAATAATTCGCAGAGGTTAATTAAGATTTTGATTAGTTTATGGCCATACACATTAGTATGCAATGAAATTCATTGTTTGCATGAAGCTGATCGAGTAAACAATATAAATACAATAGTAAATAAAACAACGTGCAAAACTGCAGAAAGGTGCAAGAATGTAATGCAAAATCCAAGTATAGCAAAATAATATTTAAGTACAATTGCCAAATAATTGAATGAGGTAGAATTAAGAGTGGGAGTATGTGGCAGCACCTCCAGGAATGTGTTGTGAAAGAGGCGAATGTTTCAGGAGTCACAAAGCAGTGGCAAAGAAGTTGTTCTTCAATCTGGATGTCAAAGCTTTCAAGCTTCCATATCTTCACACACGAGGCAAAAGAGAGAAGAAGGAATGGCTGGGTTGACAGTCATCCTTAATGATACTTCCTGCTGCAACACACATGAAGATGGACTGAATGGAAGGAAGTGACGAGCCCATGATGGTCTGGGTATATGCACCACACTTTGCATGTTCAGGCGGTCAAGAACAGAGCAGTTGCCACACCAGGCTGAGATGCATTTAAAAGTGCATTTGTAGAAGTTCAAAAGAATCCTCATGAATATGCCACATTTTCTCAGATGCCTGAAAACTAGTCTGCCAACTGCCCTACATTTGGGACAATGTTTACATACACTGTAATTCCAAATCGATTAACCAGCCAATTAACCAACAAACCTGTACATCTTTGGAGTGTGGGGGGAAACCGATGTTCTCGAACGTACGAACTAATTTCAGCCAGGCATCCATAGCCAGGATCGAACCTGGGTCTCTGGCGCTGTAAGCGCTGGAAGGCAGCAACTCTACCGATGCTCCACCGTTCCACCAGTGCACTACGCACATTGACAATAGGCATATTTAAAATAATCCCAAATGCTTGTCAAACGTGTCACTAATTCAAATATGATTGGGGAATTGATAAGCAATCATTTGTCATGCAAATAAATCAGCATTCATTTTCAAAGAAAACATTTCTGTCCCTATCCTGCCTGACATTAAATCACACCCACCAGTTATTATAGTGCTATACACATCATTGTTGCTGGAATATGATTTTGCTACAATTCAATTAACTGACAGCCATTCACCTCAGAATTAGATTTGTCTCTTACAATGGAAGTAAAAATCTTTTGTGTGAATCCTTTTGTACTGACTTCAGACCAAGACTGACCACAGTTTTCCCCACCGGTTTCAGTAAACATTGCTATAAAAGTCACTTTATAGTGCAAAAGTATTTCATTACCCTGTGAAATCCTGAGATCATTAAAAAACTGATATTAAATGCAAGTCTTTCATTTTTTTAAATGTTGTAGGTTTTTTAAAAATATTTGTCTTCTGTAGAATTTCATTAATTCCAAAGCGATGTTTGGTTTAGTTTAGTTTATTGTCACGTGTATCAAGGTACAGTGAAAAGCTTTTGTTGCGTGCTGACAGTCCATCTGTAAGAGTCTTTCTGTAGGAATTATATTCCTCCTGTTGTAGACCTATTGACATGAGTTATTTTCCTCCTGGTTATTCTCTGTCTCCTTAATCTTACAGTGTAACGAGCAGTCTCCTGAGCTATTTTAATCATACCACTGCAATAATGATCTTGTATTCAAGGCTGGCCATGTTCTTCATTTGTAGGTATAACTATTCCTTCAGGATTCTTGTTTGCCCTTTCCAAGACTCACTAATTGTTTTATATTCTATTATAAATGTGTTTTGCTTTAATGAAGCTGTCCTTTGGATATTTCAAACACTTTTTGTCTATCTTTTAATCGGTGTTGTGACTCAACTTGTTTTGAGTCCAAGGTATCCTCAGTAATTCCACATAGATTTAATGTACTTGTTCTTTACTCGGCTGCCTGCCTGTTTCAAACATAGTGTTAAAGTCTTCATCAGTACCCTGACTTTCACAATCTGCACGTTTTAAACATGTTTGCCATGTCCTTTGCAGGTAGGATAAGATTTAGCTTTATTTGCAATAATTCCTTATTTCTCAACATTACACCATATTACTGCTGAGTTAATGCATGTTGCAGTTGCGTTAGCAATCTTTAAGGCACTATGTCTTAACAATGGTGATGATAAACCGTGAAGGTAGTGGAAATATCAGAAATATTTTCAAAATAGAAATACATTTTTGAAATATTCAAAAAAGCTTTTACATTCAAATTATCTCTCAATCACTTTTCACATACCTCTCAAAAAACTACTGAAATCCCAGATTTCAATCCAGTTTAGATATGTTACTTATTTTAAAGATATTTTAAAGATATTTTAAAATTGGCTTCATGTATTAGATGTACTGAGGAGATATATTGAATTAGTTAGGACTTGAACTTAGTTTGGACTTGAACTATTGAACTTGTAGAACTGTTGAACTAGAGAAATATTACGAGAGACAATGTTTTAGGCTCTCCGGCCCAGCGCTTGATGTCCCGCCGAACACGACCTCTGCTGCCCGTGACACAGGATCACTTAAAGCCCAAGGTTTTCAGCCCTGCTGTAGTTCAAAAGTGCGTGCAGTCCAATCGAGACGAACAGAAACGTACTTATGATAAAACCAGCAAACCACTTAAGCCACTCATCCAAGGCCAAGTGGTCTGACTACAGACAGACAAAGTACATACCACACTGGGGTTCATCCATGGCCCCGCGAAGGAACCACGTTCCTACCTGGTCCATGTTGGCGGTACCATCTACAGACAAAACAGTCAACACCTCCTTCCAGTGAAGGAATGGCGCCCAGCACTTCAGGATCCTGACGCACCCCCACTCAACTTTAAAGTGATCGCTGTTCCAGCCGCTCCAGTACCTGCAGCTGCTAGCTCCGTCCACTCCCCGCATCGGTCTGTTCCCCCTTCCCTTTTGTAACCGATTCACCGGTGTCCCCGTCACAGTCTTCCTCCACGGTATATCCCCACAGCCCTTTGGGCTCACCAAAATGTGCCCTCAACTATTCGGAGGAAAAGGTTGATGAGGCAGCTCCTTACCGTATGAGGACCGGGCGGGTTAGCAAGCCACCTGTTAGATATGGCGATTATGTTTAACCCCATTATTATTAGATGTGGCGATTTGCATGTAACAGTTTATTTACTCAATGTGGTGGTAAAGCGTTATATACTTTTCATTTATAGAAGAGGAGATGTAGATTGGCTATAGCATGTTAGCCAATTAAACTGCTTAGTAATTATAACCCCACCTAATTATAACATTGATAGTGCAAGATCCTACCACTGTCTACCAGTACGAGTAGCAGTGTGAACGTGTGATGACCTGCTTAGTAGTTGATGACCTGAACAATAAAGATGCTTGTGCTTCAACCTGTGTGAGTTTGAGCTCTTTACAAAAATGAACCCATAGACTACACTATAGACTACACTAACCTGCATTTAAAATTGTGCTAGTGCTTTATTATCACATGGTTGTTAGGGATACAATTTTGAGAGCCATTAACTATCTGAAGAGCTGATTCAAGCCATACCAGCATATCATTGACTACATCCAATGGTAGCAATAAGTTTGGAGATTTTAGATGTTTGGAGGTAGACATGGTAGAGACGAGGGGAGATCAGGAACCACAATTGTCTAAGCACCTCCTGTTGTCATGATGGTGGACATGACCTAGAAAGCTGTCAATACCCATTATGAAGTATCTGTGACAGGAGATACCAAGTAAATTGTGATTAAATCTCTTGCAATTCAGATAATAATTTGCATTCCTAGTTTGGCTGTCAAAGTGGAAAACCACATTTAACCACATTATAACATCTCATGTTTTTGCCCACCTACCCTGCAGTATTTACTAATCGTTGATTGCCACTTGGAAAAAAGGCCCATTTATTCCAACTTTTGTTTTCTGTCTGCCAACCAATTTTCTACCTATTCTCTTATGAGAAACTATTAAAAGTTTTCCGAAATGCATCATACTCACTGGTCCTCTCTCATCTACATGACTGGTTGGAACCTCATAAACCTCATAAATATCCCAATGAATTTGTCAAGCATGATTTCACTTTTGCTATAGATGCCCAATTTGATCAATGCTTTCCAAATGTGTAGGAAGGAAATGCAGATGCTGGTTTACACCAAAGATAGACACAAAATGGAGTAACTCAGTGGGACAGGCAACATCTCTGGAGAGAAGAAATGGGTGACGATTTGGGTCGAGCCTCTTCTTAAGAACCACTGAAAGGGGGTCTGACGAAGGGTCTCAACCCAAAATATCACCCATTCCTTCACTCCAGAGATGCTGCCTGTCTAATGTTTTCCAAAAGCTCAGCTATTACATCATTAATAATGGACTCTAGCATTGTCCCCACAACCAATATCCAGCAAACATTTAAATAGTGGTTTTACATTAGCCATATGTCAGTCCATAAATACTGATTGAAAATTTAAAGAATGTTGGGAAATGACCAAGTATGCACCATGATTTCTATGGGCCACTAAATTCTGCAAATACAGTTTTGTACAATAATGGAAATTGTAGACCTAGGATATTAATATATGCTCTGTTTTGGGCCCTTACACAACATTCATTAATTTCTGATATGCACAACATCGATGCATAGCTCACGTTGCTAAATTATTGTCGCTGATAAAGCCTTTAGGAAGGGAAGCCATTGTTTGATGATGCTACTCGTGTCAGCTATGCTTTAATTACTTATGTGTAGAAAAGAACTGCAGATGTTGGTTTAAATCAAAGGTAAAAAAAAATTATCCCGCTGAGTTACTCTAGCATTTTGTGTCTAGCTCTGATTACTTACATATCCACTTACCACATGTCTAAATTGAAACTTTCACATTTTTTTTCAACAGAACACAGTCAGTGTTTAACATTTCACAGATTGAAAGCATTGACATATATTTATAAGAAACTGCATAGTTTGCAAAAGTCCGGCTGAAATCTAGATTAGATAAGGTGGAATTCCCTTAAGACATTAATTTTGTTTGTACTGAATCATTTTCTTCCAAGCACCCGGTTTCAATATTTAATTTATACTTACCAATATCAAGCGTCAGATTATCTTCCATACATTTCTCATTACTGATTAAATATTACGATGTATGTCTGCATGTCTTTCATTTTAATCAAAGAAGACACATTTTCAATAGATGCTAAATTATTTTTTTAGGTCATGCTGAATTTGTTACAGGTATTGCATGCATTTTTTAAAAATACATTGAAATATAATTTCCATATTTCTGTTATGAATTTACTTAAAAGCCATTATAAACTCCAAAGAGCAGAAACCTTCCCAAGTTCTGTAATTACATTAAAAGAACGCAAGTCTTAAGGACAATATGAAATGAGAGATAATGACTTTACACAGTTTTCCCTTGCTGCATGGTATTTGCTTGAGGAGAAAAGGAAAATGTGCCTGACACATATGGAACCAGATATAACTTGGCATTATTCATCTAACTGTGTGACAAAAAATGTGTGACAAACAATGTCACTTGCTTCAATGCAAGAAGATTTGGACATTGCTTTTCCCTTTGACGTCATCTATGATTATTTGCAATTATAGATAATGTGAAAAAGAGACAAACAAACATGCAATAATATGGATCCAACTTTGTAGAGAATGTGTGGGTATTATTTTTTTGTTTCTTTGAATGTGGTTTATATTAAATGTCCCTCTCACAAAGAAGTACATTGTTATGAACTGCTACATTCCATCAGCAGAAAATGCTTTCTTTCCAAGCAGTTTTGGGCAGCACATCTTTGAACATATGGTACAAGATGAGTTGGCTTTTATAATAATAATAATAATAATAATAATAATAATAATAATAATAATAATAATAATAATAATAATAATAATAATAATAAACTTTATTATGGACAAGGTCCAGACAAGGGGAAACATTACATTAAAAATGCATTGCATATCAAATATCATAAATATATATAAAATCATGGTATATCACATAAAAACATCATAATTTATATTTAACAAAATCCCACAATACTTAAGTTAAAAATCCAGATTAAAAGATGATCAATGTCCTACAACGAGACAACGATACCATTGTCTCCACAACTGGGATTCGTAGCATGTAGTGCTAACCCTTATGCTTGTCAAGGCCACAATAAGCACATTTTGAGAGTCATTTATCCTGCAAATGAATTTATACATGTGGTGTCTTAGGATAGCTTCTAAAGTACTGACTCCTGCAGCCACAAACATATTACTGGCACTACACCATCTAGGTTCTTGTTAGAAGGAATCACTACGAACCTTCTCCAGATGGTTATATGGGTCTGGCATATTCAGGAGTGTACATTGACATTGAGTCTCACTCCACCAGGACCGCTATACCTCAGCAGCAGGGATGGACCACATCCTAGCGGTTGCAGGATGGTCAAACTATTGATCTGTCCAAATTATCAGAATAAACCTATTGCCAGATCAGGGGTATTTGCCAACTGTATGTTAGGTATGGTTCATACTTCCTCCAGGTTGAGGGAGGTTACTATTGCCACTATTATTCATTAATAGCATCAACATGTCTATATCTATGTCATGTCTGAATGCATTCTTAATGTTCACTCATCATTGGCCTACTGATGCAGTGTATGACGCCTGGACTCGGTTCCACGGCATGAAATCACAGAGCTTTAAAATCTTCACGTAGTCACTCACGTGACTCCGAAGTAAAATAGTAAGATTAAACGAGACTTACCAGTTTGAAGTTTGATCTTTATTTTATGAGGAGTAACGTTGAGGGATTACGTGCCCTCCGCTCCCAGCCCTCTATCATAAAGTTCAACTGGTATTATGGTTCTTTTATCTTACTATGTTCAGTTCAACAACTGTTATCTGTGATTTCACACCGTTGCTTTGAAGATTGACACGCATGCGTACTGGACGGGGTCTTCACGTAATCCCTCAATGTTACTCATAAAATAAAGATCAAACTTCAAACTTGCCAAATAAGGGCTTGCCCATTGAAGGCAGAGATAAGGATTTTTTGTTTGTACATTCATATATCTGAAATTCTCTACTCCAGACACCCGCGTAAGTCGTCATTGAATGTTGCTCGTTTTCTTGCTAATTCAAGATGGGATTTCCATAAATTTAATCTGACAGGGAGTGAAGCAGTATGGGAGAGACAAGGCAGAAATCATAAGGTCATAAGTGATAGGAGTAGAATTAGGCCATTCGGTACATCAAGTCTACTCTGCTTTTCAATCATGGCTGATCCATCTCTCCCTCCTAACCCCATAACCTCTGACATCTGTACTAATCAAAAATCTATCTATCTCTGCCTTAAAAATATCCACTGACTTGGCCTCCACAGCCTTCTGTAGCAAATAATTCCACAGATTCACCACCCTTTGACTAATGAAGTGATGAGGAGAGATGACAATGAAGTGCCTTCTTTTCTTCCTTCCAAGGGAATTCACATTCGTCTACATTTCACCCCAGGAAAACAATCAGCTAGCACTGGACAAGCTGCACGGCACAGTAAAAAAACACAAGCTGGTGTATCCTGATGCCTTCTCTATCATAACCAGAGACATCAACAGGGCTAGTTTGAAGAAGACACTTCCAAACTACGGCCAGCACATTTCGTGCAGCGCCAGAAGACCAGAAGTGGTGTCCATTGCACAGAGCTGGGTAAACATTGCTGTAAAAATAAAAGCAGTTCAATGTAATCAATATTCTTATTTCTAACTTGCAGGCATTTAGTTGATGGAGCCAATGATTTGCGTATTTGAATTATTGAATCCATGACTGAGGATTTAAGACAGCTGTCTTTCATTTACGGGAAAGAAGGTGCCAATTAGTTATTATATTTCAGTTGAAAATGCATTAAATAATTAATAAACATACGTTGATAGATATTGTTGTGTGAATTACATTTAATGTTAGCAGTGCACCGCTAAAATATGTACAGATCCATTACCAAGGTATGGCCAGCAAGACATAACCACATTAGTGGAGGAGAAACTCAGTGGGTGAGGCATCATCTATGCCTCACCTGCTGAGTTTCTCCAGCATTCTTGTCTAACTTCGATTTTCCAGCATCTGCATTTCCCTCTTAACCACATTAGTGGAGGATTTCCTTTGGGGTATCCTTTCTTTGCTCTATAACCATGGGTGACGATGTATTAGGAAAATTGGCTGAATGGATAAGAAAATGTGTTAACATTATGTGGGCATTGCTCAGGTTGAAGAAGAATCGTCCAGGATACCCAGCCTTTGACCTGCTCCTGGGATTACAGCAGTTAATTAGCTGGAATAGATTCCAGCCCCCTTAAGGGCCTGTCCCACTGTACGAGGTAATTCAAGAGCTCTCCTGAGTTTAAAAATAAATCGAACTCGTGGTAAGCATGTAGAATGTATGTAGCGGGTACGTCGGAGCTCGGGAAGTCTCTTAACGGCTCGTAAAGCTAACGGCAGGTACTTGGGAAACGCGGTAAGCTCGTGAAGATTCGTGACGATTTTTCAACGTTGAAAAATGTCCATGAGAGCCCCGAATACCTACGAGCGGCTATTACCGTAATTCTCTGAGTTCGAATCAGGGGAAGCTCGGGAGAACTCTTGAATTAGCTCGTACAGTGGGACAGGCCCTTTAGAATGGGGGTTGTTGATTTAAGTATTGTGTGTAAAACACAATATTTGCCGTTTATATAAAACAGCCAATTTGAAAGCTAGTGACGACCAGTGTGAAAGTGCATGTAAATGCATGACTTTCAAGCCCGTCTTATGAATGTGTGGTTGAATCATTTGGGATATCAATTGTTGTCCATTGTGGCAAGGCCACATTATTCTTATAACGGGCTACAAAGTGAAATTGGGCAGTATTACGAGCAACCACTCTTCGTTGAAATTGATGCATTCTATACTCAGTTTCAACAGAGAGTCGGTGGAATAATGTCACCCACCCCAACAGTTTCAAGTGCACCAGTACTCATGGTCACTGTAGCAGATGCCAGATCAGCATTCCTGAGTGTGAACCCAAGGAACGCAATGGACTCAGATGGAGTCCCCGGTCCTGTCCTTAGCACCTGCGTGGACCAGCTGGTGGGAGCACTTATGGATATCTTTAACCTCAGATTGGAGGTTTTAAGAAGACCACTATCATCCAGCTGCCAAAGTAAACCAAGGTAGAATGCCTTAAAGTCTACTGCCCTGTGCCGTTGACATCTACCATCATGCACACTCACTGAATTTAGTCTGCACTATCTGAGTTAATACTGACATGTTTTAAAACGGAAGTTCACAAATTTAGGAAAGGTAAGCTGCATCCCAGATTCTAACCACACAGTGCACCAACATTAAAGGTAGACACAAAATGCTCGAGTAACTCAGTGGGTCAGGCAGCATCAGACTGAAGAAGTATCTCAACCCAAAATGTCACATATTCCTTTGCTGCCTAGATGTTGCATGGCCTGCTGAGTTACTCCAGCTTTTTGTGCCTAACTTCGATATATACCAGCGTCTGCAGTTCCTTCCTACACATCAATATTGAACACAACTTCAAACGACTCCCCAACTAACCTGCAAATGATTGATAATCCCTTTGACAAAATTCTGACTTTCTCAAGGTGCTGACCCTGAGACTTGATAATGTTTAAAGTGTAATAACATAAGACATGGAGCCTATAAAGTTATTTTTAGCCACAGGGTTGCTTCTCAAGTTTAGTGCACTGTGGCTCCCAATAACCCCATCATGCTGGCAAAGTAGAACCAAAATTGACCTTGTAATGGGAGGCAGGTGGAGGCAATGGGTCGTGGTGAAGGATTGATCTTTCAGCAATAACCAGTTTGGAAGGTGTTGATAATATTGGCCAAATAAAAGATGTCACAAAATGGAGAATATCTGTATTAGCAAAAGCTGCTTGTCCTCTTTCTGTGGAAGGTTGCAAGCTGTAAGTCACGGCTCCAAGGAGTCTGGACCCTAGATGGAAGTTTAGGAAAAGGTGAGGTCCAGATGTCCTCCCTTCTGATAATATGTATGAGGATTTTGCAGAATCACTGAGCAGGTTTGCAAATGCATGATTAGGATTGGTCATAAGATGGGGTGTTGTAAAGTATTGTTAATTATGTTGCAGAGTGTTTGTGCTGTATCTTGTGATTGGTTAAAGTGTGAAGCCTTGTTCAAATTGTTTATAGTTCCTGGGAAAATGTTTCTTTACTTTGATTAACTGTCTTCCAACTAGAAGCTTCTGTGGGAACATTGTAATGGCGTACTTTGTGATTGGTTTGGGGAACTGTCAATAATTGTATAATATGATTGATATTTGTGATTGGCTTGGGCGAGTAGAGACAAGGTATTGTATAGGAAGTTTGTATGTGTGAGTGAGAGTAAAGAGTTAGTTGATCCAATGCTTCACAGTGTTTTTTACTGAACTAGACTAAAGGGGTAAGTTGTCTAAGAAGGAACTGCAGATGCTTGAAAATCGAAGGTACACAAACATTTTGGAGAAACTCAGCGGGTACAGCAGCATCTATGCAGCAAAGGAAATAGACAACTTTTTGGGCCGAAACCCTTCTTCAGACTAATATGGGGTGAGGGGGCGGGGAAGGGGGGGGGAGAAGAAAGGAAAAAGGAGGAGCCCGCGGGCTGAGGGAGAGCTGGGAAGGGGAGGAGACAGCAAGGGCTAACAGAATTGTGAGAATTCAATGTTCATGCCACCAGGATGCAGACTCCCTAAGCGGAATATGAGATGCTGTTCCTCCAATTTCTGGTGGTGCTCACTCCGGCCATGGAGGAGGTCCAGGACAGTGATGTCGCATATGGAATGGGAGGGGGAGTTGAAGTGCTGAGCCACCGGGAGGTCAGGTTGGTTAAGGTGGACTGAGCAGAGGTGTTCGGCGAAACGATCGCCAAGCCTATGCTTGGTCTCACCGGGGGTAAGCTGTAGAGAGCATAATTACATTGGGGGCTCTTCCGGGATCTCAACAGAGCCCCAGACAGAAGTTTGCGATCAAGGAGTTGAGTCGTTCCAGGAGAAATCGGTGCCACGGTGCAGTTTACGGATCGGTTTTCCCCACTTCGCTGATCGGGACAAATCAATCATTCACGCGCTTGTGTTGTGGTTCCCAAAGAGCTCTAAGAACAGTAGGCTAGCAAGCACTGAGGGTGGAGGAGAGGGAATCCTTGCCTAAGGCTGTGGTGGGAGTTAGGCACACAAGGCTTTTATCTAGTGCGTTTGAGACCCCGCACCTAGTTAGTCAACAGCTGTTGCAGTCATTGAGTTGGCCTGACACCAAAGAGAAAGAGATTTCAGGGCTTTGAGGCCCTTTGGGATACCTGAATTTGCTGGGGTATCTTGAGGGACAGGATTGAAGTATATAGAAAATATTATTTGGCAATGCAGCAATAGGGATGTAGCTAAGGAGTTGATAGGATAATGGAGAAAGTATTATGAAG
Organism: Leucoraja erinaceus; assembly: GCF_028641065.1. Lineage (NCBI taxonomy): Eukaryota > Metazoa > Chordata > Chondrichthyes > Rajiformes > Rajidae > Leucoraja > Leucoraja erinaceus. The sequence goes on along the minus strand of NC_073391.1, from coordinate 7,786,044 downwards.
AACAGAATGTGAATAGAGAGGCTGCGAGAATGGTGAATTGGCATGAAGCAGCTTCAAAGCTTGGAATAGAACTAAGAGGTAACAAAGTGAACCGACCTCCAGGCACCTTGAGAAAGGGGTGCGGATGTACTAGAGAGTATAAGGAGCGGGAGAGAGAGAAATCTTTTGAAGCAAAACTGGCACAAGTAGATCTAGAATTTAAGGCTTGCGCCTACAGAAGGTCCCAAGGCTGTGGAAAACATCTTGCCTGGTACCTGTCCCAAAGAAGACCCATCCCAATCACCACAATGACTACAGACCAGTAGCGCTCACCTCACATATTATGAAGACATTTGAGAGACTTGTCCTCTCCTACATCAGGACTAGTGTGTCAACTCAAATGGATCCTTTACAGTTTGCATATCAGCCCAACATCAGTGTCGATGATGCCCTTATTTACATGCTGCAGAGGGCGTACACACATCTGGACATCCCTGATGCATCTGTAAGAATTACATTCTTTGACTTCTCTAGCGCCTTTAACACAATTCAGCCCCGACTGCTAGGGGAGAAGATGGAGAAGATGAAGGTGGATCCATTAATGGTACTGTGGTGTTTGGATTACCTTTTCCTCAGACCACAGTATGTGCGCCTACAGAACAATGTCTCAAGCACCATCCTGAGCAGCACAGGGGCTCCACAAGGAACTGTGCTGGCTCCATTCCTGTTTACCATCTACACAGCGGATTGTCAATATAACACCAACAGCTGCTTTTTGCAGAAATTTTCAGATGACACAGCTGTTGTCGGCCTCATCAAAGGGGGCAATGAGGAGGAGTATAGAGACACAATTAACAACTTTGTGGAGTGGAGTGCACACAATAACCTCCATCTCAACACCACAAAAACCAAGGAGATAGTTGTGGATTTCAGGAGGGGGAGGAGGAGGACTCAACCAACACCAATCACCATCAGGGGCAGTGAGGTGGAGGTGGTCGCCAACCACAGGTACCTTGGTGTGCAGCTTGACAGTGAGCTGGACTGGAAGAGTCATATGGAGGCGGTGTACAGGAAGGGACAAAGTAGACTGTATTTTTTAAGGAGGCTAAGGTCATTTAATATCTGCCAACCCCTACTGTGCAGTGTCTACCATTCAGTGGTGGCCAGATTAGGTGGAAGGCAGTTCAATAATATTGTGCAGTACTGAGGAGAATTTAAAATCAATAATGTGCTGTGGCCTGTTGGGGAGAAGGCGCCTGCATAGCGGACAAAAACAGATTGGACAAGCTGATCAGGAAGGCCGGCTCAGTGGTCGGGGCTGAGCAACTAACAGTCCAGCAGGTGGCAGAGGCCAGAACTCTGAACAAACTAGGTTCAATAATGACCAACCCCACTCACCCACTCCACGCCCTGAAGGTGATCAAGTGCAGCATCTTCAGTCAGAGACTGATTGCACCAATGTGCAAAACGGAGAGACATAGGAAGTCTTGTATACCAGCTGCTATAAGGTTTTATAATGCACAAAAATAATTTTGGATTTTTTTTTAGTATTCATTCATTGTATTTTAATTTATTACGTATTGAAGTTATCTGTGGAAATGTGTGGTGTTATGTCTGTCTTGAAGCTGTTGTGGCACTGTAATTTCCTGTAAAGGATTATTAAAGGTTATTCAATTCAATTCAATTCAATTCAATTGAAGGGGGAGAAGACAATTATTTGGAAGATTGGGAAAGTGTTAGAATTAGGAGAAGTTTGCAGCCTCCAATTTATTCCTCTTTCGTTCCCATGCTCCATCCACACATTGTATAGTTTGTGCACACAACAGACACTTAGCCTGCAGCACCTCTAACAACACCTGCAGATTCCACAACATTGCCTGCTTTACAAACAGCAGCAACATTAGTACAGGATTCTTTGACTCCAACCACTCCACTATTGGCAGGTAGTCCTGTAGCTCACGGTACCAGGAGTGAAACGAAGAAGATATTTAAGGAGGGAGAGGTTATTAGAGACATAGAACAACCCCCAGAATACGTGAGCCTAAGCATAGACGAATTAGACGAGCAGCGAGAGATCAGGGAGGTTCCTTTAAGAAGTACCGTAATCCCCCTAGTGAAGAGGAAGACTTATCATAGAGTGAAACAGTAGCGGGAGACACTGAAGGAGATCCTGATATGGCCAATATCATGAAAGTAGAGCAAATATCCCATAGGCAGTTCCCAGTTAGGGAAATGCCTAATCCAGCTTTTGTTCCAGTTAGTGCAGTGGGTGCAAACAATCCCCGAAGCATTGAAGTATATACCCCATGGAAACCCAATGAGATTATGGCAGTACTGAGCAAGATCCCCTGACCGTAAGAAATCACCTGCTTCCTTTGTGGATTACCTTAGAACCACAATGCATGTGTATCACGCAGACTCCCGAGATTTATGGGCTGTGATCCAACAGATAGTTACTCCAACCGAACATACCAGATTCCTAGCAACCTTAGGAGACCCAACTCATGAAGCACTGGCTAATGTGATGGCTGACAATAGTGCAAGAGAAGATGCAGTTTTAACTGCCCTTGTGAATACTCTTCAGAAGCCGATCGATAATGCTCAGATTCTGGTTGTGAGACCAAAGACAGAGAGGGAGCAGATTAATTTTTAGATAGATTTTCTGAGTTATACATGGATCAGTCAGGGGATATGAATTTTAGGAATGGGGCAAATTCTCCTCGGTACTGCACAATATTATTGAACTGCCTTCCACCTAATCTGGCTGCACCATTTAAAATCAATAATGTGGATTGAAAATAGTTCCACTCAGATGGCTTGGGCAGTGAGATATCACTGGAAAGATGTTAAAAAGCAGGAAGGTCAGTCTGCAGTAAAACCAAAAACCGAATACGTAATTAAAAAGGATGCGCCTAAATCTGACTCAGGACAGTGGAGTCCTAAAATTTCAGCCAAGTATGGAATAGGAGAAATTAGGGTCCCAGAATATTTAGATCACTTTTACAAGGATCAAGTCAAGTCAAGTCAAGTCAAGTTTATTTGTCACATACACATACGAGATGTGCAGTGAAATGAAAGTGGCAATGCTCGCGGACTTTTGTGCAAAAGACAAACAACAAAATAACCAAATAAATTATAAACACAATCATAACACACATATTCTTTTACATAATAAATAATAGAAGGAAAAACGTTCTGTAGAGTTAGTCCCTGGTGAGATAGGCGTTTACAGTCCGAATTGCCTCTGGGAAGAAACTCCTTCTCAACCTCTCCGTTCTCACTGCATGGCAGCGGAGGCGTTTGCCTGACCGTAGTGGCTGGAACAGTCCGTTGCAGGGGTGGAAGAGGTCTCTCATGATTTTGTTTGCTCTAGAGTTGCACCTCCTGTTGTATAGTTCCCGCAGGGGGGTGAGTGAAGTGTCTGCCTTAGAGCCGAGGTCACTGAGATCAAATTGGAGAAGACATAGAATATTGGGACCAGATCGGTGCTACACTTGTGGAGGGTCAGGTCACTGGAGTAGGGAGTACCCAACTAGAGAAAGGAACGAAAGAGGGGGTCACCAAAGAGATTTCCGAGATCAGAGAGATTGGAGAGATTCCAGAGATGGACAAGATCAGAGAGAGCAAAGAGGGAGCTGGCAGGAAAATCAGGGGCAGAGAAGACAGGTATCCCTTTTCTAAAATAACCCATTATCACATCTATGGTTGGCAAATTTAATGGTGGCAAATCTGACGAAGAACCTGTGCTGTCATTACAAGTAGAAGGGAAAACATGCACCTTCTTGGTAGACACAGGAGCATCCATGTCATCACTCCAATCAATTTACTATCTCCCTGAATCACAAGATGTTCAGAGCCTGGCCAGTTTTCAAGGACAAGTCTCCCAGTATCGCATCTCTAAGCCAGTTGAATTGGAAAAGCAATGCAGCACCCGATTTGTGATAACAACTGGATGAGATTGCAATTTAATGGCTAGAGATTTGCTTTGTGCCTTTCAATTAAAGATAGAATGCAGTGATGGTGGGATAGTAGTGATCCTCTGGGCTCCTGAAAGACAATGTTATTCCACAGTGAACCCCCCAATGGTGGTCTCTAGATTTGGATGAAGAACCCCCACTCCATATTACATTGACTTACAATAAGAGTGGTAAGAATAAAGAGCTGCAAGCTTTATTTAGGCCATACAAAGGAAGTGACTGGGAAATAAGAATTTTGGCACTAGTTAAATGAAAGGAGGGCGCTGCGGAGTAGGCTGAGGTACCAGTGAACTTATGGAAGACAACTGCAGAGATTGCTCCACATATCATCAAAGACTGACATATTACCCGGCTACGCCAGAATCTGGGGAATGAGGTATCTGAGTTTGTGGACCTGCAAGTTTGGGCAGAAGACACAGCTCAGGTAGGATGTGTGCACATCGCTCCCATCCAAGTAGCTCTCCAGAAAGGGGTAACACTGCCTTCAATACAGCAGTATCCATTGAAACCGCAGGCCATTAACAGCATAGACATATTAATTCGGGGGCTGCTGAAGCAAGAAATTTTTTTTTTTTAAATTTTATTTTTATTAGAAGTACGGTAAATTACAATCCTACATAACACATATATCTTAATACATTTTTTGTACCGCTTCATTTTTTTTGAGCTTTAAGAAAAAGGTAGAAGTAAGGAAAGTAAAGAAAGTGCAAGAGAGTCGTGAAGTGCAAGAGTGTTGGGAAAAGAAAGCCCCTTAGGAAAGAAGTTAGAGAAGGAAGTAAAGTGAGAAAATAGACCCTAGAAAAGAAAGAAAGAGAAAATAGAAACAATCGCTCTATTATAACATTAAACTCCGCAGAAAGGGGACTACCAACCAAGTCTGTTTTTGTTGTTTTACCTCCCGTTACCAGGTCCTGACTATTGCACCTCATACTTGTAATAGGTCCAGAAACATAGACCACGTCTTTTGGAATTGGTCTGCTTTACCGGCTAGGAGGAATCTCATCTCTTCCAGATGTAATGTTTCAAACATATTTGATATCCACATTTTTATTGTTGGTGTCGGCGCATTTGTCCAGAATTTAAGTATAATAGAAATTTTAGTAAAATGGTAGCTCATTTGCAACACCCCAATTCTTGGAATTCCGAAACCAGGAAAGGAGAGCCAGTACAGATTGGTCCAGGAATTAAGAACAATCAACTCAGTTGTAGAACTGCCCCATGCGCTAGTGCCAAACCCTGGTCACATCTTAGCTCTAATCCCAGCTGAAGTCAAAATGTCCTCGATATTCGACCTGCAACAAACATTATTTTCCTTGCCTCTTCACAAGGACAGCCAATATTTATTTGCTTTCACATATAGGGGCCAGCAATGAACCTGGACCAGATTGCCTCAGGGATTCATCAATTCGCCTACTTTATTTTTCAGATGTCTACAAGAACAATTGAGTACTTTAACATTTAGAAGAAGATCTACCTTAGTGCAGTATGTCGATGACTTATTCGTGGCCAGCAGAGACAAATCAAGTAACCGTGAAGATACTGCACAATCACTAAATCATCTAGCTAATTTGGGATATGTGGTCTCCCAATCGAAAGTACTGATGGCCCAGGAGAAAATAAAATGTTTAGGTGTCATAATTTCGGCAACAGAAAGGAGTCTAGAAAAAAGCAGACTCAAACCAATTTGTGAATTCCCGATTCCTAAAGAAGCAAAACAAATGAGGCAATGGCTTGGTTTGGTCAATTACTTTAGACATTGGATTTGTCTTTAGATTCTAAAGAGCTGATACCCTATACAAGTAAAGAGGGTGTATTTCAACTAACTAAGGAAAAACAAGAGGCCTTTGAGAACTTTAAGAAATCGCTGATGCAGGCCCCAGCATTGGGAAGACCACTTTACGACAGACCCTTCCAACTCTATTACACCATTCTCTCTGAGTGTTCGACGGCAGTCCTTACACAAAAACATGGGGATAGGCATAGATCAGTGGCCTATTATTCAAGTAAACTCGATCCCGTAGCGAGAGGACACCCATTATGCACCCAAATTCTAACCGCCATTTACAATAGTTTACAGTCGGCTGCAAATTTGACCCTACAATAGGAGACAGTGGTTTACAGTTCGCATTCAGTGGCAGCCTTGTTGGGGCAACTCCAGATTCAGCATTTAATAATGGCTCGTCAGAATATGTATGAAATTTACTTGTTAAATAACCCAAAGCTTCAGTTTAGGCATTGTATATCCATTAACCCAGCATCTTTTCTTGTTTCACCCCCAGTCAGAGGCGGGACATGACTGTTTGTTTATAATCAAGGAGGAGACATCAGTGAGGGAGGACCTGAGAGATGCACCTGTACAGGACCCTGACATGACACTGTACGTAGATGGGAGTGCATCCATTGGATCCTGGGGTGCGAAATTGTCTGGGTATGCAATTGTTAATCAAGATTGGGAAAATGTAGAAGCAGCTGCCTTTGAGTCACCTTATTCAGAACAACCGGCTGAATTATTTGCTTTAATTAGGGAATTATGGGGAAAGATTTAAGGGTAAACCTATATACAGATTCTAGATATGGATTTGGAGTAGTGCGTGATTTCAGAAAATTATGGAGAAATAGAGGATTTCTTACCTCGGCAGGGACTCTAATATCAAACAAACAATTGGTGACAGATTTATTAAAGGCTCTGATGTTACCCAGACAAATTTCAGTTATGAAATGTGGTGTACACACAAGAGGACAGACCCCAACAGACATTGAAATTCGTAATGCCGACTTGGCAGCAAAATAAATATCCCGGGAACGTAAGATGATGATACCAAAGATGATGAGGCAGACTAAAATTTTAATTAACAGGTCCCCCTCGGAGAAGCCCATGCCAACCATCCAAGAGATTGTTCAGTTGCAGGAGGAGGCTACTGAAAGGGATAAAGAATGATGGAAGCAACTTGGGTGTACACTGGATTGTATGACAGGAATCTGGACCACTCCGGCAGGGCAAACTTGCATGACAGATTCTTTAGCAGTATGGGTTATAGAGTGCTTGCACTATGCAACTCATTGCAGTGCAAGAGCAGTAGGAGACACTATTTTGGCTACTTGGTGGCATCCAAGGTTACAAACATTATCTCAAAAAGTAAGTAGTTATTGCCTGATTTGCCAGAAATACAATCCTGGGAAAGGAGTAGGTTACGGAGATGGGAAGACACCGTTGCCCATGGATCCTTTTGAGACATTACAGATGGATTACATCAAATTGGAATGTTGCCAGGGTTACAGATATACACTTATCATATCCGTATTCAGCTGGTAGATTGAAGTCTATCCAACCCTTGATAGCAAAGCGGCTACAGTTGTCAAGGTGTTAATGAAAGAAATTGTCCATAGATTTGGCATCCCTATTCGACATAGTTCAGACAATGGTCCGCACTTTATTGGACAAGTTAATAAAGAGTTTTTGAGAAGTTGGGCATCCAGCAGCAATTACACTGTGCTTATCGACCACAGGCTGCTGGACTTGTAGAAAGGTATTAGACCTTGAAAACTAAATTAACCAAATTGAAGACAGAGACTGGAATCGGGTGGATTAAATTAATTCCCATAGCTATATTTCAAATGAGAGTCACGCCTGCAGGGAAATCGAGACTGAGCCCAGCTGAAATTGTTTATGGTAGACCCCTAAGAACACCTTGGAAGCAGAATGCAATGAAAATTATAAATTTCCATCATATGACTGTGGAAATGACTGACTACATTCTAGCTTTGACTCGAGCTTTGAGAGAATCACACTGTAGAGTAAGAGCAGCATATGGTGAGTTGCCTTTGGTGACAGCTTCTACTAAGGTGGAGCCTGAGCTCTATGTCCTTGTAAAGAACTGGGTAAGGAAAGGGTTGGAGGTTCGCTGGGAAGGACCTTACCAGGTTCTCTAATGACCCCCACAGCAGTGAAAGTAGAAGGAAGAACTGCATGGGTGCATCTCCACCACTGCAAGAGTGTCAATGGGGGAGTAGGCTGCAAACTTATTTTATTCCAGATTCTCTTAGAAACATCATACTCTACGATGAGTCATAGACAGATGCACCTGACATGATGCATGGTGGGGATTCGCGCCCATGAAATATCAGGTGAAGACTCATCAGACAGGAATCATGAAGCTATGCCCATGAAAACTCGGGAAGATTGATGAAATTCTGAGAGATTACATCAACATCTTCCTGTTAAGATATCTGCTGGAGTGAAGTAGTTACTTTTGTGTTTTGATTATCATTAATGATGAGCGTTATCATAAATGATAAAAGGGAGGAATGATAATATTGGCCAAATAAAAGGTCACAAAATGGAGAAACTCTGTATTTGCAAAACCTGCTTGTCCTCTTTCTGTGAAAGGTTGCAAGCTGTGAGTCACGGCTCCAAGGAGTCTGAACCCTAGATGGAAGCTGAAAGTAAGGTGAGGTCCAGATGCCCTTCCTTTTGTTAATTTGTATGAGGATTTTGCAGAAGAGCTGAGCAGGTTTGCAAATGCATGATTAGGATTGGTCACAAGATGGGGTGTTGCAAAGTATTGTGAATTATGTTGCAGAGTGTTTATGCTGTTATCTTGTGATTGGTTAAAGTGTGGAGCCTTGTTCAAATTCGAATTGTTTATACTACCTGGGAAAATGTTTCTTTACTTTGGTTTACTGTCTTCCCACGAGAAGCTTTTGTGGAAACAATGTAATGGGGTACTTTGTGATTGGGTTGGGGAACTATCAATAACTGTATAATATGATCAATATTTGTGATTGGCTTGTAGGGACTGCCACTCCCATATAGTTTCATGCCATGTGTCGAATGCTCTATAAAAGAGAGACCACCACATGGATCAGAGCCGATCTTCTGGGAGAGCACTTGGGACCATGCTGGCTTGCTGGAGGGGTCCACTCGCACGAGGCTGCAAGGCTTGGACAAGGAGAGACATGGATCGGAACTGGGGTGTGGTTAGGTTTCATATAGGAAATTTGTTTGTGTGAGTGAGAATAAAGAGTTAGTTGATCCAGTGCTTGGCTCAGTATTTTTACTGAACTAGACTAAGGGGGTAAGCTGCAGAGAGCATAATTACAGTGTTATTGTCAGAATGGATGCGGTGGAAGTGGATAATATGGAAAATAAGGCTCTGTCTGGCAGCAGGGTTGGGGAGATAGTCAAGGTAATTGTGGGAGTCCATGGGCTTGCGATAGATGCTAATGCTCTCCTGATCGCTCCCCTGTAATGGAAATCGGGAAGTTGAGAAAGGAAAGGGAAGAGTCGGTCAGGTTGTTTTTCTTTACAGATAGATAAATATTTAGCTAATCTATTTGTTTAGTATTTCCAGCACTTACTGTGTTTTATTTTCTCCATCATGTGTACTTTATATGGTATCTCATGATTTTGTGGTCCCTTAACGTTTTTAATGCTAAGTGGTTTTGAAATGTAATTCACAATTGTGTGAACATGCCCCCATTTATCTAAATTGGAATATATATAAATAATGTTACATTGATTTGAAGTACAGGGGTATCATCCGAGATGGATTCTTAGAGCAATTGTAATGGAGCTGACCAGAGAAAAGGCAATTCTGGATTTAGTGTTGTCAAATGAACCAGATATGATAAGAGAACTTGAGGTAAAGGAACTGCTTGGTGCTAATATATAAAATTAATCATAATATGATTAGTTTTAATCTGCAATTTGAGAAGAAGAACGTTAAATCGGAAGTGTCAGTGATGCAGTTGAACAAAGGGAACTATGAAGGCATGAGAGAGGAGCTGGCCAAGGTAGACTGGAAAGGGATTCTAGCAGGAATGACGGTGGAACAGCAATGGCAGGAATTTCTGGGCATAATCCGGAAGACGCAGGATCATTTCATTCCAAAAAAGAAGGATTCTAAGGGGAGTAGGAGGCAACCGTGGCTGACAAGAGACGTTAGGGATAGAATAAAACTAAAAGAAAAGATGTATAACACAGCAAAGAGTAGCCGGAAGCCAGAGGATTGGGAAACTTTCATAGGACAACAGAAGGAAACAAAACGGGCAATACGGGCTGAAAAGATGAAGTACGAAGGGAAGCTGGCCAGGAATATAAAGAAGGACAGTAAAAGTTTCTTTAGACATGTTAAGGGAAAATGAGTAGCAAAGTCAAATGTGGGTCCCTTGAAGGCAGGCATGGGTGAAATTATTATGGGCAACAAGGAAATGGCAGAAGAGTTGAATAGGAACTTCGGATCTGTCTTCACTAAGGAAGACACAAACAATCTCCCAGATGTACTGGAGGACAGAGGATCTAAGGGAGTAGAGGAACTGAAAGAAATTTTCATTAGGCGAGAAATAGTATTGGGTAGACTAATGGGAATGAAGGATGATAAATCCCCTGGGGCTGATGGTCTGCATCCCAGGGTCCTCAGGGAGGTGGCTCTAGAAATAGTGGACGCATTGGTGATCATTTTCCAATGTTCAATAGAGTCAGGATCAGTTCCTGTGGATTGGAGGATAGCTAATGTTATCCCACTTTTCAAGAAAGGAGCGAGAGAGAAAACCAGGAATTACAGACCAGTTAGCCTGACTTCGGTGGTGGGAAAGATGCTGGAGTCAATTATTAAAGAGGTAATAATGGGGCATTTGGATAGCAGTAAAAGGATTAGTCCAAGTCAGCATGGATTTATGAAAGGGAAATCATGCTTGATGCGACAAGTAAAATGGATGAAGGGGAGCCAGTGGATGTAGATTATCTGGACTTTCAGAAAGCCTTTGATAAGGTACCGCATGGGAGACTGCTGACTAAAATTAGAGCACATGGTATTGGGGGTAGGGTGTTGACATGACATGGGTAGACATGGGGTAGAAAATTGGTTGGCAGACCGGAAGCAAAGAGTAGGAGTGAACGGGTCCTTTTCAGAATGGCAGGCAGTGGCGAGTGGAGTGCCGCAAGGCTCGGTGTTGGGACCGCAACAGTTTACCATATATATTAATGATTTGGAAGAGGGAAATAGGAGCACCACTAGCAAGTTTGCGGGTGACACAAAGCTGAGTTGCAGTGTGAACTGTGAAAAGGATATTATAAGGTTGCAGGGTGACCTGGACAGGTTGGGTGAGTGAGCAGATGCGTGGCAGATGCAGTGTAACATAGATAAATGTGAGATTCACAAAATTGCTGGAGAAACTCAGCGGGTGCAGCAGCATCTATGGAGCGAAGGAAATAGGCGACGTTTCAGGCCAAAACCCTTCTTCAGACTGATGGGGGGTGGAAGGGGGGGGGAGAAGGAAGGAAAAAGGGAGGAGGAGGAGCCCGAGAGTGGGGGAATGGGAGGAGACAGCTCGAGGGTTAAGGAAGGGGAGGAGACAGCAAGGGCTAGCAAAATTGGGAAAATTCAACGTTAATGCCATCAGGACGCAAACTACTCAGGCGGAATATGAGGTGCTGTTCCTCCAATTTCCGGTGTTGCTCACTCTGGCAATGGAGGAGACCCAGGACAGAGAGGTCGGATTGGGAATGGGAGGGGGAGTTAAAGTGCTGAGCCACCGGGAGTTCAGGTAGGTTATTGCGGACTGAGCGGAGGTGTTCGGCGAAACGATCGCCCAACCTCCGCTTAGTCTCCCCAATGTAGATCAGCTGACATCTAGAGCAGCGGATGCAGTAGATGAGGTTGGAGGAGATACAGGTGAACCTCTGTCGCACCTGGAACGACTTCTTGGGTCCTTGAATGGAGTCGAGGGGGGAGGTGAAGGGACAGGTGTTGCATTTCTTGCGGTTGCAACGGAAAGTGCCCGGGGAGGAGGTGGTACGGGAGGGAAGGGAAGAATTAACAAGGGAGTTGCGGAGGGAGCGGTCTTTGCGGAAGGCAGACATAGGGGGAGATGGGAAGATGTGGCGAGTGGTGGGGTCACGCCTCCACCATTTCTGCCACCTCCAACGTGCCTCCGCCATTTCCGCCACCACCAACGTGACCCCACAATTATAAAAGGGCTGGACAAGCTAGATGCAGGAAAAATGTTTCCAATGTTGGGTGAGTCCAGAACGAGGGGCCACAGTCTTAGAATAAAGGGGGAGGGGGGGTCATTTAAGACTGAGGTGAGAAAAAACATTTTCACCCAGAGAGTTGTGAATTTATGCAATTCCCTGCCACAGAGGGCAGTGGAGGCCAAGTCACTGGATGGATTTAAGAGACAGTTAGATAGAGCTCTAGGGGCTAGTGGAGTCAAAGGATATGGGGAGAAGGCAGGCACGGGTTATTGATAGGGGACGATCAGCCATGATCACAATGAATGGTGGTGTTGGCTTGAAGGGCCGAATGGCCTCCTCCTCCACCTATTTTCTATGTTTCTGTTATGTTCAATATTTATCCTTCACTGAGTTTTTAAAACATGATTTGGTTGTGTTCACATTGCTGCTTATGAGAGTTTGTTTTTTATACAAATTGGTAACTGCCTTTCTGATATTACTGATTATTTCATTCACAGTGGAATGTCTGGGAATAACTTGAAAGAGTACTTCAAGTATTTCAATATTTCCAGCTCTTAATACTTGTATTTCCTCCATAGGGTGGACTTTATATAGCATCTGATAATCTGAGGGTACAGTAACATTTCTGCTAATTTGAAATGTGAGTCAATGTTCTTGACAAACCTGTGTACTTGTGCAGTGTATATATTCAAAACATTTTTTTTTAATTAAATGTATCTCATTGTATACCAGACATCCATTTTTAATTGTATACCAGACATCCATTTCTAATTCACCCTTGCACTCCAAACTGATGTGTATAGAAATAAAACACATTATTGTAGAAAAATGGCATTACATTGATGAAGAAAATTAAAGGCCAAAGGTGCTGATTAAAGGAAGGGTGCTTGGAAAAAATGACAGTGGTGTAAACAATAAGAACTGCACGCTCTTTTTTCTTAAGAAAAGTGAAATCACCCTGTAGAGCTAGATTAATTCTCTTTTCAATGCAATAATCAATATGGTTCCAATTACTACACTGAAGGGTAATGTGGAAAGTACATAAGAGAGATATGAAAAACTGATTAACACAAAATACAAAACAACTCAATCAATGATTTTAGCTGAAGGAGGGTCCCAACACAAAACATTACCTATCCATGTTTTCCAGATGTGCTGCCTGACTTGCTGAGCTACTCCAGGACGTTGAGTCTTATTTTCATAAACTAGCATCTGCAGCTCCTTGTTTTCTACATTTTGACTGTTCCAGTGCAATATCTCCTCAAGGTGTCTCTACTTTGAAGAAGTTCTCCTCCTTGCAGAAGAAAGGTTGCGACCCAAAACATCACTTATTCATGTTCTTCAACTTTTCTGCCTGACCCCCCTGAGTTACTTCAGCAATTTGTGTCTCTTTTTGTACACCAGCACCTATGGTTCCTTGTTTCTACAATGACTTTCATCTTTCGTATCTTATGTCCACAAATACTTTAAATTGTGTATCTACTGTCCTTCATTTTCCAGGAAAAACTAGTTTTGTTTTAATTTTAATTTTAGTTTAGTTTTGTTTATTATTGTCATGTGTACAGAGGTACAGTGAAAAGCTTTTGTATGTGTGCTATCCAGTTAAAGAAAAGATTATATATACATGAATACAATCAAGCCATCCACAGTGCACAGTAGGAAAAAAAGGTACAACATTTAGTGCATGGTGTAATATTGAAGTCCGATAAAGTCAGATTAAAGATAGTTCAAAGGTCTCCAATGAGGTAGATGGGAGGCCAGGCCCAGTAAAGGCGAGTCACACACAATGTGTGGTGAGTGTATGGAATGAGTTGACAGATCAGATAGTTTAGGCAGGTGCGATGACACTGTTTAAAAGATATTTGGAACGAGAGTGGATAGGAAAGTTTTATACATATGTGTAAGTGACTAGTGTAGCTGGAGCGTATTAGCTGGCTTCAGCGAGTTGGGCCAAAGGGTTTGTTTCCATGCTCTATGACTCTATGACTACAAAAAATAAATTTGTACAGCGGAAACAAATTGTTTTATTAATTCATCTGTTCTCACCTCTTTTATCCCAGATTGTTAAAGCAATGAAATTAATGCCTGTCATACAGTGTGCCTGGTTTCAAAGTGAGATGCTTTGTTGTCCTTCCCATCTTCTCATCAGCGAGAGGAGGCAAGAAAGAGACAATGAGATTAAGTAGGTCAAGTACAATGGACAGAGATGTTTTAAAATAATGTGGGTTATTGTTTTTCTACAGCACTTGAAGTTGTACTTCAAGATGATGTACTTCAGATGCAGAAGTTGTACTTCAGATGCTGATGTAATTTTCTTACAATAACGTGTGTCTGCTTGGCTTCCCTGAAAAATAAGAAACATGATTTCAAAATCACTACCAATCAATATATACACAGATGTGGATACAAAGAACTGCAGATGCTGGTTTACAAAAAAAAGACAAAGGGCTGGAGTAATTAAACACGTCAGGCAGCATCTATGCAGAACATGGACAGGTAAGGATTCTAGTCAAGACTGAGTAGGTGGGGGGGGGGGGGGGGGGGGGGGGGGGGGGGAAAAAGAAAGGTAGAAACAAGGAGGGGCTGGTCAAAACCTGTCAGGTAATAGGTTCATGCAGGTGAGGGGGGGAGGTGATAAAAAGATGTCTCCACTAGGCGCCTTAGTTCTGCTCTCACTCCCCTCCCTCAAGATGTAATGATGATAGAATTTCCTTGGTCCTCAACTTTCACCCCACCAAACGCCGCATCCAAATATCATCCTCCGACATTTCCGTCACCCCCAACTTAATCCCACCAGCCCTCACATCTTCCCATCCCCACCCCCTATCCACCTTCTGCAGAGACCATGCCCTCTACAACCTCTTGGTTTACATACCCTTCCCAGTCGATCTTCTCCTCAGGTACTTTAAGCAACCGCAAGAGATGTGACACTGCTCCCTATACTTCCTGCCTCGCCTCCATTCAGGAACCCACCCAATCACATTGAATGGCGGTGCTGGCTCGAAGGGCCGAATGGCCTACTCATGCACCTATTGTCTGGTGTCTATTGTCTATTGACCCCAACATTATTTCCAGGTTAGATAGAGGTTCATGTGCACCTCCACGAACCTCATTTGTCGCATCTGATGTAGCTGATGTATCCTCCTATACTCTGGTGAAACCAAACATAGACTCAACAATCATTTTGCCACACTTGCACTCAGTCTGCCAAGGTCTAGGAGACCTCGTGGTTGCTAATCATTTTAACTCCTCTTTCCATTCCCATACTAACCTTTCTATCATGGGCCTCCTCCATTGCTAGTTTTAGGTCCCTCCTTTCTTCCTGATTTCTCCCCCCTCCACACACCCCCCCCCCCCCCCCCACCACAAATCAGTCCGAAGAAGGGTCCCCACCCGAAATGACCTATCCACTTTTCCAGGAATGCTGCCTGACCCGTTGAGTTACTGTAGCAGTTTGTGTCTTTGTTCAGCATTGCTACTTTCCTTAATGCAATATCGCCATTTTTACAGTGAATAATAACATTTAAAAAATGTAGTTGCTGGAAATCTGAAATGAAAAGAGAACGTTTGGAAGAAAACTCAGCTGTTCAGCAATTTTGTGCCAGACTTTGTCCCGCACCCACCTATTTCCAGCTTTCTCCCCAGACTACAATCACACCGAAGAAGGGCCCAGATCCGAAATGTCGCCTATTCATTCCTTCCGCAGATGCAACCTGACCCGCCGAGTTCCTTCTGCGCTGCGTATTTTAAACTACATTACGATATTCAGACTGAAACTTCGGGTTAATTTAAAATGTATGTATCAACAACGAATAGGCCTGATACTGGTAATTTGTTCCCTCGTTTAGTTTTGTAGCTGGGTTGTTGCGCGCATTGAGGATCGAGATGTTCAGATGGCCGGAGATCATGGCTCCAAATCCAAGTGGACCTCGTGTGGTGATAGACACAAAAATGCTGGAATAACACAGCGGGGCGGACAGCATCTCTGGAGAAAAGCAATGGGTGACGTTTCGGGTCGAGACCCTTCTTCAGTCTGAAAGTCACCCATTCCTTCTCTCCAGAGATGCCGCTCGGCCCGCTGAGTTACTCCAGCATTTTGTGTCTACCTTCGGTGTAAACCAGCATCTGCAATTCCTTCCTTCACATGTGAAGTGATACTAGGCAAGTGGGCATCATTGTGTGCTCCAAATGGAGACTGATTGCACACATCACCATGTGACCCTAGACAGACTTTCGAAGTTAAAAAAGAAAGTAGGGAATTTTCATGACACCTACTTCTGATCAAATTACAATGAGAATGGGTTTTTGATTTAGTGTGTTCCTCCAAAAGTTTTGAGATTACAGTCTATTTTTGACCAGCATGCTAAATGTTGGTACATCGTTGAAGTGATGTAGCCCATTCATTCCCATGAACCATGAAGCTTTCTATAGCGATGATGCAGGGTTTGCGTCTAAACCATCCCCAAATGCTGATGCGCGGGCACAATATTCTAAATGACCCTCCTTTGACTGCGCGGAAACTGTGTGGAATCTCTTCAATCGGGGTAAAATACTTTGAATTATTCGGCGTGTATAATCCCACGATTACAGGCAAAATGTTGCAACGCGGTGCCCTATCGATGATTCCATGTGAAAGGCGGTGACTTAGTGTAAACGAACTGAACTGGCAGCAGCGGTGCTGTTGTGGACGAGTCAACCCTGGATTCCTATCTTAGAAACATAGAAACATAGAAATTAGGTGCAGGAGTAGGCCATTCGGCCCTTCGAGCCTGCACCACCATTCAATATGATCATGGCTGGACCGAAACATATCTTCTATGTTTAAGAAGGAACTGCAGATGTTGGAAAATCGAAGGTAGACAAAATTGCTGGAGAAACTCAGCGGGTGCAGCAGCATATATGGAGCGAAGGAATTAGGTAACGTTTCGAGCCGAAACCCTTCTTCAGACTGGTGGGTGGGGGGTTCGGCCCGAAACGTTGCCTATTTCCTTCGCTCCATAGATGCTGCTTCACCCGCTGAGTTTCTCCAGTAATTTTGTCTACCTTCCTACCTTCTATGTTATCTTCCCTCTTACTGCAGCCAGTAACTTCCATTTGCCAAACACTACCCAAAATATCAACGTAATCAATATGACCATAAGTCCTTAAAACAGAGGGCCAGAATTAGGCCATTCGGACAACGAGTCTGCTCCGCCATTCGATCATAGTTGATCTATTATTCCTCCCAACCCCATTCTCCTGACTTCTCCCCATAACCACCGACACCGTTACTAATCAAGAATCTATCAATCACCGCTTTAAAAAATACCCACTACTGACATTAAATATCGTTTTAAGCTAATTATCATCAAACCAATTATTATTGATTTAATAATAATCAACATTGAACCAATATTTAATGGTGCAGAAATTGTTTCAATAGTTTCAACAGTAAATGCAACAATACGCGATAATATTTTCCCCATGGATGACTAAAATATTTTGACAAGTACTCGACGCCATATAAATAAAAATGAGTTTATATATCTCCGAATGTCATTAGAAGCTTTCAGAACATAGTGGAGCCCGACTGAAATACCACACTGTAACAAAAAACATTCCCACCTTCCGTTAGGTTCCGATAAATGCCGTTCTATCCATCCCAAGTTGAGTTGCTACAGGAGCTTAAATGTAAAGTTGAAATGATTGATATGTGATATGTGATCAATGTCCGTCACGGATAAGCGGAGCGCATGTTGACTTTCCCTATTGAGAAAGGTGTATTAGATGTTGGTGCATAACACTACCCTCTTGTTGTATACGTTGCACTTTAGACAACACTTGTGCACATATGTTTGACTTTCATCCTCTCTTTAACAAAAAAATAGCTTGACAACTTCCCTGGGATCCGTGAAACGTTATTGTGCGATCCCGGCCATTCACAATCCCGAATAGATAATTCCCTTCGCGTTCCAGTGGTGCACGCTGTAACCTCAAGCCATCTCAAACTGATTCCACTATAAAAGGGTTCCCCGTACCCCTCCCCTTTCAGAGAGGAAGCATGTTGTCGGATGTCTCATGCCTGAAGATAGTTTAATTAATTGCGCTGAAATCCAGGGCAGCGCATCTTAAATAGAGAAGTGGGCAAGGAGAAAATCACCTACAGATTGATTTATACTTGCCTGTTCACTGTGAGTTTCATCATGAGTGTTCACCATAGTTTGGTAAACATGAAGCAAATCCGTGGTGCTTGGTAGATGCTACCAGTGAATGTATCCATCTTGTGTGCGTAAAGGATGAATTCCTCGTGGGATAGTGTTGTGAACGCAACCATGCCGACCGCTGCGATCTCCCGGCCAGTGGACCCGTTCCACGGCCCCCTGGGATCAATCGAACCCTGGAACTTCAAACTTTTGGCGACTGTCATGTTTTTCGTGACATTTTTATCGCTTTCCGAAAACTTCATCGTCCTGTTGGTGACGTACAAGTACAAGCAGCTGAGGCAGCCTCTGAATTACATAATTCTCAATTTATCCCTGGCCGATTTCCTGGTCTCGGCTATCGGCGGGTCCCTGAGTTTTATCACCAACTTGTACGGATATTTCGTCCTGGGAGTCTGGGCGTGCGTTTTAGAAGGGTTCGCGGTAACTTTTTTGGGTAAGTCACGTTTTCTTTTTGAAGTTAATTTTGATAGTTCTATCAAGTAAGTTGTTTGTCCAATGTTTTGGGCGATTGTAACAGGGGAGGGAAATGGTGAGGACTTGTGCAGGTAATATAAAATATGTTAAGAGGGCATTTCGATTGGCCAGGTTATATATTCCTTGATAAAACATACAGTCAATTGGTGCTCTGTGGAACCGCCGCCATTGCAACAGGTTACTGGGGCGAGAGCTTTTCGCAATGATAATGTACCGTTGCAGTCGGATGTTCGGTAGTAAACATTGTCGATCTGCATTTTCAGTGGCAATCAATTATGAACGTGTCACTTGCCCCAGCATCTATTTTATCCGTTCAGTCGAAAACCGACTGGTTGACAAATACGCGGCCGATGAAAGAAACGCACAATCCCGTTGCCCGTCATCTCAGTTTTAAGTTGAAACTACTGTGTGTGGAGACAGTCATTGTAGACTTTGAGAGGCTCTGCAGAGAAATGCGCGCCGCTTTAGCTACGTGAGGCTTTTATAAAACGTGGAGTGAAATTAACACGCGGCGGGAGCCAAGTACCAATCCGTCCCTGCCTCCAAAGGCTGAGATATCAGCGCCTGTTCACTGTGATCGTGGTTCGCAGGGCAAGTGTTAGCGGCATATCTGAGCTCAATGGTGGTAACCCTTTGTCGTGGCCACTGCTTCACGTCTCCCGCTTCCTTCACATTAGCATCGGTTTGACGAACAGAAGATGCTGTCGGAAAGGTAAACATGTGTAGGAAGGAACTGCAGATACTGGTTTATTCCGAAGATAGACACAAAAATACTGGTGTAACTCAGCGGGACAGGCAGCATCTCTGGAGAGAAGGAACGGGTGACGTTTCGGGTCGAGACCCTTACTCAGGTGTGTATTCAGTGAGAGACCCCGATGCTCCTGAAGACTTACTGGAGATCTTCCTGTAGTAGCATCCGTCAGCTCAGTAGTTTCAACTTAAAACTGAGACGGGAGCAGCGGGGCTGTGCGATTCATTCTTCGGCCGCATATTTGACAATGAGCCTGTTTTGGAAATAGAAAAGACATGCCCCGAAACCTTCCGCGCAGATTAGGCGCACTTGGACAGAGCACAGGAGAAAACCTTGCCGGGGACGGAGTAACAGCGGAACGAGACGCCGCCTTCTGGAGCTAGTCGCGGAGCGACAAGCCCAGCGACATTTAGTTTGAACAAGGAGTAGGTTTGTGTGGAGAGCGACGCCTGTGGGGTGCACCATCACGGGATGCATCTGGAAGCAGAACGGAATGTACGGTGCAGGGGAGAACGGGAACTTCATCTAATTTGTCCGATGTTACAAGAGCCAGCCATTGTTACCATTGCAATCTCACTCGTATGCAAACCGGGTAAGTAAAACTGCGGGTGTGCAAACTCAATGCCGCCCGTGCCTTAATTGTCCCCAGAACATAATTGTTAGTTGCTCAAACGGCCTTTGAGCTGTTCCCACTGTGATAGCAGCAATCCCACAAGAATACTTAAAAACTACCCCTTTTCTGTAATTTAGGCGCAACGACGCCTGTCTGTACGGAGTTTGTGCGTTCTACCCGTGACCGCGTCGTTTTTCTCGGGTTTTCTCTCACACTCTAAAGACGTACAGGTTTGCAGGTTGATCGGCTCCTGTAAATTGTAAATTGTCTCTAGTGTGTGTAGGATAGTGCTAGTGTATTGGTTGGCGCAGACTAGGCGGGACGAAGGGCCCGATTCCACGCTGTATCTCTAAGGCAGAGTCTAAATGTTAAGTCCAACCTAAATTAGTTAAAACAATACAATCCTAATCTAGGTAGATCATTCGTTGGGTTGTAAAATATACACAGATAATGCTGGTACAGAAAAATTGAACTAACACTGAATATGATAAACTTTCACTAGAATTACTCTTAGCTATGTCTACACTGTGAAATGCAGGGCCAGTGCGGTAGAACAATGCGAATTGGGGTGCAAATACATATTGGTGACACAGGTAGACAGGAGTGGTGAAGGAGGAGGGCATTTGCACCTTTGCCTTCAGCGGATGAGTTAGTACATCAAGTACAGCGACACCACGTGGCCTCTGCTGGGTTCTACTGCTCCCTCCCCCCTACAGTGAATCTCAGTAGTGATGGGTCTTCCTCTTCCCCCTCTTTTAACCAGGTTACCCCGACCACCCCCCACCCATAGAATAGTCCTCACGCCCCCCTCCTCTCAGACCACCCACCATCCCCCCCACCAGATCTCGCCTCAGCCTTTGTCCACGCCCCGACTTTCCTCTGACTCAAATCCCCACCCTTGTGTCTTCACCATCCCCTATGATCTCCCCCTTTCTAATACCGAACGGTCTGTCCTCAACAGAGGCCTCACCTTCGTTCCCCTCCGCCCCCTCCTCAACAAGATCCGGGTCCGTCATGATGTAGAGATTTTCTTCCCTCCACTTCCGTGCCTTTTCCTATGGGAGGGAGTCCTCACTACCCAGCGATGACCCCTTCTCCCATCTCCACTGGTCCCCCTCCCCTTGGACTCCTCCGAATGGCATTCTACCCTCTCTAGACCTCTTTATTTCTAACTGTCGGCGTGACAGCAACTATCTCAACGTTTCCACTCCCCTTATCTACTCCAACCTCACCCCCTCTGAACGTACTGTCCTCCGCTCACTCTGCAGCAACCTAGATATTATAATCAAACCTGCCCATAATGGAGGTGCTGTGTTAGTCTGGCACGCTGACCTCTACTGGGCTGAGGCCAGGCGACAACTCTCAGACACCTCCCCCTACAAATTCTTGGACCATGATCCCACAGATGAGTACCAAGCCTTAATCTCAAACAGCATTACTGGTTTCATCACTCCTGGCTGTCTGCCTTCCACAGCCTCCAACCGTATCATTTCCCAGCCCCCACACAGCCCGTTTTTACCTTCTCCTAAAAATCCACGAACACAACTGCCCTGGCCGACCCATTGTTTCTGCCAGCTCCTGTCCCACTGAAATGATTTCCATGTACTCTGACTCCATCCTATCCCCCCGGCCCAATCTCTCCCGACCTATGTTCAAGAAGTATGCCCTTCATCTCTTTAATGACTTCCGCTTTCCAATCCCCCACCAGGAAGGCCTTAATGCCCGTCTGTTTGTTACTTGACCACAGAACCATCCAATTTCCCTCTACCAACACTCTACTCCACCTAGCGGAGCTGGCCCTCACCCTCAACAACTTCACCTTTGATTACTCCCACCTCCTCCAAATCCAAGGCGTAGCTATGGGCACCCGCATGGGCCACAGCTATGCCTGGCCCTTTGTAGGGTATGCTGAACAATCCTTGTTCCAGGCGTACACTGGCCCTATCCCCAAACTCTATCTGCATTACATTGATTACTGCATCGGTGCCACCTCCTGCACCCACGCAGGACTCATGGACTTCATCAACTTCACCACCAATTTTCATCCTGCACTCAAATTTACTTGGACCATCTCTGACATCTTCCCCGTTCATGATCTCACAGTCTCCATCACAAGAAATAAACTATTGACTGACATCTATTACAAATCCACTGACTGCCACAACTATCTCGACTACACTTCTTCCCACCCGGCTTCCTGCAAAGATTGTATCCCCTACCCCCAATTCCACCATCTACAACGCATCAGCACCCAAGATGAGGTGTCCCAGCCTGGAGCTTCTGAGATATTCTCATTCTTTAGGGAACGGGGGTTCCCCTTTCCTATCATAGAGGAGGCCCTCACTTGTGTCTCATCAGTACTCCGCAGCTCCGCCCTTGTTCCCTCCCCCTAGTCGCAAAAGAGACAGAGTCCCCCTACTTCTTCCCTTCCATCCCATCAGCCGTCACATAATCCTCTGACATTTCCAACACCTCGAACAGAATACCACCACTAGCCACATTTTCCCATCTCCACCACTTTCCACCTTCCACAGAGACTGGTCCCTCCGCAACTCTCTGGTTAACTCTTCCCTTTCCATCCAAACCACCCCCTCCCCAGGTACCTTCCCCTGCAACCGCAGATGATGAAACACCAGTCGTTATACATAGAAACATAGAAATTAGGTGCAGGAGTAGGCCATTCGGCCCTTCGAGCCTGCACCGCCATACAATATGATCATGGCTGATCATCCAACTCAGTATCCCGTACCTGCCTTCTCTCCATACCCTCTGATCCCCTTAGCCACAAGGGCCACATCTAACTCCCTCTTAAATATAGCCAATTAACTGGCCTCAACTACCCTCTGTGGCAGAGAGTTCCAGAGATTCACCACTCTCTGTGTGAAAAAAGTTATTCTCATCTCGGTTTTAAAAGATTTCCCCCTTATCCTTAAGCTGCGACCCCTTGTCCTGGACTTCCCCAACATCGGGAACAATCTTCCTGCATCTAGCCTGTCCAACCCCTTAAGCATTTTGTAAGTTTCTATAAGATCCCCTCTCAATCTCCTAAATTCTAGAGAGTATAAACCAAGTCTATCCAGTCTTTCTTCATAAGGCAGTCCTGACATCCCAGGAATCAGTCAGGAATGGTGAACCTTCTCTGCACTCCCTCTATGGCAAGAATGTCCTTCCTCAGATTTGGAGACCAAAACTGTACGCAATACTCCAGGTGTGGTCTCACCAAGACCCTGTACAACTGCAGTAGAACCTCCCTGCTCCTATACTCAAATCCTTTTGGTATGAAAGCCAACATCGCTTTCTTTACTGCCTGCTGCACCTGCATGCCTACCTTCAATGACTGGTGTACCATGACACCCAGGTCTCGCTGCATCTCCCCCTTTCCCAATCGGCCACCATTTAGATAATAGTCTGCTTTCCCGTTTTTGCCACCAAAATGGATAACCTCATATTTATCCACATTATACTGCATCTGCCAAATATTTGCCCACTCACCCAGCCTATCCAAGTCACCTTGCAGTCTCCTAGCATCCTCCTCACAGCTAACACTGCCCCCCAGCTTAGTGTCATCCGCAAACTTGGAGATATTGCCTTCAATTCCCTCATCCAGATCATTAATATATATTGAAAATAGCTGGGGTCCCAGCACTGAGCCTTGCGGTACCCCACTAGTCACTGCCTGCCATTGTGAAAAGGACCCGTTTACTCCTACTCTTTGCTTCCTGTTTGCCAGCCAGTTCTCTATCCACATCAATACTGAACCCCCAATGCCGTGTGCTTTAAGTTTGTATACTAATCTCTTATGTGGGACCTTGTCGAAAGCCTTCTGGAAGTCCAGATACACCACATACACTGGTTCTCCCCTATCCACGCTACTAGTTACATACCTCCTCACTCGACCGTCTAGGGAACCCGACAGACCTTTCAGGTTAAAAAAAGGTTCATTTGCACCTCCTCCAACCTCATGTATGGCATCTGCTGTTCAAGATGTGGACTCTTGTACATCGGCGAGACAAAACACTAACTGGGCAATCGTTTTGTGGAACACCTTCGCTTAGCCCGCGTGAACCAACCTGATCTCCCGGTTGCTGGACAATTTACTTCTCCTTTTCATTCCGACATAAACCTTTCTATCCTTGGTCTCCTCCATTGTCAGAGTGAGGCTAAACGTAAATTGGAGAAACAGCATCTCATATTTCGCTTGTTGTGTAAATATTGATTTCTCTCACTTCAAGTAGCCCGGCATTCCCTCTCTGTCTATCCCTCCCCACCCGTCGCACTAGCTTCTCATTTTCACCCTACAAACTGCTTACAATGGCCTGTTTCCTTTATCATCATTGTTTTTTTGCATATCTTTCATTCATTGTTCTTTATCTCTCCACATCACCGTCGATATCTCTCGTTTCCCTTATCCCTAACCAGTCTGAAGAAGGATCTTGACCCAAAACCTCACCTATTCCTTGTTCTCCAGAAATGTTGCCTATCCCGCTGAGTTGCTCCAGCTTTTTGTGTCTATTTACAAACATTTAGTTTGTTTTAGTTTAGAGATACAGCAAGGAAACTGGCCCTTTGGTCCACCGAGTCCGCACCGACCAGCGATCTCCACACATTAACACTATCCAACAAGCTCTAGAGGCAATTTACAATTCTACAAGCCTATGTATGTCTTTGGAGTGTGGGGAATTAAGGAGACTGAGGGGTGACCTTACAGAGGTTTATAAAATCATGAGGAGTACAGGAAAGGTGGATGGTCAGACTCATGGAAGGCCAGGACATTACATGCTAACCACTGTCTGATGGATTTGTAGTCATAGGCAGGGGCGGAAAACCAGGGGGCGACAAGAGGGGACACGTCCCCTCCATGTTTTGAGAGGTGGGGGACATCCCTCCCAAGTTTTTGTAATCTGGATTTTAAAACCCGGTGAAATCTCCGCTTTCCACGAGACAGTGGGGGTGGGACTGATGATCGAGGGCGCCGATTGGACAAGAGAGACGTCTGTCAGCAGGCAATGGGGGCGGGACATGATGATTCAGCGCGATCATTGGAGGAGGGAGGAGTGGGGGGCGAGTGGGACTGAGGATAGAGCGCGGTGATTGGAGGAGGGAGACATGGCACAGATCTGCTCCTCATCCGTAGCCAGGATCGATCCCGGACGGCTCTCCGGCGCTGTCCTGTCCCCTGCCAAGTACCCCCCCCCCCCCCACGGGTGACCAGAGAGGTCGGCAGCAAAGATCCTCCGCTATAGGATCTTTGGTCGGGAATCAGACGGGCCAGCGCAGAGAAACAGCGCTAATTGCAGCTCAACTCTGCCTGTCCCGCCAGGTGAACCTACAGCCCGGCCTGGACTTGCGGGAAATATGGACAGCGGGGAGAAGCATCGCTGGTATCCCGTCAGTCCAGACAGGGCTGCAGTTAACCCGGTGAGACAGGCAGTTGAGCTGCATGTAGTGCTGGATTGAGCCTCCGAAGCCCCGCGTGAGTGTGCGCGTGCGCGCGTGGCCCCCCAAAAAATGGTGTCCCCCGTCCCCTCCATGTTTTGATAGCGAGTTCCGCTCTTGGTCATAGGTGTGAAATATTTAACTCGACAGATGAAGCTTGATAACCTAACACTGCCTTTGACTTTTAAAGTGTCAGACGTGGCTCAACGTGCACCGCTCTAATCCCTGAGTGAAAGGATGTAAGTTTATTATTTGAAGTTCATTATTTGACATTCTACTTCATGGCTGTGTAGTACTGTAATGTCATATATACTATTACAGATGAGATGCCTCACAGATGGATGTGAAAGATCGCATAGCATTATTTCGAAAAATAGCAGAGTTCTCTCAATAGCCTTTGCCGATCTTTCTTGTAATAAGTATCACCAAAAACATATCTGTTCTTCTCACACTGTTGTCCGAGGGGACTTCTTCAGGCACAAATGGACAGCCAGATTTTCTGAAATACAACACTTTAAAAGGTCTTCATTAGATGTCAAGCTCTTTGTAATGTTCTGAAATTTTGCAATATACTTCATAATGTTTCTCTCATGGTTTTATGTCAAGATTCCAGCATTCTTGATCATGAGTAAAAATGGTAATGTAATGTTATTTATGTCTTGTATTACTTAGAAATATTAAACATTGAACAGACAAAAATCTGATTTAGTTACATTTATCGTTAATAACAGTCTTTTCATTGGGGCCGAATATTTGCCAATCCCGCGTATAACTTAAAACATACAACAGAGAACAGTACTACACAGGAACAGGTATTTTGTCTGTGCCAAACATAAAGCCAAGACAAACTCTTATATGCCAGCACATAGCGTCATATAATCAGATAGTGTGTAAAGAGGCCCTTCGGCCCAACTTGCCCACACCGGTCAACATGTCCCAGCTACATTAGTTCCACCTGCCCACATTTGGTCCATATCTCTCCAAACCTGTCCTATCCATGTACCTGTCTAACTGTTTCTTAAATGTTGGGATAGTCCCAGCCACAACTTCCTCCTCTGGCAGCTTGTTCCATGCACCCACCACCCGTTGTGTGAAAAAGTAACCCCTCAGATTCCTATTAAATCTTTTCCCCATCACTTTAAACCTATGTTCTCTGATCTTCGATTCACCTACTCTCGACAAGAGACTCTGTGAGACATAATCTATATCTATACACATCCATGTGCCTGGTAACAAGTCTCTAAAATGCCACTATTGTATGTGCCTCCACCACCACTTTGGCACCATGTTCCAGGCACTCATCATCCTCGGTGTGCATAAAACACCTGATTCAGTGACAGTTTCTTCCCAGCTGTTATCAGACATCTGAATCATCCTTCCACAACCAGAGAGCAGTGCTGAACTACTTACTACCTCTTCACTGTACACGTGACAATAAACTAAACTGAACTGAAAAACTTGCCCCACACATCTTCTAAAGTTTGCCCCTCCCATTTTCAAGCTCTGCCCTCTAGAACCTAATATTTTCATCCTGGAGAAAAAGACTGTCCATCTTCCCTATCTATATCTGTTAGAATTTTATATACTTCTATCAGATTGCCCCTCAACTCCAACAGTCCAAATAAAACAATCCAAGATTGTCTAACCTCTCCTTATAACTAATGTTGACCCAATCCAAGTTACTTCCTGGTGAATCTCTTCTGCACACCTTCCCAAGCCCCATCTTTCCTGTAATGTGGCAATACCAGAACTGCATACATTGCAGTGCACTGTTACATCGCGACAGTTTGGGTAACAGAAACACCCCCTAAAGGATTTCACAATTCACAACCATATACAATTTTGATGGAAAATTCAAGATTCACGCTTACGAATTGTATGTGAGAAACACAGAAATTAGTAATCACAAATGCGAAACAAACAAAATATTTTGTCAAATTATGTCCAGGGTTTGTGTTATGGAGAATCGTGATATAGAGAAAATGTGATCCCTCCATAATGCAGGGATGTGCTATACTCCAAATGTAGCCTAATGTTATAAAGCTGCAGCATGACTTGTCAACTTTTATACTCAATGCCTTGACTGATGAAAACAAACATGCTGAAAACCTTCTTTACCACCTTATCCGCTGGTGTTGCTATTTTCACGTAGCTATGGACTTGCACGCTAAAGTCCCTTTGTGAACGAAAACTCCGAAGGGCCCAACCAATTAATGTTTTGCATTTCATTTCCCATGGATTAAGAGTGGAGAGGAAAGATACATTTTCTTGAATAGTAAGGTTGTCAAAGGTCTTGGGGAGAAAGCAGGAGAATGGGGTTGAGAGGGAATGACAGATCAGCCATGATTGAATGGCGGAGTAGACTTGATGGGCCGAATGGCCTAATTCTGCTTGTATAAATTGATGAACGTACTTCTCTTCTTATGCACGGTGCCCAACTAGTCATTTTCCTATAGATTGTTGCCTAAACCTAAAAAATCCTTCTGAAACATGAAATAGCCAAAAGACACCTGATTGGTATCAGATAATGGGTTAGCATTTGATTTTGTTGATTTTGTTTCTGATTACAGTCACGCATCCTTTATCTATTTCCAACAGCCAACCTGTTCTCCATTCAGAGCGTCGTGCTTGCGCATCTCAAAGTATCACTGCTCTAGCAAATCTTATAAAATTATGCCACTTCAGTTACATTTCCCTTTGCATATTCTTTCTCTCAAATTATGTTCACTCACGCTTCTCGATATTATTTTCTTTTGTAAGATTTCTTATCTCACCCGATTTTCCAAATCTTCCCGTGGTCTGCTGGTGTTCTCTCCGCTGTAAGAGGAGCTAATGGGATCACGACGAAAACTGGAAAGGCCCAATTTGAACGGTTAAAGATGTTTGTTTGCAAACAATTTATCTTTAATAACATAATAAATAGCATGAAACAAATGTTTTTCATAGTATCTCAATACACATGACAATAAACTAAACACTAAACTGAACTAATGTTGATTTTATGTTAAATGTTTTTTTAATGTTGATTTAATGTTAAACCAAGAAATGTTGATCTTTGTTTCAGAATGAGTGTCTGATATGGCTATTAGTCACTTATCTTATTTCCGCTCCTGATACAAAATGGAATTCAGTTGCCTGGGATAGTTTTGTGGATGTGTGGTTATATGCGTAAACAGGATTGGTGTTGATTTAAGAATAATTCTCAACTTCCATGCTGATTTTGTTTAGAAACATAGAAAATAGGTGCAGGAGTAGGCCATTCGGCCCTTCGAGCCTCCACTACCATTCGATATGATCATGGCTGATCATCCAACTCAGTATCCCATCCCTGCCTTCTCTCCATATCCCCTGATCCCTTTAGCCACAAGGGCCACAACTAACTCCCTCTTAAATATAGCCAATGAACTGGCCTCAACTACCTTCTGTGGCAGATGATTCCACAGATTCACCACTCTCTGTGTAAAAAATGATTTTCTCATCTCGGTCCTAAAAGACTTCCCTCTTATCCTTAAACTGTGACCCCTAGCTCTGGACTTCCCCAACATCGGGAATAATAAGTAGTTTAGTCTTAATTGACTTCCGCACGGTGAGAAACTATAGCACCAGAGTACAATCAAATGGGTGTTCTCCAAGTTCTGCTATATCGCAGGTGTTCCACAAAGTACTGCTTCTGGTGGTGTACCATGAAAAACTGAACTTTGAAGCCTATTTAACTACAAGTAGATTTAAATCAACGTATTTGCTTTTTCCTATTGGGTCTCACGTGCTGAATTCAATGCTTATCCTTAGGTTATTTATACCGTGCTTTGATGCTTTCTGTCATGCATTGCTTTGTTTCTTTGTGATCTGGTTAATCTAGGAGGTGGAAAAGCTATTCAGGAATCAGAGAAGGCGGAAATTTCCTGGACCAGACAATGTTTCCCCCTCTACCCTCAAGCTCTGTGCAGAACAACTGGCACCAGTCTACACAGACATTTTCAATCGGTCCTTGCAAACCTGCACTGTCCCTGCCTAATTCAAAGTCTCCACTATTGTTCCTGTACCCACAAAGCCAAGGGTTACTGGTCTTAATGACTAGAGACCTGTCGCAGAGACTTCTGTAGTCATGAAAATCCTTGAAAGACTTGTACTGGCCAACCTGAAAAATATCACAAACCCCCTGCTGGACCCCCTGCAGTTTGCATGCAGGGCCATTAGATCAGTGGAAGATGCAGTCAACCTGGGCCTGCACTTCATCCTCCAGCACCAAGACCACCAGGGGACCTATGCAAGGATTTTCTTTGTGGATTTTAGCTCTGCATTCAACACCATTGTGCCAGAGCTACTACATTCCAAACTCTCCCAGTTAACTGTGCCTGAACCACGCTGTCAGTGGATCATCAACTTCCTGACAGACAGGAAGCAGCATGTGAGGCTGGGAAAGCACATCTCGGACCCGCTGACCCTCAGCATAGGAGCACCACAAGGCTGCGTACTCTCCCCTCTCCTCTACTCTCTCTACACCAATGACTGCACCTCCACGGACACCTCTGTCAAGCTTCTCAAGGTTGCGGATGCCACAACCCTGATTGGACTGATCCAGGATGGGGAGGAATCTGCCTACAGACAGGAAGTGTCACAGCTGGCATCCTGGTGCCATCACAACAACCTGGAGCTCAATGCTCTTAAGACAGTGGAATTGATTGTAGACTTTAGGAGAGCTCCCCTTCCCCTCCCCCCACTCACCTTCAACAGCATCACAGTCACATCTGTGGAGTCATTTAAGTTCCTTGGAACCATCATCTCCAGGGACCTTAAATTGGGAGGCCACAGTGAAAAAAGGCCCAACAGAGGATATACTTCCTGCGGCAGCTGAGAAAACACAATCTGCCACAGGTAATGATGGTCCAGTTTTATACTGCCATCATAGAGTCTGTCCTCACCATCTCCGTCATGGTCTGGTTTGGCTCTGCCACCAAGCACGACATCCGGAGGCCGCAGCACATTGTTCGATCAGCTGAGAAGGTTATTGGCTGCAACCTTCTCCCTATCAACGAACTGTACTCTGCAAGGGCCAGGATGAGAGCGGGTAAGATCATTTCTGACCCCTCTCACCCTGGCCACAAACTCTTTGAAGTACTTCCCTCTGGATGGTGACACCGGACTGTCAAAGCCTCCATAGCCAGACATAAAAACAGTTTTTTCCACGAGCAGTACCAAAAGTCTGTAGCCTCCTTTTGCTCTGGTATTTTATTTAATTCATCACATGTTTAAATGATAATGTTTTATTTTTAATTGTGGACCCTATATCATGTTGTTACTTGCGAGCAAAGCACCAAGGCAAATTATTTGTATGTATACATACTTGGCTAATAACATTTATTCAATTCTATTCTATTCAATGCAATCTGATCTAATCGTCAGGCCAGACTTTGATATTTATTTGTATTTTCTTCTTCTTAGGCCATTCCTCTGGGGTTGAGGATGACGTTTCATTTCCAGTTCCATGGAGTGAGAAATACCAGTGCCTACATGCTTTTAGTGTGGGTGTCTATTGCACCCCAGGCACCACACCATGCATGAATGAAAGAGCAAGTCTTGGTCCAATAGCAGTAAGATCCAAGGCAATTGGAGACTTGGACCTTCCGCACAGATGGAGCGCACATGTAGGCAGGCACACACCTACGCACAAATTCATATAGGTACTCACTCAGTCACTCACGCACTCAATCATGCACTCACTCGCTGACACTTATTAGCCTCCTGACTTCTGCCATTCTTTCATTTATGAATACTTTATTGTCATATGTGACATGTCACAGTGAAATTATTTTCAAATTTGATTTGACTACCTTTTCCTCCCTCAGACCCCTTCACGTTCAACTCCTTCACCATCCATGACCTCTTTTCTCTTGCTCCCTTTGTTTCCACCCAACTTACCAACTCTCTACCCTTGCTACTCTGTCTCTAAAGCTGGCAGCCACGATCTCTCTCCCAGAATGACACTGTAGACCACTTTCCAACTCCTTATTGCACCCTCCACTTTACCCCCTTCCGGACAGCCTCCAGCCGACTGATTGGCATCACTTTCCATCATTGCAGCTATGCTGACTGAACCCTGACCTCACTGAGCCACAGCTAGATATCGCAGGAGAATCCTCAGCCACCATCTGTTGCAGCGTGATGTCAACAGAACATGGTCCCCCAGAGCATTGCAGCCAATTTGATGGGTCACAGAAGCAGTTTCCCAGTTGACGGTAATGGATTCATCCAGTGGGAAGTATCTTACGTACAAGTCCCTAGGCTGAAAGGTCTTCATAGAAACATAGAAAATAGGTGCAGGAGTACAGCATTCGGCCCTTCGAGCCTACACCGCCATTCAATATGATCATCGCTGATCATCCAAATCAATATCCCATACCTGCCTTCTCTCCATATCCCCTGATCCCTTTAGCCACAAGGGCCACATCTAAACTCCCTTAAATCCAGCCAATGAACTGGCCTCAACTACCTTCTGTGGCAGAGAATTTCACAGATTCACCACTCTCTGTGTAAAAAATAATTTTCTCATCTTGGTCCTAAAATACTTCCCTCTTATCCTTAAACTGTGACCCCTTGTTTTGGACTTCCCCAACATCGGGAATAATCTTCCTGCATCTAGCCTGTCCAACCCCATAACAATTTTGTAAGTTTCTATAAGATCCCCCCTCAATCTTCTTAATTCTAGCGTATACAAGCCGAGTCTATCCAGTCTTTCTTCATTGAAAGTCCTGCCATCCCAGGAATCAGTCTGGTGAACCTTCTAGAATAGAATAGTTTCTTTATTTTCATTGTAACATGAACCATGTACAACGAAATTTAAAATGTCAGCCAGTCAGTGCAGCATTCAAACATTTCTAAAAGCTAACGATACATACAAGGTAAAATATTAAAGATAAACAACTAAATAAATATCACGGACAAAGCACGCATACACACCCAACCCTCCATCCTTCTGTCGATTCCACAGTTACCACAGTCCCTTAGTCTGTATCGCCCCTGCGTTCCTTGGCGGCTACATTTAGTGCTTTTATAGCAGTGGGGTAAAAACTGTTTTTTAGTCTATTTGTCCTTGTCCTTGTAGATCTGTACCGTCTGCCTGACGGCAACAGTTCAAACAGGGAGTGTCCGGGGTGGGAAATGTCCTTTATGATATTCTGGGATTTTTTGGTGCAGCGGGAACTGTGTAAGTCCTCCAAGGTAAGGAGAGGGCAGCCGACAATCCTCTGGGCGTTGTTAATGGCCCTCTGGAGCGCTTTCCTCTGAGCCGCTGTGCAGCTGGTGTACCACACGCATACACAGTATGTTAGTATGCTCTCAATGGAGCACCGATAAAAGGACAGCAGCAGTCTCTGAGTGATGTTATTCTTCCTGAGCACCCTCAGGAAGTGCAGTCTCTGCTGGACCTTTTTCAGCAGCGCAGTGGTGTTCACGCTCCACGTCAGGTCCTCCTCAATATGGATTCCCAGGAAGCGGAAATCCGCCACCCTCTCTACACAGTCCCCTCTGATAGTCAATGGTACCATGTCCGTTTTGTTCTTCCTGAAGTCTATTATTACTTCCTTTGTCTTTAAGGTGTTGAGGAGCAGGTTATTTTCTTCACACCACACTGTCAGCTGCTCCACCTCATCCCGGTAGGCGTACTCGTCCCCCCCGGAGATGAGTCCCACCACCGTAGTGTCATCCGCAAATTTGACAATGGTGTTGCTGTGGTGGGCGGGGGTGCAGTCATGTGTGTAGATGGTGTAGAGCAGGGGGCTCAGTACGCAGCCCTGTGGAGAGCCGGTACTGAGGCTGAGGGCCGTGGATGTATGATGGCTCACTCTGACTCTCTGGCTGCGACCCGACAGGAAGCTATTTATCCACGTACAGGTGGAGTGTGGAAGTCCCAAGTCCCCCAGTTTGTCCACCAGTTTGTGGGGAAGGATGGTATTAAAAGCAGAGCTGTAGTCCACAAAG
The DNA here is from genome assembly GCF_028641065.1 of Leucoraja erinaceus. Lineage (NCBI taxonomy): Eukaryota > Metazoa > Chordata > Chondrichthyes > Rajiformes > Rajidae > Leucoraja > Leucoraja erinaceus. The sequence goes on along the minus strand of NC_073391.1, from coordinate 7,752,659 downwards.
AGCATCCGCACGTAGCTCCCCCGCTGCTCCAGGTGAGACAGTGCAGCATGGAGAGCTGTGGCTACAGCGTTCTCTGTACTCCCTCAATGGCAAGAATGTCTTTCCTCAGATTAGGAGACCAAAACCGTACGCAATACTCCAGATGTGGTCTCACCAAGACCCTGTACAACTGCAGTAGAACCTCCCTGCTCTTATATTCAAATCCTTTTGCTATGAATGCTAACATGCCATTTGCTTTCTTCACTGCCTGCTGCACCTGCATGCCTACTTTCAATGACTGGTGTACCATGACACCCAGGTCTCGTTGCATCTCCCCTTTTCTTAATCGACCACCATTCAGATAATAGTCTACTTTCCTGTTTTTGCCACCGAAGTGGATAACCTCACATTTATCCACATTATACTGCATCTGCCATACATTTGCCCACTCACCCAACCTATCCAAGTCACCTTGCAGCCTCCTAGCATCCTCCTCACAGCTAACACTGCCCCCCAGCTTCGTGTCATCTGCAAACTTGGAGATGTTGCATTCAATTCCCTCATCCAGATCATTAATATATATTGTAAATAGCTGGGGTCCCAGCACTGAGCCTTGCGGTACTCCACTAGTGACTGCCTGCCATTCTGAAATGCCATTCTGCCATTCGACTCCAACAATGTCTTTAAACCCATAGGGTGTATGTCTCCTCTACTATCTATACACCCATGCGCCCTCCATCATCAAAGCAGATGGCCCTTTGTCTCTCCCATGCCTTCTATAAACCCTTGGCTCCTCTGTCAATGCCCTGTTCATTGTAGCCAGAGACTTCAATCAAACCATCCTCAGAGTTGTACTACAAAGGGCTCTCAACATGTTTCTTGTTGCTCCGGAGGCCAGAACACCCTTGACCATGATCTTTGCAAAGCCATGAAGAATGCCAATAGACAATACCGGGACAAACTTGGATCCTACTATAATCATTCAGACGCCCACAGACTGTGGCAAGGTCTGTATACTATATCGGGCTGCAAAGTGAAGTCAGGCAACATCGCTGGTGACACTGTGGCCCCACCTGATGAACAACACATTCTATGCTCGCTTTGAGCAGAAGGCCAACAAGGCAATGTCCACACATTGTGGACGCAGCCCAGACCTTCACACAAACCAACCTTCCATTGACTTCATCTACACTTCACGTTGCCTCAGCAAGGCCAGCAGCATAATCAAGGACGAGTCTCACCTGATCACTCCCTCTTCTCCCCTCTCCCATCAGACAAGAGGTATAGAAATGTGAAAATGTACACCTCCAGATTCAGAGGCAGTTTCTTTCCAGGTATTTTCGGGCAACTGAACTATCCTACCACCAATTAGAGAGTGGTCTTGAACTTAACATCTGTCTCATTGGAGACATTTGGATGATCTTTAATTGAACTTTACAGAACTTTATCATACACTAAACATTATTCCCTTTATCATTTATCTGTACACTGTGGATGGCTTTATTGTACTCATGTATAATCTTTCTGCTGACTGGATAGCACGCAACTAAAAGACTTTTCACCTTACCATGGTACTCACCACAATAAACTAAACTAGACTTGTGGTCTCTGTAATCCATGGGGCCTCGATCGTTCTTCCTATTCCTACGGCCAGTGTTCTCGTTCCTGTCCTAGACCCATGGTGCTGCATCCCAGCACCTTCTGTGCTGTCCTAAACTCACAGTTCCTGTCTCCTCCAATCTCTTTAAACCCACGTGGGATCTTCTGTGCTGTCCTTAACCCCATAAAACAGTCTCATGAGCTGCCCCTAAATCCACAGGCCAGCTGGCGAAACTGGTTCACTGTAGCCCGATTTTCCACCGGGAGATAGAGAATGTGAGTAATAATAAATTTATATAAAATATATTTAAGGCCACCACTAGATTAACAGGCAGGTTTGAATAATACATTGTAGAAACCATACTGGATTCATTGATAGCTCAAGAGAGTCAAGAGTATTTAATTGTCATATCTACTGGAATGGGACAATGATATTATTTCTTACAGCAGCACAGCAGGTATTTATACATTGTACACTGTAGATTCACTAAAGTAAGCAACAAAAAGAAGATCAACAAATCAAAAATCCCAATATAATGGAAAATAAAACCAAGATAGTTTGTAGTTTGAAGCATGCCGTAGCATTCAAAAGCCTGATGGTTGTTGGGAAGAAGCTGTTCCTGAACCTGGATATCACAGTTATCACTCCTATATCTTCTTCCCGATAGCAGGAGCATGGCCAGGGTGATGTAGGTTCTTGACCTTTATGAGGCAGCACCTCCTGTAGATCACTTTGATGGTGAGCAGGTCAATCCCCATGACATGCAGAGACCACCACTTTTTGTAATTATTAAACCATCCAATTCTTGTAATAAATAAAATTAAATTACTTTAATTCCTGGGCGTTTAAGTTGCTGAACCAGGCTGTGATGCAGCCAGTCAACATGCTTTCTACTGTACATCTGTAGAAGTTCAAGAGAATATTCGTCAACATACCAGATCTCCTTAATCTTCTAAAGAAGGAAAGACATTGATGGGCTCAGTTATAATTCGATTGTTGTGCAGGACAGATATTCGGAGACCCTTCAGTCTGAAGAAGAGTCTCGACCCGAAACATCACCTATTCCTTCTCTCCAGAGATGCTGCCTGGCCCGCTGAGCTACTCCAGCACTTTGTGTCTATTTCAGATCTTCAGAGATAGGCAGGCCCAGGAACTAGAAGTTGTTGAATCTCTCCACCATCGACCCATCGATAAAGACGTGTTTGTCATTCCTCGGCGCACCTCTTCTAAAGTCAACAATCATCTATTTGGTTTTACTGACTTTGAGAGTTAGGTTGTTGTAGTGGAACCAATCAGATGGTCAATCTTCCTCTCACACTTTGGCTCATCATTATTTTGAATTCATGGAGGTTACTTCCTTCGGGAGGTAGAAGGGATGGCACTTCACCACCAGGTGTTCCAGGTGCAGAGAACAGGTTGGAAAGGACCGCCATTTCTAAGCACCAAGAAGGGATTACCATGAGGCAGATCCTCCACCTCTCCCCTTCTCCAATGTCTCCATTCGGTCCATGTGATGAATGGAGAAACATTCAGGCTGGAGGGCCATGTCTGGGGAGCTGGAGATGAGACATGTTTCTGTGAAACAAAACACACAACATTGCTTCAATTCCCTGCAAGGCAGCTTTGCCCTGAAGGCCTCAACTTCATTCTCTAGGGACTGTACATAGGCCAGTAGAATGGAAGGGGGTTGGGGGTGATGTTGGAGTTTGTAGTCCTGTGCACTTCAGTCTTACTTGCAACCTATCCTGTCAACAAATAAAAAATCCCAATATAACGGAAAACATTAGGTTGTAACATAGATTCACCGGGTTAATGCAAGGAGAATCTACACCGTAGCAAATAAGGATCAAACAATATCTTTATAAATGTTTCTTCACTATCATCTAAGATTGTGACAGATCGCGTAAAGCAAAAAAAGCCTTTGTGATTGCAGACAGCACAAAGATTGCTGGAGTTGAGGACAGTGAGAAAAGGTGCCACAGTGTACAGCAAGACATTGAACAACTACAGAAATGGGCAGGGAGATGGCAGATGGAGTTTAATCCGAGCAAGTTTGTGGTGTTGCACTTTGGGAGGTTGAATGTATAAGGTAGAAGGCAAGAATCCTAACAGCATTGATGTGCAGAGGACTCTTGGAGTCTAGGACCAAAGGTTCCTGAAAGTGGCAAGACAAGTTGATACACAGGTACAAAAGACATATGGTGCCCTCGCCTTTGTTGGTCAGGGCATTGAGCATAAAAGTCAGGAAGTTTGGATGCAGCTCTATACGAATTTTCTTAGGCTGCATTTGGAGTATTGCATGCATTTCTGATCGTCCCATGACGGGAAGGGTGTGGAAACTTTGGAGAGGCTTTGAAGGAGATTTACCAGAATGTTTTCTGAATTAGGAAATATTAGCTACAAGGGGAGATTGGACAAACTTTGTTTTCTCTCAAATGCAAGACGTTTAGCGGAGAGCTGGTAGAAATATGTAAAATTATGAGAGACGTGCATAGTGCAGTCAGAACCTTTTTCCCTGGGTGGAAATGTCAAAGACTAGAGGGCATTGTTTTAGGAGAGTGGGGCAAAGTTTACAAGATGAGCAGGGTGAGTTTTTTACACTGAGGGTGGTTGGAACCTGGAACGTGGTGGGAATGGGGGAGTGTGGATCATTTGTAAGCAGTTGAGGTAAGTTTATCTTGGCATTATGTTTGGCACAGAAATGGTGAGCTGATGGGCTTGCTCCCATGCTTTATCTTTCTATGTTCTACATGCTTTGACATAGAGAATAGATGAAGAAGAGAAGATTGTAACTAATGAGGTGAGTTTTCAATGCGTTGAAAAATCATGGCGATAAAATGATTGCTCGGATTATGGGGTTAGTTCTGAAATGTTCATCAAAACATGGCATGAGTAAGAAGGATCAAGGAATTTTTCTATGCTGTATATCTCTTTAGTTCTCTAAACATTTTGTTAGTTTGCAGTATGCTGGATAATATTTTAATTAGAGGAATATTTTGATTGATTTGATTGAATCGTTTTACATTGAATGTTGATGTTATGAATGTTTATGCGGGGAATTTCAAACTGATATTCATCACTGGATTTATTGTTATATATAGACCAGTCATTTCTGGCCTTCTCCACAAATTGATCTGATAAATTCAATGAACGGTGTGTGCATTATGTATTGTTACTGATATAATGCATGGTTCAACATAAGAACCATTTATGATTAAAGAGACAAAACATTGACAAATTATTCAACCCGCCTTCTTGAAATGAATGTAGGTGTTTTAGAATCAATTATATGATTAGAACTGCCCAGCAGAATAGGAGATTAAAATGGTGTATGATTAGGAAATTCTAAAATGAAAATATTTGCACCATTGATGGGTGGGTGGAGGAGCCCAACTGGTGAGTCACATCTATGACTTGAGAAATTGCAAAATAAAAACTTTTTGTCTGCTGAAGTATTAGTTTAGTTTAATGGTTCTATTAAACTAAAAGGACCAAATCTTCAGGGTGGTTCAGAACCAGGGGCCACAGTTTCAGAATAAGGGGTAGGCCATTTAGAACAAAGATGAGGAAAAACTATTTCACACGGAGAGTTGTGAATCTGTGGAATTCTCTGCCTCAGAAGGCAGTGGAGGCCAATTATCTGGATGTTTTCAAGAGAGTTAGATAGAGCACTTAAAGATAGTGGAGTCGAGGGATATGGGGAGAAGGCAGGAAAGGGGTACGGATTGTAGATGATCAGCCACAATCACAGTGAATAATGGTGGTGCTGGCTAGAAGGGCCGAATGGCCTACTCCTGCACCTATTCTCTATTGTCTATTGTTAATTGTAATGTTTAGTTAATTGGTATATGTCCATTTCAGCTTGGGTATACTTTTTGAGTAAGGGCAGATTCTGCATTTCCATGGATGGCATTTTACCTACCAAATTCAGGGATAATTGAATGAAAGAATCTATTTTAATTAAAATGAAATTTCATTAATAGTCTATGCAGATAATAGTGGCTGTAGTATAGGTGCTATAAATTTCTGTAGTTTTGTGTAATTTGTATATTTATCTGGGTCAATCAGGGACAGTCAGTATGGCATTACATGTGACAAGTTGTGTCTTATGAACTTGACCGAGTTGTTTTAGGAAGTGACAAAGGTAATCAGTGAGGGTAAGGCAGTGGAAGTTGTGTACATTGACTTTAGTAAGCCATTTGTTCAAGTTCCCCGTGATCACCTGATCCAGAAGATTAAGATTTACAGTATTAACTGTGACTTGACCACATGGATTCATAATTGCCTTACTGATGGATGACAAAAGATTGTGGTGGAAGGACAATATTCAGCCTGGAGGTCTTAGACTAAAGGAGTTCTGCAGGGATCTGTTCTGGAACCTCTGTGGTTTGTGTTACATGACTTGGACGTAAATGTAGATGGGTTTATTAGGAAATTTGGAGATGACACCAAGATTGCTGGGGTCGTGGGCTGTGAGAAACGCTGAGAAGCAATACAGAGAGGATTAATAACAGAAGTTGGTGGAGAAATGGTAGATGGAGTTTAATCCAGCAAAGGTGCAGAGCAGTTGTACTGAGGGTGCAGAGGATTTTTACCAGAATTATGCCAGGATTAGGGGCTATTAACTACAGGGAGAAATCGGACAGACTTGGATTATTTTCTCTGTAAAACCCGTGGTTGCTGGGGAGAACTAATAGAATTTTATAAAACTATGAGAGGCATAGATGTAGGTAGTCAGAACCATTTTCTCAGGATGGAAATTTCAAATACTAGGTGGTGTAGCTTCGAGGTGAGAGGGCCAAAGTTTAAAGGAGATGTGCAGGCCTAGTTTTTTACACAGAGGGTGGTGAGTGCCTGTAACATACTTCCACTGGTGGTGGGTGAGGCAGATATGATAGAGGCATTTAAGAGACATTTAGATAGGCACATGGATATGCAGATGATGGAGGGATATGTGCAGGCAGATGAGAGTTGTCATGGCACCATGTTTGGCATGAATATTGTGGGCCAAAGAGCCTGTTCTGCTGCTTTTCTATGTTCTATTCTATGTTCAACACAATAGTTAATAAAAACAGAAATTACAGATGTGTTTTACATTTGGTTTCTGTGTCTGTATTTCAGGGATCGTGGCACTCTGGTCACTAGCTGTGTTAGCCTTTGAGCGATATTTTGTGATTTGCCGACCACTGGGCCATATTCGCCTGCAAGGAAAGCACGCTGCCCTTGGCATTATCTTCATTTGGGTCTTTTCCTTCATCTGGACCATACCACCCACCATCGGATGGAGCAGTTACACGGTCAGTCCAATTGGCACGACATGTGAACCTAACTGGTGAGCCCATTGCTGAAATGAATACAGCTAAAGTACTAGTATGAAATGATGTACACCTTCCATTACCAAAGTCTGATTTTGAATCTTCTGTGTTTCACAGTTAATCTACAATGTTTTATATTTCCAAGTTATAGATCTGATGTGGACCTGATCCATAGATGTGGACCTGTTTCTGCAATGTACTGTTCTATGTTCTCTGTTTTCTATGGTAGAAAAAAAGCCTTGGCGCTTATTTTATTCAAGGGTTTCCATGCTTGTTGTACATTTGGAAAACTGCCTCAGATCAATCACAGCACAGAAGTAGTCTGAAGAAGGGTCTCGACCCGAACCATCACGTGTCCATGTTCTCCAGAGATGCTGCCTGACCTGCTGAGTTACTCCAACACGTTATGTCCTATTTACCACTCAACCCTCGAGTCCATACGAGCTCTGTGGAATGATAATCCTGCTAATCCTACCCCTATTCCAAAGACTTCCAAAAAATGTATCCTTTCAGATAACTATTAAGCTCCCTTTTGAACATTGCAATAAAATTTACCTCCATTATTGACCCTATCAGTGCATTCCAGGCTCTAATCTCTTTGTTTGAAAATATCTTTTCCTCATTTTTATTTTTGCCAATCCCCTTCATTGTATGCTCCCTGACTCTTGATCGGTCAGCCAAGGAGAACAGTTTATCACTTTGTACTCTATATACCGTATACCTTTGTAAATAGGGTATCAAATCTCCTCACATCTTCCTCTCTTCCGAGCCCTAATTTTCCAGTCTCTCTATGTAGTTAAAGACCTTTATTCCTGGAATTATTTTTGTAAATCCATTCTGCATCTTCTGCAAAGCTTTCCGAAGCTATACTATGCAGAACTATCCGGTCATGGTGATGCAGCGGTAGAGTTGCTGCATTACAGTGAATGCAGCGCGGGGGTTCGATCCCGTCTACGGGTGCTGTCTGCATGGAGATTGTAAATTCTCCCCGTGACACGCGTGTGTTTTCTCCAAGATCTTCAGTTTCCTCCCACACTCTAATGACGTACAGGTTTGTAGGTAAATCGGCTTAATAAATGTAAAAATTGTCCCTAGTGGTGTAGGATGGTGTTAATGTGCGGGGATCGCTGGTCGGAGCGGACCCAGTGGGCTGAAAGGCCTGTTTCCGCGGTGTATCTCTCAACTAAGCTAAACTAAACTGGACTAAACTAAACTAAACAGTACTACAGTTGCGGCTGCACCATATTTCATGAAAGGTTTATTTTAACTTTGTTGCTCACGGTTGAAACCGTCCATTAATAAAGCCCAGGAAAAAGTTTATCTTTTTAACAATTTCCACCATCCTGTAGATATGTTACAAAATTTACCTTCAGCGGCGCTGCAGTTCTGCCACTGGCCGTGTGCACGACTTTGGCGCCTTTGAGAGGGGGGCGGGATTAAAATGGCGTTTACTCCTGCCTGTCGAAGTCGATTTTCTCAGGCTGTTTAACTGCTGCAGAGAAATCGTCCGACATCCGATCTATCAAGTTTTTTAAAAACAACGCTGGATAATTTAATTGCTGGAGTAAAATAAATATTGACTTCTAACGCCGACAACAGGTCGGACCTCCCGTACGGGACTGATAAAGGTAAGCCGTTTGTTTTACATATAAACGTGCTTCTTAGGATTACTTTAATCCAAATTTTATGTTGAGAAAAGGTGATGTAGGCCCCAAACGAACCGGCAGTGTTTTCCCTACCGCTATAGGGTTTAAATTCACCGCAAACCGCAACGTTCCAATCGATCCCGTTCCACAAAATCCCACTTGCAAGGTGATTAAAATGGCCATTAATTTACGGGAATTAAAGACTAAATTCCTTCCATTTGGTTTATAAATTCATGACAATGAGATTTAAAAATCATATTATATTGTGAATTATTGTGTGAATGTTATTTGGACACTTAGGCTATCTTAAAATGTTAACCTTTTCTTAAGAAATGGATAGATGTTTATAGATCAAGTAATTACATTTTGTAATTAGCTACAATTAGGTAACTAACTAATTATATGCTTTAATTTCAGGTCATCCAAGTAAGATTCTTTCATATTTGTTTTAGAATGCTTCAGCCTATAATAACTGAAAATTTTATTCAGTTCTCTTAATTTTTAAGAAAGTTATGGGCTTTTGACTGTCCTCGATCACAGCTTTTGAGTTAAGTCAATGGAAAAGCGATAGGGAACAAGATGCTAATTTCCGAGTATGAAAATGGCCATAAACTTTTCAATACTGAAGAGATGAAAGTGAATTAGGTGTCAAATTAAACTTCTTTTTATGCTTTATCTGATGGGATAAATTGCAGACTTGATTTTTTAAATATCAAAATTTTGTAACATTGCTACATCCTGCTTACATTTTAAGTTTATTGCTCTACCTCTGCCAGCTGACCACACTTCCACAATCTTTGACAGGATGCCTCAGTTTAGCCACAGTTTAAACCCTTGCACAACTCCAGAACTTCATCCCCCTCTGTAGATGTCATGAGATCAGGAGACATCAGGGCTGAATACACCAGCAACATTCAGAAGTTCCAATTGCAAATGACAAAGTAATTGGCAGAGAAGGCCTTCCAAGTGTTCATTAGTGTCCTTGCCTACTATATTGTTAGAAAATTGCCTCAGCCTCATTCATGTTCCTGACTGTGATATCAGCAGAAAGATTACATCAATGTCAGTGAATGAAAGGCAGAGTTTTCCAATTATAATCTGGCTTTGTACGAATCATTCCAAAGAGGCAATCATTTAGGATCCATTATTAAAATACAAAAGCACAGATTTTTAGACTGATGGCTCATAAAGAAAAGGAGAACTCTACTTGCAGCAGTATAACAAAGTTAAATCATTGCCGTCCATGCTGAGGTTTTTAGGACATTGTTGGGGTCAAGAGCATAGGTAGCACGTGTAGTTAAAAACTGGAGGTCTTCTCTTGTTTTCACCTCCAACTCACTCATTAGGATGACAACTCCAGGGCCATCTGAAGTAGATCCAATGACAACACGGAGGCTATACACAGTGGTGTTGCCCTGATGACTAGTTTGTTCTCTAAAGGAGAATCTGGAGTTTGAAGATGATTCCTATGTCCTTTACACCTGATATGATATACATGCACTCGGACAACCAAATATTCTGCCTGCTGCCCATCTATGTCATCTATTGTGAATGATGGTTGCGTTCCTTTTTATTTCCAGGCATACTGCAAGACTATCTTCGAGGAAAGGTAGCCAAGAGATTTAAACAGAGTAATCCTCCATCTCAGATAGTGGAACCCCCAGTTTCTCAGTTCAGTTTAGTTTATTGTCACGTGTACCAAGGTAGAGTGAAAAGCTTTTGTTGCATGCTATCCAGCCATCAGAAAGACAATACAATACATGATTACAATCGAGCCATTTACAGTTTAACGTTTAGTGCAAGGTAAAGCCAGAAAAGTCTGATCAAAGATAGTCAGGGTCACCTGAATCTAGAGGTGTGCGTTTTCACACTTCTATACCTTTTGCCTGATGGGGGAGGGGAGACGAGGGAGTGGTCGGGATACAAAAGATGGAGTTAATTTAACTTGCCAGTCCATCAGGTTCTCCAAAACTCAATTCTTGTCTTTCTATTTGTTCTGCCATTGCTTCCAACCACTCTGTCCATTCCCCGTCCCAAACATTTTCCTGCAAAAGCTGAAAATTCAGTAACATTTAATATTCAGAAGTATAAATAAATATCCTGAGGGGCAACTTCACTGAGTCTTGCTCAAGGATCATGAATAACATTGATGTATTACATGCATTAGTAATGGTCAGCTACGCATTTCCCAGAGTTTGGAATTGGTGATTTATTCATGGACGCTGGGCATCACAAGCCTGCATTTGCTGTCCATTCCTGGTTGCCCCTCAATTGAAGGGGCATGTAACACTCTGTCACATTGGTGGGCCTGGAGCTCATGTAACCAGACTGAATAGAAACTGCATGGCAGGTTTCTTTCTTCGATGGACATTCGTACATCAGATGGGCCTTTTTGACATTCTCTCAATGTCATAGTTACTTGATTCAACATAATTATTCCAGATTTTATTACATTACATGGATTTAAATTCTGCAGGAACCACATTGGGAGAGGATTGAGGAATTCACATAGTAAAGTCCGATCCATATTTCTGGCCATGGCTCTTACATAATTCGTGGCCACAATGCATGCTGCTTACTGTCTGGTGACAAGTTTTTGGTAGTTTGGATGGAGTTTGCCATGCCGACCATGAGGCTTGTTGTGTTCCACCCTAGAGCCAACTGAGTGTGAGGCAGATAACAGGATCAACAGTATAGACTGATGAAACAGTTAGACAGGTACATGGATAGGACAGTTTTGGAGGGATACGGGCCAAAAGCAGGCAGTTGGGACTAGTGTATCTAGGTCACATTGGCTGGTGTGAGCAAGTTGGGCCAAAGGGCCTGTTTCCATGCTGTATCACTATATGACTATATAATTTCCTCTGTATTGCAGGTAGTTGACAGGGAACCCCTTTACCATATCTCTCAACTCTGTCCTGTTGAAGGGACAAGGAATTGCTCACCCTGCTCCCCAGGGAGAAGGAAGGAAGGAAGGAAGGAAAGGAAGGAAGGGGGGGGGGGGGGAGGGGGGGGGGGAGGGGGGGAGAAGGGGGGGGGGGGTGGGGGGGGAGAGAGGGGAAAGAGAGAGGGGAAGAGAGAAAGAGGGGAGAGAGAGAGAGAGAGAGTTTGAGAGGGAAAGTTTAGCTAGGTTTCAAGAATGACTGGACTCGCTCACCCAGAAGAAGTAAAGACAACTACAGGGACAGTGTAGCAGGCAAAGGGATGTGTTGACAATATTCCAATCCATTGCTACCAATTTTGAACATAAATGTAATTCATGAAAGATATTGGACCAATACATTGCTGTTCTAATTTTGGCCCAAGTGTCCTTCGAGAATTACTGAATTTTTAAAGCAGGGAGAATTATTTATTAATTATACCACACATGAAAACATTAGTTAAACCCTAACAATTTAATTCCACATTCCTGTTACCACACTCCTGTGGGTAGAGAATATATTTCTCATATTATCTGTAAATAATTTCATATCGTATCATCTCATTAGAAATCTTCTGCGGAATGTTTGTGATACAAGAAATATCTCATTTAGTTCATGCTAAGGACAGCACAATCTAACATTAGGTTGATGGGTGATGTGAAATCATGCTGAATATTCTTTACATCAAGTTTTTTTTGTAATTGAAATGTAGCTACTCCTGAATAAGATATCTTAATAAAGCTACACATATGGTTTTTTTTTTAATTTGTATTTTTATTAAAAGCAATGTACAGTAGTATAGACCGTGGCATATGACAAAATACATTTAATGTACTTCTATTTTAAATTTAACAAGAGAGAATTAGTACAAGAGAGAAAGGGCGAGAAAGAGAGAAAGTGAAAGAAATAGTGATGTGTAAACCCCTAGACTAGCAGATAATGCAGTCCAGGAGTGAACGAGTAAAAGCTTATAGAAGAGTAAGAAGACAAAAACCCAAAATAATAATAAATAAAAATTAAAAACAGACCCTTATGTGTTGATATACCTGCTTCATTTCTCACCACACCCATCACCATGTTCGTGAATCGGTTTAATTCCAGAGTTGTGTTGCACCATACTATACTTGTAATTAATCCATAAAAGGAGACCATGTCTTTAAACATTGCTCTTATTTTCCTGCTAAGACGAGTCTCATATCTTCAAGATGTAGCGTCTCAGACATGCTTGTGATCCGCATTTTAAGCGTTGGGGTGGATGCAGTTTTCTAAAATTTAAGTATATGTTTTTTTGCCATTATCAAGCCCTAGGGCGACAGATAGCACAATGGGCTAAGATTTCGGCTGGCGACCGGAAGGTAGCCGGTTCAAATCCCGCTTGGAGTGCATACTGTTGTTGTGTCCTTGGGCAAGACACTTCACCCACCTTTGCCTGTAATGGAATGTAATTACGGCGGCAGGCGCGGGCACACCGCGACGCCCTGTGTCTCCCTTTCAAGGGAGATGCTAAAAATGCATTTCGTTGTCTCTGTACTGTACACTGACAATGACAATAAATTGAATCATTTTCATTTCATTTCATTTCATTTCATTTCTAGTTAATGAAACGTCTTTGAAATATTGATAGCTCAGAGCAGGCACCTGTTGTTCCAAAAATAATCAATTCTGTATTGGGGTCCAGCTACATATGTTAATGATACTATTTATCAAACTTGAGACATGTAAAAAAGCATTGTATTAGAATAACTGCAATGAAAATGTTACAATGTTAAAAGTTAGTTGTTTTTTGAGGTTCTGCAATATCCCTATTTCTTAATGTCATGCACTTAATACTTATATGGTTAACAAAACCATTGATATTCAATATAACATTGCTTTATTTCTTACAGGTATTCTAGAGAATTCAACGATCACACTTATATTTTTGCCTTTTTCACAACTTGCTTCATTATGCCTTTATTGGTTATATTTGTGTCTTACGGGAAACTCATGAGAAAATTGAGGAAGGTAATTCAAAATTAATTATTCTGTTTTGTGGTTTAATCACAAACCTCAAGAAGGTTACAATTATAAATAGTCTATTTTATTAATAAGAACCTAAATTTAATCTTATGATTCAAAATGGGCTAGAGCATGCTGCATAAGGCCAGTAATTACATATAGAATGCACAGCATTTCTCAGCATAAGTGCCAGTAGGTTTAAGACTCCCTGACAGACTTGCTGCAATTCCCCAGCATTTACTGTACATTGAGGAGTTTGCTCCCTCTCTCTCTATCCCTCCCCACCCAAGGCACACCAGCTTCTCGTTTTCACCCAGCAAACAGCTAACAATGGCCTGTTTCCTTTATCTTCATTACTTTTTTGCATATCTTTCATTCATTTGTTTTATATCTCTCTATTTCACCATCTATATCCCTCATTTCCCTTTCCCCTTGGTGGAGAAGCTTGTGTGGACCTGAGATCCTGAGAGCGATGCTGTCTGGAGCTATGTTCCTGGTAAGGCCACCCATGGCGGTAAGGTCGAGGGGGAGGTCTCTGACAAAGAGCAATCCAACCAAGACCTCAACAGTGGAACAGGCGGAGGACGATGGCTGACCTCAGTGTAGCATCACAACGGCTGGGAAGGCGGATGAAGGCTGCAGCAGAAAAGGGTCTCCGGTCGTCTTGGACTCCATGCCACTGGATCCTGACCCAGATCTGTCAAGGACCATCTGTGCCCCAGTCTCCCCACATTAAACAGTCAAGCACGGTTGTCCTCCATATAGGGAATAGCACCCTGGAGACACCCATGGTCAACCATGACCGAAGGGGGGCCTAGAGTCTGAAGAAGGGTCTCGACCCGAAACATCACCCATTCCTTCTCTCCAGAGAAGCTGCCTGTCCCGTTGAGTTAATCCTGCATTTTGTGTCTTATCTTCAGATTAAACCAGCATCTGCAGTTCTTTTCTACACATCATCACATGCACTAGATTAGGACTGCTGTTGGATCCAGAGGCCCAAGAGTAATGTGATCCAATGTTTAATTAACTGGATAAGCATCGTGAGATTTGAAATGCTCATCCAGAAATGAATTTAAATTGCACCAGGGCATCAGGGGATTTCAAGCAAAGAAGTAAATCTGGAAGTAAGAAGTTGGCTTTGATAAAAGGTTGTTTCATTACTATCATCTGAGAGAGAAATTCATGACCCTTCCTGGTATGGTGTACTAATGACTCCATCCCCACCTTCCCTAAATATATCCTCAGTTCGGGGATACTAAGTATGGCCATCAGCAAAACCTACATCACACGAGTAAAGTAAAAGACATTAAATTGAATGGAGATCTTGTAGTTTTGAGGAAGAAAGTTGAGTTGCATTTAAAAATTATTTTGGTTTGCTGCACTGTTATTAATTATTTAAACAAGTCCTTAAGTGATATATTTTTTTGAATGATTGAAATCAATATTTTGATATTGTTTTTTTAAACCAAGAAACCTTTTTCAAAAGGCAAATATGGGGGTGAGACTTTGCTGTTGTTAAAGGATGTCTTAGCTGTTTACTGACTGGACTTTGCCATCAAACTGGATCACAATACATAGGGCCTCACATGTGAGGGTCCTCACAAGCCTCACAAAACAGGGTATGGGCTCAACCGGCAAAATCATCCTTACTGCACTGGGCAAGGTCCGAGATATTATTTTCCCAGCTCTCACCATTCCATTTCGTTTAGAATATTATTTTAATGACGAATGACTCTTGAAATGCTTGATTTAACTGGCTGCGAAACAGGGTATGATTTAAAATGTTTTCTGAGTATCATGCACTATTAAATACTGACCGTTACTTGGAATTGAAGTGCAAAATCAAAATGCTGACAACATGACACAGTGAGATGAATGCCATGGATATTTTAATTCTGTACTGCAGAATTTAAATCAATATTCAGAATAGCTCACAATTAAACTGAAAAGGGAAAAATACGAAATCTGCAAACAAAATGGTCGCAACCATTTTCAGAATTGTCCGGTGTACACATTTTGTATGGTTTGAAAAATAGGAGAAGTTATTAAAAATCCAGGATGAAACAGTTGACTTTAGGTTTTCTTGCTGTAGGTATCAAGTACACAAGGGAGACTGGGAGCTGCAAGGAAACCAGAAAAGCAGGTGACTAGGATGGTCATTGTTATGATACTGGCGTTCCTATTCTGCTGGTGCCCCTATGCAGCTTTCTCCATAACCGTGATTACTTGCCCGGACATCGAGTTGGATCCTCGGATGTCAGCAGTACCAGCTTTCTTCTCAAAAACTGCTACTGTTTATAATCCAGTCATTTATGTGTTTATGAACAGACAGGTATGTTGCCATTTTTTTTAAACACATTGCTGGAGTACTCAGCAGGTCAAGCAGCATCTCTGGAGGACATGGACAGGTAATGTTTTGGGTCGGGTCACTTCTTCATACTGAAGAAGAGTCTGAAGAAGGGTCCCGATCTGAAATGTCACCTGACCACATCCTCCAGAGATGCTGCTCTACACATGAAATTACTCCAACACTATGTATTTTTGTAAACTAGCAACTGCAGTTCTTGTTTCTCTCTGTAATTATTGCATGCAGCCTTAAGGGCCTGACCCACTTTCACGACCTAATTCTCAACCTTTTTTACTCGTGGACATTTTTCATCATGCTGGAAAAAACGGCCCGAACTACTTGATGCCACGAGTACCTACGACTAGCATCACCGCCTGCAACGACCTACCTATTACCTCCTACTACCTCGTGACGACCATGCTGCGAGTATGAGTCAAGGGTAAACTTGGCAGAGGTCGTGAATTAGGTCGTGAAAGTGGGACAGGCCCTTTACAATTAAACAAGTTTCATCTTGCTAATACGTATGCAAGCTAGGCTTGTACACTCTGGAGTTTCGAAGGATGAGAGGGCATCTCATTGAAACATATAAGATTGTTAAGGGTTTGGAAACGATAGATACAGGAAACATGTTCCCGATGTTGGGGGAGTCCAGAACCAGGAGCCACAGTTTAAGAATAAGGAGTAAGCCATTTAGAACGGAGACGAGGAAACATTTTTTCTCACAGAGAGTTGTGAGTCTGGAATTCTCTGCCTCAGAGGGCGGTGGAGGCAGGTTCTCTAGAGGCTTTCAAGAGAGAGCTCGATAGGGCTCTTAAAATTAGCGGAGTCAGGGGATATGGGGAGAAGGCTGGAACGGGGTACTGATTGGGGATGATCAGCCATGATCATATTAAATGGCGGTGCTGGCCCGAAGTTGCCGAATGGCCTACTCCTGCACCTATTGTCTATTGTCTATTAACAATGAAAACATTCAAACTTCCTGCTTAACGATAATCAAACTTGATTATACTGAGCTGCAATGATTTCACCACTTGCTATGTGACATTTAAACATACTTTACAAATTTGTTGAGAGATCAGGTCAATTGTTGAAACAGTATTTAACTGTGATGAAAAGATGTGGACAGCTATAATGTCATTTGTTGCTTAAATAATACCAAGCCACAACAATTATACAAATTAAATGTGTGTTGGGTACAAACACAGCAATTGTGTACTAAAATGCTGTTTTTTATTTTTGACGCTAGACACGGAGAATATTGATTACCGGTGACATTTGACAATCTCTACACTGTTTGTGTGTCAGATTAATTTTATGTTTAGTATTGCATGAAATAAAATCAGATAGGATTGTACAATTCCATACTAATTCCAAAAAATTGTTTTGAAGATTATGTTTCCGGAACCTATTCAAAACATAATCCTGATAGATCTTGACAGAGTGGATATGGAAAAGGTTTCTTTTGTGGGAGAACTTAGGATGATGGGCAACATCATGAAAATAACAGGTTATCTTCCTCAAAGGGTAATGTAAAATCTACAATAGCAGATCCCACCTTGTCAAGTTAAACTTCCTTTCTGCCGGAAATACATCACATATGTAAGAGAGAATAAACATTAGATCTTGAAGCAATTGAATTTATCACCTTTCAGATAGCAAATCTTGCGTGAAGCCAGAAGACATGAAAAGATCCTGGAGGGCAAAGACGTCAGAGAGATTGCTCAATATAATACTATCTCCATGAAGCATTAGCTACATCCAACAAAACCTTTGTCAAAATTTTAAACTTTTCAATGAATCATATGTAAAGTTGAAACTGCCACCAAAGTGATGGGGGACTTTAGGAAATGATTATTTATACGTTCTCCCTGAAACTTCTCAATTCATTCCAATATCATACTATGTTACACTTTTAATGGAAGACAAAAGTTAGTCCTGCCTTTAAAAGAGAAAACCAAAGAACCCATCACAGCATGATTTAGTTAATGGGCACTTTCAATTAAATTTGATTTCCTGGTTATTTTAGGTTCTATATATCAATTTCAGCTATAAATCCTTGGGCTGAGAAGCATTTATTTTATAAATATTAGAACAATGTTTTTTGAAAGAAGGAAACCTCATAACAAAAGTTAACATTTGTTATTCTTCTTATCGAGTCCACACACTAGATTAGAAGTTGTTCAGCCAGAGCTGAACACACTTCTCGGCATCTGCACAATGGTGTCTGTCTTGTCGTTTCTTGTGCGTGGTGGTGGAAAGATTGGTGGAAACAGGGCCGTGATGTGAACGCTCTTTCCTTGATACCAACGTTTGTTATTAATGAAAGATACCCATTTGTCTTAGGGAAACATGCATCAACATTTATTAAAGTATCAACTCGTTCTCCCTCCCCAGATACATTACCTATTGTTTTCTATTTGGAACCATCGCATACTTGCAGGATAACAGTACAGTACAGTGTATGTTATTAAAGATAGAATTCCAGATTAATATAATCTATACAAATGCTTTTCTTGTGATATTTGGTTTCCAAATCTGTTTTTTGTTGTTGTGTTTATACAGTTCAGAAAATGTGTCCTGCAAATGTTCAGCCTCAATGAACCCGACACTAATCCAACAACAGAACGTCCAATGCAAGGATGCAGCCATGATGAGAGAGAGATGTCCACTATTGCAAGAATGAAGACTTCCTATTCTACTACAACAAAACATGAAGAGTGTAGCAAACGTGATACGTTTGCTCAGCTGCCAATACCCGAGGATGATGTTTGCCCAATGTAAATACAAGGCACTTGCAACACTCTGTATTACATTATTGAAATCTATCATCTGTAAATTGGATACAAATTGGATGCCAAGCTTCATAGGAAGAAAACACTGATTATGGCAATAAAAAGCTTTGAATAATGGAGCAAAGGCAAAATTTGTGAACAGTTGTAGAACAGAGGTTTCTATCATGTTTACTGCTTCATTTCTTAATCATAAATTCCATGTAAAAATGTAATTTGTGACAAATGGAACTATGAAGTTGAAGCAATTATTTTGTTTTGTGTATTATACACACTCTTAATAGTAGTCATGGCAGCTTGCAAAAGTTCTCAATTATCTCAAGAATTTTAAGATGATAGAATAGGTGTGAGATTGATAACATCACATATTCTAAACCAAAAGAAGCAACTCGCCAGCAACTTAGATTAGTACATTATTTTATGAATTGACCATAAGATAAAAGACTACTTCTTAACCAGCTCAAAACATTCCAGATCAATGTGATGTTATGTCATAGATGTATGGTACTAAATTGTGCAGCATGAAATTTAGATGACTAACAAACATTACTTGGGTGTCAACACAGTGGCTGGAGTATGGATTCAAATATGGTGTGACTCACCCCCAAATTATTTAATGTGTGGCATTAGCCCCCGCATTGGCATAGACTGAGTGGGTGGATCACAATAGTAATCAGTCTGATTTGACGCCAATGTTGCCATTTTGGAGCTCAACACGTCAATTCTTCCTCATAAGAAAACATTCACCAGGAAAAAGAACACCAATATGTACCTTTCCTCAATATCTCACACTCTTTACCAGTTGCAGGAGGAAGGTGAAGGAGAAAACATTTTGACAGCACCTTTCTGTCCAGGCCATCTGTGAATAACTTATGGAGTTATGGCTAAGGTGAAGACAACCAACAGTCCTATACCTTGTATTATCTTTATTGCTGCACAATACAGCACCCACTGGCCATGTATAAGATTGTGAATGTATCTCAATATAGCAGCTGGTATAGCTGCTGCCTTACAGTGCTAGAGAATTAGGTTTGATCCTGACCTTGGGTGCTGTCTGTGTGGAGTTTGCACATTTGCACTGCAACCAAGTGGGTTTCCTACGTCTGTTCCTCTTTCCTCTCACATCAAAAAAGACATGTGGCTCTGTAGGTTAATTGGCCCTTGATAATTGCCCTTTGTGTGTAGGGAGTGGATGTGAAAGTTGGATAACATAGAATAGTCTTCTTCTTTGCGTTTGGCGTGCACAGCCTAAAGTTGTAGGTCAACTTGGTCTATTTGATCTATTTGTTTGTGCACATCAGATTAATTGCATTAGTCGAAACAGGGTCGCAATCTCCCACACCACATAGAATAGTGAAAAAGGATGACTGATAGTCAGTGTGGAATCAATGGGCTGAAGGGCCTGTTCCCACGTTGTACCTATTAATTACCCAATCAATCAATTAGCCAGATAGTGCTAGAGAATAATGTGATGTGTTGGTTCATATAGAAACAAAAGTTGCTGTAATTGTTGCAATGCATGAATGCCATATGATGCCGAATTGATTTTAGGCAAGGAAACAGCAGCATGCTAGGATGTATCAGTTCATGCAACAAGTAGCAATATCATTTTTTTCTGTGCTTAAACTGGTCAAGTAAATTAAAGGAGGGCCAAAGCTATCATTAGCTCCATTTTAAGGAGTCTTTCCCATTTTCCATTTTTGTGCAATATATTAAGTGTTCATATCCATAGGGTCCATTAGTATCCCATTGGTCTCTTAATACTTCCGCCACAAATGACCCAACCAGAAATACCATGAAAATAACTTAATGGTCTATTTTATGCATTAATGGTTAAAAACCCTTCCTATGTCTTGGATCAGCTATGTATTGTTTGTACTCTAGATATCATTTTTCTCGACGCACCATTTAAATACAATTGAACCTATTTTGCTGCAGCGATATCTTGCTTACTTACATTTTGTTCACACACCTACCCATTGTAGAAGAATTTGGGGTCATTGAGCTCAGCAATCTTTTGAAAGCTATCACTTACATGCCCTCAATTTGTTTTAAAGTTCAAAACAGATTTTATTTGTTTTATAATATTTTCATTGCATGATTTCTCTTCCTACAATTCTTGGATGGCCGTAAAAATAGCACTAGGTAAAATTGTGGTACATGAAGGAGAAAGAGAAGAGGTGCTTATACTGTAAAACACCAGTTTGCAAAGTAGAGTAAAATAGGTGTTCAGCAAGATTCTTGATGTGACAAAGAGGATAGCTTTGAGGATACCATCATCGCCACCAAGTTTAATGCTACTGCTGCCCATGTTCTCAGCATTAGACGAGCCAATAATGTTTCTAGGCATCTGTATGTTATTTATATATAGGATGAAGATATTGTTGGTAAGGTTAACATCCAGTGTCCTCAGCTGTTTCTTGATATAATGACCAGTCCCTTTTCTCCCCTCTCCCATCAGCCAAAAGTATAAAAGTGTGATAACGCAAACCTCCAGATTCTGGGACAGTTTATTCCCAGCTGTTATCAGGCAACTGAATCATCCTACCACAACCAGAGAGCAGTGCCAAACTACTATCTACCACATTGGGTGACCCTCAGACTATCCTTGATTGGACTTTGCTGGCTTTACCATGCACTAAACGTTATTCTCTGAGCATGTATCTGCACACTGCAAATGGCTCGATTGTAATCATGTTGTCTTTTCGCTGACTGGATAGCACACAACAAAAGCTTTTCATTGTACCTCGGTCCACGTGACAATAAACAAAACTAAACTAAAGCAGAGTAAATTAAATCAACTAAACATTGGCTTATGTGGTGGCAAGGACCACAGGAGGAGAGTGAGATGGATAATCTATTTGGCAGATCTGATAGAAAATGCCTTTAATGCTTCAGCCTTGTACTTACAGTAGTGCCACCATCATCAAGGACAGGATGGTCTTGATGCCTCTTCCTCCTATTAGTTGCTCAATTGCTCACAATCATTTAAAAAGGTACAGCATGGAAACAACCCCTTTAGCCCACCGAGTCCATGGCAACCATTAATCGCCCATTCACTATTTCTGCTATCTCACTTGTGCATTCGTTTCCAACACACATGGGGCAATTTACAGAGGCCAATTAACCTACAACTCTGAATGTCTGGAATGTGGGAGGAAACCAGAGCACCTGAAGGAAACACATGGGGTGACAGGGAGAATGTACAAACTCCACACATACAGCACCTGAGGTCATGATCAAACCCACATCTGTGGTGCTATGAGGCATTGCCTCTCCCTGTTGCACCACTGTGCTGCCCTAATTAATGATTGGATATGTGTTCACTGCAGACCCATAATTGAGCTATTGGTTGTGGGTTCACCTAAGTTATAA
Source organism: Leucoraja erinaceus (assembly GCF_028641065.1). Taxonomy (NCBI): domain Eukaryota; kingdom Metazoa; phylum Chordata; class Chondrichthyes; order Rajiformes; family Rajidae; genus Leucoraja; species Leucoraja erinaceus. Next base: position 7,730,689 of record NC_073391.1, on the reverse strand, counting down.
GTGGTATGGTATTTTTACTGTGGCATGTATATCGTCTTGTGCTACTGCTTCACAAAATTGTCAGCTTGCTTTTAGGCGATATGTCCCTGACCTGTACTACAGAGCTGCCACTTCTGATGGGTCATATTTCAGAAATGTCTGGGATATTGACAGTAAGGTATATTATTTTAATATAACTATGCCATGCTCTGGCTTATCTACCCTTTCCTAATCTAGTAGTACCCATATGCTTGTGAGATGAATTTATAAGGCTAGCCAGGTTGCGAGTAATTTTGCCATGCCAATGCGAGCTGGTCTATCAGATTTTATTCTTAATGTGCTGTAAAACAGCAATTTAGATACAACGGTAAACCTACATTACTGCGGATATGAAATTTCAAGATTCAAGATTCAATTTAATTGTCATTTGGACCCCTTGAGGTCCAAACGAAATGCCGTTTCTGCAGCCATACATTACAAACAAATAGACCCAAGACACAACATAATTTACATAAACATCCATCACATCGCTGTGTGGCCAAAAAAACATATCTCTCCACTGCACTCCCCCGATGTCAGAGTCAAAGTCAAAGCCCCCGGCTGGCGATGGCGATTGTCCCGTGGTCATTAAAGCCACGCCGGGTGGTGCGAGGTCGCACACCGGGTCTTGGTGTTGGAGCCCCCGGCATGCGCTCGCAGAGACCCGCGGCCATTCCAAGCCATGCGGGGCGGTGCTGTGTGGCCCCGATCCAGGAGCTCTTCGACCCCCGCAACTCGGGCAGGAGAAGTCGCCGTTGCGAGAGCCACAGTCCACCAGACCCGCAGTTGCAGCCTCCGAATCTCCGGAGGTCAGGCCGCAGCAGCAGCAGTGCTCCACCACCGCTCTACCCGCTCCGGACTCGGCCAGCTCCGCGACAGTGAGGTGAGTCCTCGGCACCAGAGTCCCCGGTCTTCTCCTGTTGGAGGCCACTCCTCGTTGCAGCCCCAACTACAACGGAGACCCGACAAAGAAAAGGTCGGGTCTCGCGTGCAGGGAGAGATTTAAAAGTTACCCACTCCCTCCCACCCCCCCACACACACACCCCAACAAAAAATAACAAAAACTACATAAAAACATAGACAAAAAATAATAAAAACGCAGACGGGCTGCAGAGGCCGCTGCTGACGAGAGTCGCGCCGCCTACTAGCGATGAGTCATGGGGTGAGTCGCGCCGCCTACTAGCAATGAGTCATAGGGTGAGGACAATTGTTATGTGCTTGAGGTTATTCTCAAGGTGAGGACACTAGAGCACCTAATGGATTTTTGTAGCAATCCATAATAGGAATAGATATGTTGATCACCTTCCCCCTCCCCACCTTACTCTCTCCAATTAGTGTCCAATCTATTCACCATAGTGGAAAAGCAGGCTTTCAATGATTTCATACAAAATGTTTGCCTGGTGTGGCTGCTTATAAATTGTTGAAAGTCAAAACTGTTCTCTATGTGATATAAAAGTAGAACAGACTGGTAAACCTCAGCAGTCAAGGCAGCCATGTCTGGAATGAGAAACAGAGTCAATCTTTGAGGTCAAAGACAGCTGAACCCATTGAATACACCAGCATTTTCTGTTTTTATATTTGTGGTTATACAGCTGGTTGTGTGAATAAGGGGTGATTTCGAATCGGAATAGCTAACTGGAAGGAAGCAAGGACGTTTTCAGGTGACAATTACCATGGAGGTAGCAGTTCTGGACATCATTTGAGCAATTATGTTGAATTGTGGATTTGAGGATCCCAACATTGTCTTGTGTCTGAGATTATTTCAGGGCACATTTATCTTATATTGGCTGCTAAAGTTATTCATTGCAAAAAGAAGGCAAAAAGATCCAAAAAAGAATTGATGCGCATGTGAGAGAGGATAAATTGCAGGAATACAGAGGAAAAAAGATGAAGAATGAAGAATGTGAATCTGAAGAAGGGTCTCGACCCGAAACGTCATCCATTCCTTCTCTCCAGAGTTGCTGCTTGTCCCTCTGAGTTACTCGAGTTTTTTGTGTGAAGGGTATAACTAATGGGATCACTCTACCAGGAGCTGGTATAGATATGATGGGCTGGATGGTTTCTTTCTCTACCCTCATAAGTAAATATTAATAGTTGTGTCCCAATCGATGAGGATTGTTAGTTGGTGAGTGATAGTGGTGTGGTGAATTAAATACTGGGGTGTTTAGACACAAAATGCTGGAGTAACTTGGCGGGCCAGGCAGCATCTCAGGATGACTATTTACTTATTCAGAAACTCTCAGTTGAAGCGATTAAGCTTCCTACAGGACTGCACCAGGCTATCAGTGCTCCAGTCCTGGCACTGAGCTCCAAGCCTAATTGCACGTCCTCCCCACTTCCTCACTGACCTCTGAGCATGAGGAGCTCCCTGGTTCCCTGCTGTTTCAATATCATCGTTATTTCTACCACTAAGCAATGGGTTCTACATCGAAAACCATGGAACCTACACTTTCTCATGCCCAGTATCTATCGTAGTTCCCCAGGTCCTGATGTACAATACCTGACTGCATCTGTTCCAGATGCAACACTCCTTCATTACAAAGCTGCTAACTTACTTTAAACTGTTAAGTGTGATTTTTACTGGATACAGACTCTCAAGATTGACTGCTGTAGAATCCAGCACAGTGCGTGTTAGATGTTGCTGTCATGCGGATAAGCAGACTGTAGGAAGTTAGCTTGCTGCTTTAATTACACCCATCAGGTGTGGTTACAAATCTTATCTCACCACCATTACAATCTAAAGGGACATTATGATTACCATTTAAAAGAATGTGTTCTGCCTGTGGTGTCTATGGAATTGAGTAGAATTCCTGTGATCATTAAACTATCTGATTATCAAATGTGATATTGTAAAATTAACCAGCAGTAATAAATTAGCATTGAATGACTCTGCCAATACTTGTCATGGTAATTGTGTAATAGTCAGTTTCCATTAATTAGGGTATGCAACAAACATGTTTGAATACAGAAGGGCATAACATTTGCATTATTATATTACCGTTGAATAGTTTATACTTTCACACATAAATCTTGCTCATAGCTAATAAAACGATAATACAGAAAGAATATTTATGCTTTCTAACTATAACATGAGTTTTTGTAGAATTATTCATGATTAATTTTATTGAACATAATAAATTTCAAATGAAAATATAAATTAACCTGCCATTTTGCATGTGCTAGTAACCAAAATTCAAGGCCAGTTATGTAAGGAACGATTGGAAAGTCTCTTGCCCAGAGTAGGGGAATCGAGAACCAGAAAATAGAAGTTTAAGATGAAGGGGGAAAGATTTAATGTAAATCTAATGGGCTTGTCCCACTTCGGTGATTTTTTTTGGCAACTACAGGCTGTTTGGCCTGCACTGTGCTTGTAATTGCAATGGAAATGGAAATTAAATGAAAATGCAATGAAAAAATGGAAATGAAATGAAAAGACAATGAGCTGTTTGGCCTGCCCTGTGCTTGCAACTGCAATGGAAATGGAAATGAAATGAAAATGCAATCAGCTGTTTGGCCTGCCCTGTGTTTGAAACTGCAATGGAAATGAAATGAAAATGCAATGAGCTGTTTGGCCTGTCCTGTGCTTGAAACTGCAATGGAAATGGAAATGAAATGAGTTGTTTGGCCTGCCTGAAACCACTAATTTTGGCCCACAAGGCCCCTATTAGCTGACAAACTAGTCCCTTTTGCCCACAATACCTGTATTAGCCCAGCAAGAGCTTTTTGACCCAAAAGGCCCGTGCCAGGCCAGGAAAAGTCCAGGAAATTGCCTTTCCCTGAGATTTTACTCAGATTTTTTTTTAAAGAGCCCCTTCGGCCCATCAGGCCTGTACTAACCCAGGAGGAGTCCCTTCGGCTCATCAGTTATGTATTCTCCCTGCAAGTATTAAACTTCACCCCAGTATTGTTCTACCTCCCTGTGAGATCCAAGCCAGGATAGACTTTCCTCCTTCATTGCTGTGATCTGCAGAAAAAGATTAAAAATGTCTAAAATTGATTCTCCACCCTCTCCCCCTTCTATCTCCCAGAGTCTCTCACCTGTTTTGGGCAGAATTTCTGACAGTTTCTGAGCTGCCAGCTCACCAGGCCTGAATGACTGAGCTGCCAGCCCATCAGGCCTGAGTGACTGAGCTGCCAGCCCAATAACCCATTTGGCCCACAATGCACATAATACCCCTCTGGAAACCAGTCCCTTCAGCCCACAACATCCATACTAGCACTCCAGAAAGACCCACCCACTGGCCACCAATATTAGAATTGGTGGAGAGATGGAATATTGCATTGGGGGTCAGCCCTCATGTGTGAAGATGGGACCCAACAGGTCCCACTTAGTCTAGTTATTGTATTATATGCTGTAAGTCAGTAACAGACAGGTAAAGAAATTACAATTTCTAGCAAAAGACCAAGTCTTTATGGAGAAAATCAGTTGCTAGCTAGTACACTGGCATATCATAATCAGTAGCATCATTGTTAGGTATGTGATAATTAGCATATGTAATTAGTGTCTTGTGATATCTTGTGCAAGTACGCATGCGCAGGGGGAGACTCAAAGTGGCATCCTGCAGTAAAGAAGCTTGTAAGATTACTCCCATGTCCGAGCCTTATTCCAGTCTGTTCTAAGCATCCAAACACACAATAATCATCATACTCCTAAGATTGTAACCAATAAGCAACTCTATACACCTTGTTTTTCCTCAACTTTTAAATTTTGGCATTGTAAACTACACGTTTTTACTCTTCACACCACGCATGGCATGTCTTTCTGCCCAGTACATTCCCATTAAGAATGTCCTGTAGGTCATCACATTTGGAGTAGTCAAAATTCAAATAATCTCTGCGAATGCTGTCTAAATCAGTCTCTTTTGCTGGGCATTTGGATTGACAATTTTGCATTTCTTCTTCACAGACATCTGTTTAAAATGGAAAGAAAAAAAAACACTGAACAGTATTAACAGAAATAGGTTATTATTTGCAGTTTTAGACAAAAAGGTAGAAATTCTAAAGTTAAACGCTTTAACAAATAGTAAATACCCAACAAAATACTCATATTTATCAGTTTCATCAAATCAATTAAATTCATCTAATCAATTAATCTAAATTCAATTACTAGATCTAAACATCTATCAATTTCTTAAGAAAAGGCTAACATTTTAAATAGCCTAAGTATCCAAATAACAAACTGATCCTATTCACACAAGAATTCACAATATAACATGATTTTAAAATCTTACTTTGTCATGAATGTATTTGCCAAATGGAAGGATTTTAATGTTTCATTCCCATTAATTAATCCAGAAACATCCACTCTCAAGATAATCAAAATCATAATTTTTTGCACAATACATCTGACTAAAATTGTACTGTGGATATTTAGTATGAAAATATTGATCATGGATAGACAATAACACAAAATATAGATGATTTAGATGTTCTTATGACATGATTGTGTAAAAAGAAAATAATTTGATTATCTTGAGTTTGATCTTGATGTTTCTGTAATGTGATCGATTGGAATGTTGCTGTCACCATAAATTTTAAGCCTACATCGGCAGGCAAGACAAGGCTGATTCGTATTGGGCCTAAATACCATTTTTGCATCATAAGATTAGTATGAAGCCACACCAAAAAGCAAGATAAACAACATACCTTTTGTTTTGTCCTGAAATTGTGATCCGTGATATTGGCTGCGTTGAAGGTGTTAGAAGTCGCTTTTTACCTCAATCCTGCGATTAAATTGTCCAGCAATTTAAAAAAATACTAAACCGGGAACGGACGCCCGAACGATTTTTTTCTTCATCAGCTAGACAGCCCGAGGAAATTCCTCTCCGACAACCAATACGGCATTTGAATCCCGCCCCCTCCCCCCCCCCCCCCCCCCCCCCCCCCCCCCCTCCGGAGCCTCCGGAGTTGCAAGCACAGGCAGTGGCAGATGTGCAGCGCCACTGATGGTAGGTTTTATAACCCCACCAATTAATGTGATAAATCATCATGTGAAGGATGCATTTGTGACAATTCAATAATTCTTCAATTTTCACATTCTCCTTTTTCTTCCAAACTGTTCTTTCAAGATAATTTTAAAATTTAATTTCTTAACATTTCCATATTTTTTAGCAAGGTTTTGGTCATTCATTCTATTCCTCTTCAGCCCAGTGTTAAATATTATTGATGTGCCCTTTTGTGAATTACCTTTAGTTATTATTATATCGCCGGCACCACGTAATTATGAGTTGTTTTTGTTGCACGGATGGGTTGTTGAAGCCTTCACTCAGAGGTTGATAATTGCCAAATAGGACTGATTTATCATCAACTGACAAGATGGATGATAAGATCAGTTAATGTCACTTTATTGACATGTGAGGGTGAAGGCATGACTGTGCTGTCAAAGAAAGGTTATATTCCGCAAAATGTGAGTAAAGTTTGTTTGGTGATGTGTCTTGTAATAAATGCTGTGCAAATCCTCAACATGTGCTGGTTATTGTCCATGTGTCTATCCATTGACAATTTTCTCTCTGCTTCTGAGAAGTACTTAGTATTTAGCATGGCTAGGGTGGATGTTGTAGCAATGTCTGAGGATGCAGTGAGAAACAACTACAGAGTTTACAAATGGAAATAACAAAAATAAAACTGCACTAGGGCATTTTTCTCAGCTGTGGACCTCTCAGACCTCTCAGCGATCCTGGTGGTCATTGAGCATCAGTCACCCATGAGAAGTGTAAGACCAGGGAGCAGGGAGAGCAGCAATGTCACCGGATCTCACTTCCATTGCCTTCACTTAGGATTCACTCGGCTGGTCTTGACAAGGGTCAGAAAGCAAACCAACGCCTCAACAAGTACAATACTTCTTGAGATTGCTTAAGAAGTTCAGTATGTCCCCAATAATTCTCTCCAACTTCAACAGATGCGCAGTAGAAAGCATTTTATCAGGATGCACCACAGCATGGTTTGTGAACTGCTCCATCCAAGACAGCAAGAAATTGCCGAATATTGTGGATGCAGCCCAGACGACCACACGATCTAACCGCCCTTTCATTGACTTAATTTACACCTCACGCTGCCTCGGCAAGGCCAGCAGCATAATCATTGGATGAGTCACACCCTGGCCACTCCCTCTTCTCCCCTCTCCCATCAGGCAAAAGTTATAGAAGTGTGAAAATGCACAACTCCTGATTCAGGGACAGTTTCTTCTCAGCTGTTACCAGGCAACTGAACCATCCTAGTGCAGCCAGAGAGCAGCCCTGAACTATTATCTACCTCATTAAGGACCCTTGGACTATCTTTGATCAGACTATACTGGCTTTATCTTCCACTAAACATTATTCATGTTAATTCCTTTATCATGTATCTGCACACTGTGAATAGCTCAATTGTAATCAAGTATTGGCTTTCCGCTGACTGGTAAGCACGCAACAAAAGCTTTCCACTAAACCTCAGTACACGTGACACTAAACTAACTAAACTAATCTAAACTAAAGAGACATCCAGAGTACGTCAGAAACAGGACAGTTTTATCTGATATTTTCCAACAGAAACTTTCTCCGCTATCATTATCAGTGGGATTGAAAGCAGTTAAAAAAAAATGGGATGCTCTAATGCTGGGGACCATGTGGCAAAGTCAGCAAAACCACAATTATTATTATTTTCTCAGCAATGGTGCTGATGTTCTAAAATATAATACAATACAATAGTAAGATTAAATGAGAATTTACCAGTTTGAAGTTTGATCTTTATTTTATGCGGAGTAACGTTGAGGGATTACGTGATGACCCCGTCCAGTACGCATGCGTGTCAATCTTCAAAGCAGCAGTGTGAAATCACAGATAACAATTATTGAACTGAACATAGTTAGATAAGAGAACCATAATACCAGTTGAACTTTATGTCCAGGCGTCATACACTGCATCAGTAGGCCAATGATGAGTGAACATTAAGAATGCATTCAAACATGACATAGATATAGACATGTTGATGCTATTAATGAATAATAGTGTCAATAGTAACCTCCTTCAACCTGGAGGAAGTATGAACCATACCTAACATACAGTTGGCAAATACCCCTGATCTGGCAATAGGTTTATTCTGAATATTTGGACAGATCAATAGTTTGACCATCCTGCAACCACTAGGATGTGGTCCATCCCTGCTGCTGAGGTATAGCGGTCCTGGTGGAGTGAGACTCAATGTCAATGTACACCCCTGTATATGCCAGACCCATATAACCATCTGGAGAAGGTTCGTAGTGATTCCTTCAAACACGATTTTATGTAACTAATAATATTGCTGCCAGTCTATAAGGCTCTTAGGAACCTAGACATACTGGTGTAGATGCGTGATCACATGCAACCCAAGGTCCATGGGATATGCAACATCTAGTTTGGTCTTGTGTCCCTGTCTAATCTGCTTGACTAACCATAAACAAAACATGTTTAGGAGATTGAGAGGGGATCTTATAGAAACTTACAAAATTCTTAAGGGGTTGGACAGGCTAGATGCAGGAAGATTGTTTCCGATGTTGGGGAAGTCCAGGACAAGGGGTCACAGCTTAAGGATAAGGGGGAAATCCTTTAAAACCGAGATGAGGAGAACTTTTTTCACACAGAGAGTGGTGAATCTCTGAAACTCTCTGCCACAGAGGGTAGTTGAGGCCAGTTCATTGGCTATATTTAAGAGGGAGTTAGATGTGGCCCTTGTGGCCAAGGGGATCAGAGGGTATGGAGAAAAGGCAGGTACGGGATACTGAGTTGGATGATCAGCCATGATCATATTAAATGCCGGTGCAGGCTCGAAGGGCCGAATGGCCTACTCCTGCACCTAATTTCTATGTTTCTATGTTATTATAGCCCGCAGATATGATCATCCTATCCGGTGTTGCAATGACTGGACCCATAGCACTTTACTCAGTGCCATGGCGTAATCATTAGTACATGAATATGACCATCAACAGGGATGTTGCTGGTACCCATCGGTGAAGTGACGTAGTACAATGTTAACAACCCATATCTCTGCGTCCCTAAGCCTGGGAGGTTTTAAGCTGACGATGCCTTCATATTCTGGATATCAGAGGGTGAGACCGGACAGAGTGGTTTATGTACTCATCAGCCAAATGATGAGGAGGTACTTAAGGCACAGTAATGGAATAGTAACTTAATGTTATAATCCCATAAAACTGAATTTTAATGTGTCAGTCATCCATGCTGAGTTAAACATAAGGAAGCATAAACAATGCTTCCCATCTCCAATGCAGATTGCTGCTATTTGGTGCTATCCCAGCAATCTGTAGTGAGCACTCTTAACGCTTATGGTTTGACAACCCAAGCCGCAGAAACGATCTCTCAGAGTCTGTAAGTTTATGAATTGATTATATCATGCAGAGGATGTTTTCAACATCACAAGTGAACCAGCATCTTTGTTATCCGGAATTAACCGTGTAAGGTTTTATGTTAATTCTTCACCTCAGTAGGAGCCATAGGTGTATAACCCAGGCAGGCACTATGAAAACCCGGAAGCGGGAATCTTGCTGTATTTTTCAAGACCCGTCTATTGAGGCCAAATAGAGGAAGACATAAAAGAACATTCCTTCCTAGTGTAGCGAGAATGCACCCTTCGCCACTGTATGCCTCGTTCACTGTTGATTGAAACTGGATGCAAGCAACTCAATAGTTAGTGTTCTATCAATCCACATTGTCATTAAATACTTTTTGATTACACATTCATTCTGTGTTGCCATTGATTTTGCATAATAATACACCAGTGCTAAATGTGGTTTGGTAAAACTATCACCGGATACTTTGATTTGATTGTACCTTTGTGATTAACATATACCACCACCAAAGTGTATCACCTTGGACTTCTACATGCTGTATATGCATATCCACACACCCTTTAATGCACAGAGTGCACCTGGTGTCCATTGGCAGTTGATACCATGACTGAACACTTGATAACTCATGCTAATCCCATTTGCCTCCGTAACTAGAGATGGTATTAGTAAATTACCCATCTTTGGGCAATAGCATCAGTTTGGAAATGACTGAAGATTTACGGATAAGAGGTTTTAGTGGAGCAAAGCTGTCCATCATTGTGACTTTGATTGTTTCAGCTAAAAAATAGCAGAGGTCTAATTTTTTTGTCTCAGAGCTGATCTCAGACCAATAAATGGATGATTGTATCCCAATAATCAATAGTTTCAGTTGGTATCAACAATTTAAATTTAACTGGACGGGTGAGAACCAATTCTTCAAATATAGCTATGTGGCTGATGAGGCTAATTTTGTAAAATACAGTATGTTCAATATCATCCAGATTGGCCATACTACTTATTTGTTAGCTCTGTGCAGCCGAAGCACTGATAGTAGTGATTTGGTAAATAATCTGGAAACTGTAGTTAGCCCATTTTGCAACGCCTCTGAGTGTATTGTTGCCTCATCCAGTTAAATTTCAAACATCTTCTTTTTCTCCGCGGTCCCTTATAACAGGGCTTCTCCACAGTGTTCTCAAAGGTGAATCCACCGTCGCTCGCTACCCGCCCTTCCGAGCGCCTAGGTCTGTGGGCGGGATTCCCCACGACCGGGGTTCCCTGGAAGTTCGAGACTGGGGTTTTCCCTCCGTCCCGACTTTGCCCCGGACTTTTAGCAGGACCTCTAAGTAGAGGTTCTTGCAAGAACATTTAAACCTGAAACTTTAAAAAAAAACTTACCTCAGGTCTGTTGCTGGCAGGAGAATCACGTTCCCCCTGCCAGTCGTCACGCAATGCGATAAACGATATGACACGCATGCGTACTTGACGGGGTCTTGTCGTAGTCACTCACATGACTCCGAAGTAAAATAGAATAGGTACAGACTAGTCAATTTGACCAATAATAAACTGACCAGTTAAAATGAATGAATGAATGATTGAATGGATGATGAATGAATGAATCCTTTTAGTCTTTTAATAATTTAAAAAAAAACCCCATCTCTTTTCTATTTTTATACCAAAGTGTATAATCTCAGTTGTTTCCCCATATTATGTTCATCTATACCATGTCGTCAGTGTGCTATATAAATAACATACCTGCCTCTATCCTCCTGAGGTCTCTCTGCATCCTCTCACAGACTACAATTCCCGGCTATCTGCCAACAGAAAGATAAACAGATCTGTCAACAGAAAGATAACACTTGCTGATATTATTGATATAACTTGGGTAGAGTGGATGGCCCTTCACCAATCCCTGAGGCAGACATCTCCAAAATTTCTCATTGCTTCCAAATCAATGCATTTTTATTTTGTCAACAAAACCAAGCAAGCATATTACAATAGTACAATGCATTCTGATTTTGTTTAATAATCTTGATTCGTGGCACCTTCTCCAAGAGCAAATGTATCATATCTTATGTTTCCCTTATGTATTTTTTTTGGGCTGCAATCTCAAAATAAAATTAGATTGTCAGATGACTTTACTTTCAATTAAACTTGTCAGTTATGCCTTTCCTTTCATAAATCCTTGTTGACTGCCCAAACCTGCCATTATTTGCTGAGTACCTGTTTCCTTCACATTTGGGGTATGTTCCCCACTACTGATGTCAGCCCAACTGGTTAACAGATCCTGGTTTCCACTCTCCCTCCGTTCGGAGTTGGTTAGCTTGCAGCTGTTACCTTTCCATCTCTGGGACCAATTTGAGAATGCATGGAAGTTTGAAAGGGAATAACCAATGCAAGACAGAGGGGAGTATATCAAGGTAATGCCTTTTGTAGTTTTGAACAGAAAATCATAAGTGATAGGAGTAAAACTAGGCCATTCGGCCCATCAAGTCTACTCCGCCATTCAATCATGGCTGATCTATCTCTCCCTCCTAACCACATTCTCCTGCCATCTCCTCTTAACCTCTGACACCGATACTACTCAAGAATCTATCTATCTGCCTTAAATATATCCACTGACTTTGCCTCCACAGCCTTCTGTGGGAAAGAATTCCACAGATTTACTATCGTCTGATTAAAGAAATCCCTCCTCATCTCTTTCCTAAAAGAATGTAATTTAATTCTGAGGCTATGATCTCTAGTCCTAGACTCTCCCAAATGGAAACATCCTCTCCATATCCACTCTATCCAAGCCTTTCATTATTCTGTACTTTTCAATGAGGTCCCCCCTCATTCTTCTAAACTCCAGCGAATATAGGTCCAGTGCTGTCAAATGCTCATCATTTTTTAATTATGTTTGCTCAAGATTCACTGAAGAAATGGTGATACTCTTCCAAGCACGACTTCAAGAGGAACGAGCAAAAAATGGTGTTCCCGTGCATCTGCTGTCCTTGTCCTGCTTGGTGATAGACTTTATGGATCTACAAGATGCTGTGGAATAATCAAGGTACACATTATAGATAGCAAACATGACACACGCAGTGTGCTTGTAATATATCAGAGTGAAGAAAGAAAGGGCAATCGAGTAAACTGTTTATTTCTGAATGATGCTGTTGCTTGTTGATGGTTGTGGGAAAATCAAGAATTGTTCATCAAAAACGTGACCAGTGTCTTGGAGATGTTGGAAAGGATTAAGAGGTTTGCTGCAGGAGAGACAATCTGTGAGTTGTTTCTGTAGCCATATTATTTAATTGACCGGTCTAGTGGAGATTCTGTGTTAATGGTAGCACTCAGTAAGTTGATAGTGAGGGACTCAACTTCTATTTGAATTCAGTGATAGAGGGAAGGTAAATGCCACAAGCAATCTTTTATTGCCTCACTCAAGATCAGGTAAACATGTTCAATCATTCCAATGTAAAGGATGCAATACAAATGCCAAGAACAATCAAAGACTTTGGCTGCAACCTAAGAATCACTACACTTCTTATACTATTAACACAAGTATTAGAGATTTCAACATGTAAGATGACGTTCACTAACATTAATATAGTAATTCTATCATTATTAACACAAGACCATACCATATATCTCCTTCCTGTCATGTATTAATGCATGAGTGAAAGGTATCAATTTACTTATTCTTGTGCCAAAAGCTATTGAATTGCTTGGATGAAGCCACGAGACAGAAAAATTACATTGCACTTGTCTCTAGCTTTATTGCCTGTTCAAATAAATGGATGAAAATTTGTCTGGGTGAATTTGGCTTCTGGTTCTTATCCCAGAGTTATTTTCTTAAAATTGACAGGAACACAAGCAATTAAATAAGTCCCGTGGCAATTCCAATAGCAAAGATACATTCAAAGGGTTACCAGGACAATCGACTGGCAAACTCAGAAACAGAGGGCACATAATATATTAAAACTCAGAAACAGAGGGCACATAATGATTAATAAGGCAAGAAGAAATAAAGAAACAATGTGGCAGTAAAGTATATAAGATTCAAGTGAGACTGGCATAAATCTAACTGAGATGTTAGGAAGGACATCATATATTCATTATTGAGCAGTCGATTCCTTTGTCAGTTTGGAGGGATTTGCAAAGCAGCTCTGTGATAGTTGAGACAACGCATTAAGCTTTTTGTTGTCTTTTTATTTATCTATTCAACCATTAGAATACGAGTTGGGTTTAATATCAGAATAATGAAAACTATTTTGGGATACAAAAATATGAATACAAGAAGGCTATACAGTAAACCCTTGTTATAATGGACCATAGGTGAAGGGGAATGGTGACTGTTTATTGATGATCGTACGTAATATTCAAGTAAGGTGTTATCATCGTATAAGTTCACAAGTAATAGGAGTAGAATTACTCGCCTTACTCTTTGTCATCTACACCAATGATTTGGATGAGAACATAGAAGGCAAGAATAGCAAGTTTGCAAGTTTGCTGATGATACAAAAGGGATCTAGGAGTACAGGTGCATGGTTCCTGGAAGGTCGAGTCGCAGGTGGATAAGGTGGTCAAAAAGGCTTACGGCACTTTGGCCTTCATCAATCAGAGTATTGAGTATAGAAGTTGGGAGGTCATGTTGCAGTTGTATCAGACGTTGGTGAGACCACATTTAGAATATTGTGTTCAATTCTGGGCACCATGTTATAGGAAAGATATTGTCAAGCTTGAAAGAGCAGAAAAGATTTACGAGGATGTTGCCAGGACTAGAGGGTGTGAGCTATAGAGAGAGGTTGAATAGGCTGGGTCTCTATTCCATGGATCGCAGCAGGATGAGGGGAGATCTTATAAAGGTATACAAATTCATGAGAGGAATAGATCGGTAGATGCACAGTATCTTGCCCAGAGTAGGGGAATTGAGGACCAGGGGACATAGGTTGAAGGTGAAGGGGAAAAGATTTAATAGGAATCCAAAGGGTAACATTTTCATACCAAGGGTGGTGGGTGTATGGAATAAGCTGCCAGAAGAGGTAGTTGAGGCTGGGACTATCCCATCGTTTAAGAAACAGTTAGAATGATACAAGGATAGGATAGGTTTGACGGAATATGGACCAAGCGCAGGTAAGTGGGACTAGTGTAGTTGGGACATTGTTGGTCGCTATGGGCAAGTTGGGCCAAAGAGCCTGTTTCCACACTATATCACTCCGACTATATGACTCTACTTAGGCCATATGACCCATCGCATCTACTCCGCCATTCAATCATGGCTGATCTCTCTCTGCCTCCTAATCCCATTTTCCTGCCTTACAATTTCACAAGTTATAGGAGCAGAAGTAGTAGAAACAAACAACTGCAGTTGCTGGATACAGACACAAAATGCTGGAGTAACTCAGTGGGTCGGGCAGAATTTCTGGAGAAAATGAATAGGTGATGTTTTGAGTTGAGACCATGAATCAGACCAAGGGTCAGGGAGGAGTACACTGGAGGCATGAGAAGGTACAGAACAACGCAGAGCCTGCATCGATGACTCAGGAGAGTTGGAGCCCACAAAAATCCATTGTTGGCTGGAGACGAGATGATAACAAAGGAATACATATGGTGAAATTAGCAAGAGGACTAGGTTGGGGCTAGGGATGGAGAGAGGGGGACTGCAAAGGGTACATGAAGATAGAGAAATCTAAAATCATGCCGCTGATTGTAAACTGCCCAAGCAAAATATGAAGTGCTGTCAAACTATTCTGACAGTGGATGAGGGCCAGGATAGATAGGTCAGTATGGGGATGGGAGGGGAAGTTAAAGGGTTTAGCAACTGGAAGATTGTGTAAGCCAAGACGGACTGAGTGCAGGTGTTCAGCTAAATCGTCACCCAGCTTGTGCTTGGTCTCGCTGATATAAAGGAGTCCACACCTGAAACAGTGGATACAATAGATAAGGTTAGAGGAGATGCAAGTGAATCTCTATCTCACCTGAAGGGACTGTCAGGGTCCCTGGATGGAGTCGAGGGAGGAGGTATAGGGACAGGTCGAGGTTGATACACAAAAGGGCATAAAGTGCTGGAGTAACTCAGCAGGTCAGGCACCATTTGTGGAGAACATGGATAGGTGATGTTTTGAGTCGAGACCCTTGTTCACTCATATTCCAGAACTGGGCCTGGAATCCATGTGGTGACTGGGGGAGAGGTGAGGATGTGTGGAGCCAATGGTCAATGGTCATGGTCATGGTCCAAGTGCAGCCACTGTGATAAGGGTTGTCGGTGGTGGCGACAGTGGCAGTGGCAGCAGCAGGCTCGGCCTGGAAGTGGCCAAGGAAACTGCACAGGCCGCGATTGGTGGCAGAAGGACTGGCCTGAAGGTTCGGCAGAAGGTCTGACTTGGAAGTGGTGCAGGCCAGGGCTGGCCCCGTTGGCTGGGCCTGTAAGTGGCCCAGAACAGGCGTGATCTGAGAGTGGTGTGGGGACAGCCGGGACTACAAGTGACAAGGGAAGCAGCGTGATCTGGCAGCCATACGCTGTCACCAAAACCTGTTATACAGTATGCACTATATAGAGGTCTGTTAAAACGCAGGTTTACTGTATTACGAGCATAAAGCGTAAACATTGCACAATTGAAAAAAGATAAACACATTTAAACATGTGTATTTAAATGTATTTATCTGTTTTCAATTGTGCAATTTACTTAATTGCTTTGCACTTTCATTTGCACTTCCATTGCTTTGCTTTTCCTTAATTGCTTAATTGCTCAATCTGCAATTTAAAACAGTTTATTCAAATAAACTTATCATTCTGCAAATGCTTATTTCCCTGAATTCTGCAAGCTTTACATAAGTCAGCACTGACCTGTAGAAGTCCCTCAGCACAGCACACATGCCGAAGACCCACGATGTATTTGCAGCAGACTTTGCATTTCAGCCTAGACTCCGGAAACCAAAGCTTCTGGTCATTTACTCAAAAGATGGCACGTCTGACGATGCTTTCTGGATTTTAAACAAATAATAAGGCCAACAGGTTATGCAGTTAGCTGTACACTTTATGAGAAATGGCTTTAAAATTCAGGTTCACTATGGACACACCTTCAAGCACTGAAATAGTAATTTTGTGACTTTTCTAGAGGTAACGAGTATTTATCGCAAAAATAAAGCAGTGTGGGAACTAAAGGTAAGAGGTAACTAAAATAAGCAGATCACATAAAGACTGGATATTAGAATGTATTGAGTAGATATAGAATGTATTCTGTATTGAGTAGATATAGACCAATGCCAATTGTCGTGGATGTGTGTAGTTTCCTTCACCCATTCACATATTTTCCAGAAATGTAATAACTGACAGGATACATCCCATTGTGACCATTAAAATAAAACTATAATTCACATATTTGAATAATACTTATCCTGATTAGTGTAGATAGGTTCCCTTATAGACATAATAAAATATATAAAATCTGGATGCAATATATTTTCTGCAGTCAATTGTAATTTCATTGACAGAATAACAATACAATACTTAAAATCCCTCTGGATTTAGCTCTTGGATACACGTCATCATTCATAAATAACAAGGAGAATAAAGAAGGGATGAATTACCTGTTTTTCTTTATCGAAAATTTAAAAAATGATAAGAGATGTGAAAAAAAGTCACAAATGGTAAACTCTCACTCTGGTTCAGAAAGAGAGTTCAAATAGATATTAATTCTGAAAGCCCAAAATAATATTTGGGTGAATAAAAAAAGCTGGGGAGGAAATTGATGGTGTAAAAGCCTTCTTTTAGTGTATGAGATTCTGAGAGAAGGTGCTTCTTGTCACTATCAGCAAACCTGTCACTTGTTGCTGCATTATCTGCAAACAGACTCACCTAATAGATCTCTGCAGGTTCCTGCTTAATGCCTCCAAAACCAGCTTTGCCCCAATATAGGACCTAACCCGTGGGCCACTCCTATCCTTCTAATTGAATTCTGATCATTTTTGTCCCGAAGTGCTCTCCCACTGACACTTGAGTCACAGGCCATATCTTATTCCTTAGGTGGAGGTTCCTTAGGTGGAGGTTCAGTTTAGTTTATTGTCACATGTACCTTGGCACAGTGAAAAGCTTTTGTTGCCTGCTAACCAGTCAGTGGAAAGACAATACATGACTACAATCGAGCCATTCATTGACACTAGTCTGGAAACATGATAAGGAAATAGTTAAAGTAAAAAATGTTGCCATAGGAGTAGAGATTTAAAAGTGTGGAGTGATTGCAGTGTGTGATTACAGATCTGCCTCTGTGACTAGCAATAGTCGCCTGGGTTGGGCGCATGCCATCTCTAGTAGGGCGCTCGATATATTGACTAAGGAAGCTTTCTTGGCCACCTTTAACAAATTCCACCTTGTTCAAGCCCTTTACACGCTGCAAGACCAGCCCATACAAGGGAAGTTGAAATCACCCATGAATAGTATTCTATCATTATTACTGCTGTCTTCAATCTCACTACACATCTCCTCTCATTTATGCTGACTACATATGCTGACCAAAACATTCTCATTAAAGTGAACATTCTCTCCTTATTTAAAAAATTTACCGATATAGTTTTACTGGACGGTCCCCCAAGAAAATACTCCCTGAACACTGTAGTTATGTCATTTCCGGCATCAAAAAGGCAACTCCCCATCTCATTTCTTACCTACATCACTATCACATCTGCAGCATTTATACATTAGAATATTGTGTTGCCAGCCCTGCCTTTCTCTCAGCCATGTTTATGTTATGGTTCTAGCCAATCTTCCCAGCCAATCCACACCTTGAATTCATCTGTCTTACCTGTTAAACCTCCAGTATTGAAATAACTACAGTTTAATCCCCTGGTCTTTCCTCTCTCTTTATATTGCACTTGCCTGTCCTGTCTACTAATCTTGCACATTTTGTCTGCAGCATTTGCCCCAACCTCTCATCTGCTCCTTTCTGCGCTTTTATCTTAATCCCTCTCAAGGGACACTAGCAAATCTCCCAATAGGATATTGGTCTCTCCCTCCAATTGAGATGCGAATGGCCCTTTTGTACAGGTCACTGCTCAGAGGAGTTTCCATGATCCAAAATTTGAACCTCCCCGCACCAGTTCTCAACCATGTATTCATCTGGCCTCACTAGCATGTGGTCCGGGGGGTAATACAGAGATCACCATCCTCATGATCCTGCTTTTAATCTGTTATATGTTTAATCTGTTATTGCCATAGAGGGAGTGCAGAGAAGGTTCACCAGACTGATTCCTGGGATGTCAGGACTGTCTTATGAAGAAAGACTGGATAGACTTGGCTTATACCCTCTAGAATTTAGGAGATTGAGAGGGGATCTTATAGAAACTTACAAAATTCTTAAGGGGTTGGACAGGCTAGATGCAGGAAGATTGTTCCCGATGTTGGGGAAGTCCAGGACAAGAGGTCACAGCTTAAGGATAAGGGGGAAATCCTTTAAAAACGAGATGAGAAGAACTTTTTTCACAGAGAGTGGTGAATCTCTGGAACTCTCTGCCACAGAGGGTAGTTGAGGCCAGTTCATTGGCTATATTTAAGAGGGAGTTAGATGTGGCCCTTGTGGCCAAGGGGATCAGAGGGTATGGAGAGAAGGCAGGTACGGGATACTGAGTTGGATGATCAGCCATGATCATATTGAATGGCGGTGCAGGCTCGAAGGGCCGAATGGCCTACTCCTGCACCTAATTTATATGTTTCTATGTTTCTATATAAATCTTTGTGTGCACCCAACAGTACTTCATCCCTTTTCCTACCTACATCATTTGTGCCAACATGCATCTATGTCATTGTGACCACTCCTCGCCTACACCCTTGAAAATGTCCTACAGCCACTCTGAGACATCCTAGAACCTGGCACCAGGAAGGAAACACACCATCCTGATGTCCCATTTGTGGTCACACAATCTCCTGTCTGTCTTCCTTACTATAGAGTCTTCCATCACTATGGCCTTGCCTGACTACATCCTGGCCTTGGTGCTTCAGAGCCAGACCTGATACCACAGCAACCTGGCTGCTGCTTTCTCCTGCGCGTACATCTCGCCCAAAAGTATCCAAAAGGGTGCAGGAAGGAACGGCAGATGCTGGTTTACACAGAAGATAGACACAAAATGCTGGAGTAACTCAGCAGGACAGTCAGTATTTCTGGAGAGAATGAATGGGTGACATTTTGGGTCGAGACCCTTCCCCAGACGTGTGTGGAAGGGTCTCGAACTCAAACATCACCTGTTTCTTCTCTCCAGAGATACTTCCTGTCCTGCTGAGTTAAGGGCCTGTCCCACCAGCATGCAAGCGCGACCAAACTGGAAGCGGGGGCCGCGCAACGGTCGAGTAATCCCCGTACAGGGCCTGTCCCACCAGCATGCGGCTGCATGCGGCGAGCACGACCAAATCGGAAGCGGGGGCAGCGCGGAGGTCGAGTGATCCCATACGATTTGACGTGAAGTTCGAGCGAAGTCCGCGGGAAGTTCGTGCATGACGTACGGCGTCGAGACACTGCGTACGGCATCAAGATGCTGCGCACGCCCATCGTGGCGGTACATACGGCTCAATGTGGCTGCGGGCCAGCAGGCCGTTGCTGCGCGGAATTTTTGGACAGTGTCAGTTTTTCGGAGTCCCTCGTGATGTCGGGACCAGTTCCGCACAACTCCATACGGCTCCGGCGATTGAAATGAGGCCGGCCCCGCGAGGTCGTACGGCTCAAGCGACCACGTTAGGTTGCACTTGCCGCATGCAGTCGCATGCTCATGGGACAGGCCCTTAACTTCAGCATTTTGTGTCTATAAGGGTAAGGGTGTTTTCGAGGAGATTGGCCATCGGAGTTTCACATCCTCCTCCCTTCCTGGTGATCACCATTCTGCTCATTACCTGCCACTGCGGTGTGACCGCCTCACTATCATTAGTAACAATGACGCTTTCATTCTCCTGGCTGATCCTGAGGTATCCAGCTGCAGCTCCAGTTTCCTCACTCGGTCAGTCAGGATCCTACGGAACGCTTAAGGAAGCCCACATGACTAGGCCGCCAGAACCAGATAACCCAGGAAAGCCTCAGCATCAGCACCAGCCACAGCATTGTTCCCACACTCAATTCAGGTTAGTTTATTATTACGTGTACTGAGGTACAGTGAAAAGCTTTTGTTGTGTGCTGATCAGCTAGTGGAAAGATATTACAATGTACAACCACACGCCAATAAGAATTGCACATATTGCCAGATATTTGAATAGGTTTATCATTGAAAAAAATCAGGCACATCTATCAAACGCAGAAATTACCTGAATGCAGAATATTTAGTTTATTATATGGATTAATGTTGGTGTCTGCCACGTTTTTGCTGTTAAGTTTAGTTAATATTCTGAAAATAATAAGATAAAGACCACAATTTATTTACCGGTTTCAAGCTTGCTTCAAAATGTGAAGTCACTGCAAACAGACCTTTCGGTGACTAATCTGCATAGTTGAAAAGGGGTTCTTCAGCATTTGAAAACCTGCACTACATCAAAAAATAACATCCATTTTAATTAGAACAGAAGTAAATCACTATCGATTATTTTGTTGAAAACAGTTTTCCAAATGTGCTCTCGGAAACAAAATTGCAAAGATTTCATCAAATTGGTTTAACCAAAAGCGTGTTATTTGTATGCTGTAACAAAGATTACATTATTTGGTAGTTGTTTGGACTACCATTTTTGCGGATTGTTCACTTAAAAACTTTTAATTGTTTTTAATTTGAACGAACAAGCAATTTCATACTTTGCAGATTACATCTGCAGAAGTGTTCCTTGAGGAGAATGAATCAGAATCTTCTCATGAAAATAACAAAAAGTAAATGTAGATTGAACAAAGATTATTCCACGTACAGCTAGAAAGCATAATATCATTTTCCATTGCAAAACTGAGATCAATTACATTATCTGGGGTAGAAGGCAGGCAAGGGTTACTGATTGTGGATGGTCAGCCATGATCACAATGAATGATGGTGCAGGCTCGATGGGCCAAATGGCTTCCTCCTGTACCTACTTTCTATGTTTCTAAGAAAGAACTCAGCAGGCCAGGCAGCATATCTGGAGAGAAGGAATGGGTGATGTTTCGGGTTGAGACTCTAATTCAAAAACCTTGTTCCCACGCTCAGTTCAGGTTAGTTTATCGTCACATGTACCGAGATACAGTAAAAAGCTTTTGTTGTGTGCTGACCAGCCAGCGGAAAGACTATTCATAATTACAATATACATGTCCCACTGTCCCCGAGTGTGCATCTCCAGGATATGGTCCTGCCAACCACATGCCAATAACCACATGCACAGCATCGAACACGATGTTAAACCAGCGATTGTAGCAAGTGCATATATCATCCAGTAATATGTGGGACTATATCTCTCCCACTCCGCTTGATGCTGCTTGTCCTTCAGTAAAGTATCTTTGTTTAGTCACTTGCCTGAAAGTGATGTGTAGGAAGCAACTGCAGATGTTGGTTTACACACCGAAGATGAACACAAAATGCTGGAGTAACTCAGCTGGGCAGTCAGCATCTCTGGAGAGAAGAAATGGGTGATGTTTTGGTTTGAGATCATTCTTCTGTCTGAAGAAGAATTTCAACCCAAAATGTCACCTGTTCCTTCTCTCCAGAGATACTGCCTGTCCCACTGAGTTACTCCAGCTTTTTTTCATCTGTCTTCCCTGAAAGTGATTATTAATCGATAAGAAATGATTTCCAACCATGCTGGGTCGGATATGCATGAAATTATTATGCTATATTTAAGACAAAATCTTGCTCATCTTACCAACAGGTTTAATGATTGTAATTACCATCACATAAATTGACTGATTTCCCCAAAACCCAGCTCCAGCATGGACAGGAGACTATTCTTGTCACTCTTTAATACCAGACGAGCTTAGACGTGTATAAAATCCGTTGTGAATCTTGCTTTGCTCTCCTCCTTCTAAACAACGTCATTTCCCCTCTCCTCCCACTGCACCTCGCTACACCCCACCCACACCCCTCCACCTTGCCATTGTGGTGGAGTACCTTAAATTGTGATAAAGCAACACCAACACCAACAACTCTAAAATGCTAGGAGATGTTAAGGTAGCAACTAAATAATTATTTTGCATGGTCATCTTAAATGGCAGTTGGTGGCCATTGGCAATGGTGGGCAAGAGGTCGGGCAGAGACAAGCAGCGGAAGCAGAGCCACGATGAGGAGAGTCACGGGGAGAGGAAGCGCCTCAACGCCGACTCGAGTCCATCGAAGCAAGAACAATTGCTTCAGAGAAAGAGGCAACCACTGAGCACAGTGACTTGGAAGAAGGAGGTCTCGACATTTGTACTTCCTTGAAACCAAACAGTTCGTATATCTCTGACAGGAAGGAAATGCTCGAACATTGCTTCAAAGTTATTGGTGATAAAAAAAATTTCAGAAGATGCTCCAAGATATTTTGAAGAGCTGCTCTGTAGAAGAAATTAAATAAACAATAGACAATAGACAAAAGGTGCAGGAATTGGCCATTTGGCCCTTTGAGCCTGCACCGCCATTCACTGTGATCATGGCTGATCATGCACATTCAGTACGCCATTCCTGCCTTCTCCCCATATCCCCTGACTCTGCTATCTTTAAGAGCTTTATCTAACTCACTATGCTTGGAGCAACTGACACTACAATCTGATATGAAACTTCTCCAAATTATTGAGGGTGAAGACCTAGGATCCTCTGAGACCGAGGAGGAGGCTGTAAAGTGTGATAGTTGCAAGAAAAAATTGGAAACAGAAAGCCAAGAAGACAAATAATGAAGACCCCACATCTTCCTATAAAGAACACAAGGAACAAGATGAACCTGAATTGACAAAAGGTGGAGTTTCTAGAGATGAAAGTGATGCCCTTAGCATAAATGCTGAAGCATACGATAGTGACATAGAGCAAAACTGCAATGAACATGAAGAAAGTAGAACGGTGGATAAAAATGCTGGAGGAACTCAGCGTGTGAGGCAGCATCTATGGAGAGAAGGAATAGGTGACGTTTCAGGTCGAGACCCTTCTTCAATCCTCCAGCATTTTTGTATACCTTCGATTTTTCCGGCATCTGTAGTTCTTTCTTAAACAAGAAGAAAGTACAGACATGTTACTGCAGATGTGTTTTGTGCACCTACGCCTGTGGTTTTGAAGATGAGATTCAAAGGACATTAAAAAGAGTGTAAATGAGATTCTTGCAATGTCATGGTCTACTGCAGGGAAAGATCAACCGGCTGCTGCTCTCAATGCTGACAGTGATGGTCTTCAACCTTCAGTACAGCAACTGGAATTGCTCGAATTGGAAATGCGAGCCAGAGCGATCAAGGCTCATATGAGAGCTGTAGATATTAAAACACATTAAAACACAGACTTAACCGCAACAACAAACTGAGGTGTGGCCTAAAAGTGTTCACTTAAAAACTTTTAATTGTTTTTAATTTGAACGAACAAGCAATTTCATACTTTGCAGATTACATCTGCAGAAATGTTCCTTGAGGAGAATGAATCAGAATCTTCTCATGGAAGTAACAAAAAGTAAATGTAGATTATTCCGCGTACTGCTAGAAAGCAAAATGCCAGTTTCCACCGTAAAACTGAGATCAATTACATTATCTGGGGGGAGAAGGCAGGCAAGGGTTACTGATTGTGGATGATCAGCCATGATCACAATGAATGATGGTGCAGGCTTGAAGGGCCAAATGGCCTCCTCCTGCACCTATTTTCTATGTCTCTAAGAAAGAACTCAGCGGGACAGGCAGCATATATGGAGAGAAGGAATGGGTGATGTTTCAGATGTGTCGAAATCTATCTATATACCTATAAAAGTCTCATCTTGTCTGTCTGTATGTGTGTTGTATGTTTTGTATCTTTCTCAAAACATTATGTGCTATAGCTTAAAATTTTACATATTCTGACACATTTTTGCCTTCTACGCTGTCACTTAAGAGTTGATTATACATTTCATGTTATTGATGATTAAAGTTTTAAAAAAGCCAAATTTAACATGATTTTTACTGTTAAAATCCTTCTTGCCAGCTTCCAACACACTTCGATAAAAGGTTGCAAGACAGGAACACTTTGAACTTTTCACATCAATGGAATTTCACAGCAAGTGTTTCAATGGGAGGGGGAGGTCAAATTGGTATTGCAATTGGAACTACTGCGGCAGTCAGGGGAAGTGCAATTGGAATTTTTTTTTAAGTCCACTGCTGAGGGAGGCAGGGGAGTGCTGGAATCTTACGTTTGGGAATGGGTTGAGTTGGGGGACCACTCCTCCCTTGGGTGCTACAGGTTAGTGGTGCAATATTTTGTTGGGCGACGGGTTGCATTGGGGGACCAGGTCTCCCATGTGGCAGGGATCCAAACGAGTCGCAGTTTGTCTAGTATATCACTACAACTCTCTGTTTGTTTGTATGTAAGCGCATGAGTGCGTGGCAATTGTACAATTTTTGGCCCACCTTACTCACCATTATCCTGGGATATAAAAGGGACATGTTTTTTTTGGGTTGATGTTATATTTTACAAGTTATTTAAAACTTTACAAAAGCCACTTCTTAACATTTTTCCACTTGCCCTGCCCATCAGCCACTTCACAATGGTGTCACAATGGGATCACGAATATAATTTACATTAAAAAATCACGATTTAAAACAAGTTTTAATCAACTTCTTCTGGTTTCATTAACAGCTTACACTGTGTTTAGGTTTGTTAAAGAAAAAAAAACACGATTTTCTCAGTGAGAATTCCATTTTAAAAAATTGCGATTTTCATTTTGGGGTGGTGGGATGGGGGAGGTGAGGAGTAGAAGAGCAGGGAGATTAGACGGAGAGGAGGGGTGTAGGGAGGCGAGAGGGGTTATGGAGGGAGGGAGGGAGTGACTGAGGATATTCACCCATGCAGATTTTTAAATAACTGAAATTCTCCCCGCGCGTGCGCGTGCGGAGTGGGCCCTGTACCCGCGCGTGCAGGATTTGAGATGACCGCGGCGCTGAGGCTGGGGCGAGGTCTGGAGGCGGCAACGCTGCTCCTCCGGGCCCGCGGGGAGGGAGAGGAGCAGGACCCGGTGCAAGGACTAGGCCATAGCTCATCCTTTCCCTCCCCTTCGTGCTGCTCCAGACTGCTCAGCCGTCCCCCCCCTGACAGCCCCCGCCTCAACTACAATTTCATCGCCGATGTGGTGGAGCAAACGGAGCTGCCATTTACATCGAGATCTTGGGATGGAGACTGGGAGGATTGAGGGAGAGGAAGGGGTTGGGAGGGGAGAGGGGTTATGGAAGGAGTGACTGAGGTTAGGGGAAAGGCAAGGGAGGGGGAGATGAGGGAGTGGGGAGGGGAGGAGGAGAGGGGGAAGAATAGGGAGGGTGAGGAGGAGGGGTAGGTAGTGCTGGGGGATGAGGGGGAATGGAGGAGGATAGGGGTAGGAAGAGGGATGGCTAGGTAATGGAGAATGTGAGGGGGAAGAGAGAGGAGGGGAGGGAGGGGTGAAGGGAGTGCAGCGAAGGGTTGGTGGAGGGTGGGGAGGAAGGATAATGGTGGAGGGGAATAGGCGACTGAAAAGCGGACAGTAAGATGCGTTCACATTGTTCTTATATTTTACAACTTTTTGCCATTTTAAACTTTAAAAACGTTAGTCGTGCCTCCACTGTTGGGGGCTATGGGTGAGTGGTGGAATATTGTTGGGGTAACGGGACCCAACGGGGTCTAGTAAATCACTAAAAATAAGGTTGGAAGCTATTAATTCACTATATGTTAACGGGTGATCCAGAGTCAGAAAGGTTATTCTTTAATGTAAATTGTCTAAAAGGGATTCTAAAAGGGTTTTGGCAACTGTTCATTTCGGTTTGGTATATATATTTACGTGATCAAATGTATATGGTTCAAAAAGTCAAAACATTTTCATCACAATTGTACATGAATTAACAAAAATAAACTTTAGTTACTTGTGACATAATGGTATACAAAAATGGTGTATTTAGGAGCTTGGGTCAACAAGTTATTTTGGAAATCTTTTAGGACCGAGATGGGGAAAACATTTTTCACACGGACAGTGGTGAATCTCTGGAATTCTCTGCCACAGAAGGTAGTTGAGGCCAGTTCATTTGCTATATTTAAAAGGGAGTTAGATGTGGCCCTTGTGGCTAAAGGGATCAGGGGGTATGGAGAGAAAGCAGGTACAGGATACTGGGTTGGATGATCAGCCATGATCATATTGAATGGCGGTGCAAGCTCAATGGGCCGAATGGCCTACTCCTGCACCTATTTTCTATGTTTTTATGTTTCTATGTTCTGTTGCCCCCTGTGCCCCCTGCTTTATTCTCTTTATACCTATAACTGTGCGGTTAAGAACAGCTTCAATGTAATCTATAAATGTACTGTTGACACCATTATGGGTGGGAAAGAGTCAGTGTTTAGGTGACAAATGGAACACCTGGTTGAGTGGTGCTGTAAAAAAACCTCTTGTTCAATGTCAACATGGCCAAGCAGAGGCGGAAAACCGGGTGATCCAGAGGGGACACGTCCCCTCCATGTTTTGAGAGGTGGCGGACAACCCCCCCAAGTTTTTGTAATCCGAATTTTAAAACCCGGTGAAATCTCTGCTTTCCGCAAGTCAGTGGGGGCGGGACTGAAGATCGAGGGCAGCGGTTGGATGAGAGAGACGTTGGTCAGCAGGTAATGGGGGCGGGGCATGATTCAGCACGATGATTGGAGGAGGGCGGAGTGGGCGGAGGGGTGGTACTGAGGATAGAGCGCGGTGATTGGAGCAGGGAGACCGAGCACAGACCTGCACTTCATCCGCAGCCAGGATCAATCCCGGCCGGCTCTCCGGCGCTGTCCTGTCCCCTCCCGAGTACCCGCCCCCCTCCGCTGATGGCCAAAGACGTCGGCAGCAAAGTTCCTCCGCAATAGGATCTTTGGTCGGGAATCAGACGGGCCAGCGCATGTCCTGCCAGGTGAGCCTACAGCCTATCTGGACTTGCGGGTAATATGGCCAGTGCAGAGAAGCAGCGCTGGTATCCCGTCAGTCGAGACAGGACTGTAGTTAACCCGGTGAGACAGGCAGAGTTTAGTTGCATTTAGCGCTGGATTGAGCCTCCAAAGCCTCGCGCGTGTGTGTGAGTGTGTGTGTGTGTGAGTGTGCGCATGCGCGTGTGGCCACCAAAAATTGTGTCCCCCGTCCCCTCCATGTTTTGATAGCGAGTTCCGCTCTTGTGGCCAAGGGACCCAAAACGTCACCCATTCTTTCTCTCCAGAGATGCTGCCTGTCCCACTGAGTTACTTCAGCATTTTGTGTCTATCTTTGGCCAAAGGACTAATCATTGACTCCAAAAGGGGGATCCCAGAGACTATGTGCCAGTTTTTAAGTTTTAAATTCACATTTTGGATGACCAGCCCATAGATGTAATCATAAACCTCAACAGATGCAATGTAGATAGGGTCCTGACTGTATAATGGCCTGGCATGTCCATTCCAATGTACAAGAATGCAAGCAGCTGCAGAGAGTGGTGGACATCATGCCCATAGTCTTCCCCGAAATAAAAAGCATCTACATAAGTTGCTGCTTCAAGAGTGATGCCTCTATCATCAAGGATCTTGACTATCCAGGCCTTTGCCTCTCCCCACTGCCACCATTAAGCAGGAGATACAGAAGCCAGAAGTCTCACACCTCTGGGTTCAGGAACAGCTACTTGCCTACAACTGTCATGTTCTTGAACCAACGCTAAAATCCGAATCCTGCCTGGATAACAGAACACTTTAGACTCATTTATTTTACTCTTCCAGTTAGATTTTGCATTTATGTCCTGTTTTTTTTTTTGCATTTTTCTTTTTGACTTCATTACGGATTTCTTATCTCACATGTTTACTGAACTTGTACAAATAAGGATCAACTTGACTATTTGATTTGACTTGATTCAATGTGCAGTTTCTCCGTACTTTAGTAGGTATGTTGCAAAACCTACCTGAATCGTCGCTGAGAATCTGCCCCAGCCCGTGTGTGTGATTTTGGCGCTGTTTAGAGGGGGCGGGTTTAAAACGCGATTTTTACTAGGCTGTTCCAATCGAAGATGTTCAGCCTAGTAAATCATTAACGAAAAATCGCTGAAAGACCCCGTCGCAAAAGGTATTATTAGTTTTATAGGCCTCGAATAATAGTTATAATAGTTTTAAAATCAGTCTCTCAACCCGCGACCTCTCGCATTTGAGGGCACAAATCCAGCGCAATGTGAACGTTCTAAGCGAGTACGTTCAGGATCAGCGCGTTCACAGGATCCCACTAGAAAGCTGATTTAAAATGGACTTTAATTTACAGCAATTGAACACTAAATACCTTCCATTTGGCCTATACATTGATGTAAATGAGATTTAAAAATCATGTTTTATTGTGAATTATTTGTGAATATTATTTGGACACTTAGGCTATTTAAAAATGTTAATCATTTATTAAGAAATGGATAGATGTTTAGATCTAGTAATTGAAGTTTGAAATTAATGAATGGATGCCCTCCACCGAAAACGGTGTCTGAGTCGGGCTGGGAAGATCATCAAAGACCCCTCACACCCCAACCATGGACTGTTTGCCCTCCTCCCATCAGGGAGGCGGTACAGGAGCCTCAGGTCACGTACCAGCAGGATGAGGAAAAGCTTCTATAACAACACAATCACACTGCTGAACTCGGAGTCCCGACGATAGACTTCTCTGGTCCCTCCGTCCCCCTTTGTTTAATCATTCTGTATTTCCTGATTATTCCGTATCTTCTCTCTTTCTATTTTTTTCTTGTTTTTTTCTCTTTATGTACAACTACTACGGACTGACGCAAAACTGCATTTCGTTGTACTGATACTTGTATTTGTGCGATGACATTAAAGTTGAATTGAATTGAATTGAATTGAATTGAATTAGCTACAAGTGGGTAACTAACTAATTATATGCTTTAATTTCAGGTCATCCAAGTAAGATTATTTTATATTTGTTTCAGAATGGTTCAATCTATGATAACTGAAAATTTCATTCAGTTCTCTTAATTTTTAAGAAGGCTTTTGACTGTCCATGATCACAGCTTTTTTGTTATGTCCATAGAAAATCAATAGGGAACAAGATGCTAATTTCCGAGTATGAAAATGGCCATAACGTTTAAATTACTTGAGATATGAAAGTGAATTAGGTGTCAAATTAAACTTTTTTTTACGCTTTATCTGATGGGATAAATTGCAGACTTGATTTTTTAAATCTCAAAATTTTGTAACATTGCTACCTTTAGGATTGTATGGCTGCTATTTGCAGTAGTCTTTCATTGTTAACAGCAACTATATACCTCAAGATTCAAGATTCAAGATTCAATTTGATTGTCATTTGGACCCCTTTCTGCAGCCATACATTACAAACAAATAGACCCAATACACAACATAATTTACATAAACATCCATCACATAGCTGTGATGGAAGGCCAAAAAAACTTATCTCTCCCCTGCCCCCTCCCCCCCCCCCCCCGATGTCAGAGTCAAAGTCAAAGCCCCCGGCTGGCGATGGCGATTGTCCCGCGGCCATTAAAGCCACGCCGGGTGGCACCAGTCGCACACCGGGTCTTGGTGTTAGAGCCCCCGGCGTGCGTTCGCAGAGTCCCACGGCCATTCCAAGCCGCGCGGGGCGGTGATGTCAGGCCCTGCTCCAGGAGCTCTTCAACCCGCAACTCGGGCGGGAGAAGTCGCCATTGCGAGAGCCCTGAAAAGCGATCTCCCTCCAGGGACCCGCGGGCTCCCGGTGCCGCCGTCCACCAGACCCGCAGTAGCAGCCTCCGAACCTCCGGAGGTCGGGCCGCAGCAGCAGCACGCTCCTCCACCGCTCCACCCGCTCCGGACTCGGCCAGCTCCGCGACGGTGATGGTGAGTCGTCGGCACCAGAGTACCCGGTCTTCTCCTGTTGGAGGCCGCTCCTCGTTGCAGCCCCAACAATAACGGAGACCCGACAAGAAAAGGTCGGGTCTCCCGTGCAGGGAGAGATTAAGAAGTTACCGACCCCCCCCCCCGACCCCCCCCACCCACACACCCCAACAAAAAATAACAAAAACTACACAGAAACATAGCCAAAAAATAATAAAAACACGGACGGGCTGCAGAGGCCGCTGCTGACGAGAGTCGCGCCGCCTACCGGTAATCTACTGATTGTGTTTCATCATAGTCTCCCTGTTCACTATAGCAACCTATTCCCAAAACTGATAATACTCCCAACCCATTTTCACCCTTCAGCATTAAAATGCTGAATAATTTAAATCTCCAACTACAATAGTCAGACTGACCAAACAAAATTATCATTCCATATCATTATATTGAATCTGTTGTTGGGGTCATCAATCATAAGGTCTAGTTCAAGGCATTTTCTGAATGATTATTTTAATGCAGTATTCTATGCTCAATATCAATGTCCCATTCATAATTAAATATATCACACAGAGAAATCTGTAAGAAGGAATCGCACGAAGGAGACAAAAAATGCTAGAGTAACTCAGTGGGATAGGCAGCATCTCTGGATAGAAGGAGTGAGAGACATTTCAGGTTGAGAACCTACTTCAGGGGAGAAGGAGATATGGAAGGGTTAGGTGTGAAAACATGACATAAAAGGGGAAAATGTATAATTGATCTTTATCAGCTAGGGGTCGTTGTCTACGAAGCACACAAAAAGATGACATTTAATCAGGGGGACAGTCAAACTGAGCTAGGATGGAGAGGGATGTAGATAAGGAACTGAGATGCTGGTTTACATCGAAGATAGACACAAATCAGCGGGACTGGCAGCATTTCTTGATAAAAGGGATGGCTGACGTTTCGGATTGAGAACCTTCATCAGACTAGAAGGAACTGCAGATGCTGGTTTACACCAAAGATCTTTTAGCGGAGCAAGATGGGTTACTCTCACGCAAACGTGTAGTACGCTCATGGGCGGATTCATGGGTGATTATAGGACCCATTTTAGCAACCAGCCCCCGCCATCTTGTTCCGCCATCTTGCTTCCGGCCAAAGATCGGATCTTTGTTTCCGCAGCTTGGGAGAGGGAGTGTGGGGCCCGGGGCAGAGGGAGCCTGGGGCCCGGGGAGAGGGAGTGTGGGGCCCAGGGTAGCGGGGAGAGGGAGTGTGGGGCCCGGGGAGAGGGAGTGTGGGGCAGTGGGGAGAGGGAGTGTGGGGCCCGGGGCAGCAGAGAGAGGGTGTGCGGCCCGGGGCAGCGGGGGAGAGGGAGTGTGGGGCCTGGGGAGAGGGAGTGGGGGCCCAGGGTAGCGGGGAGAGGGGGAGTGTGGGGCCCGGGGAGGGGAGCGGAGGCCCCGGGGCAGTGGGGAGGGGAGTGTGGGGCCCGCGGCGCAGCGGAGAGAGGGAGTGTGGGGCCCCGGGGAGAGGGACATAGGAGGGGGGGGAGACATTGTAGTGTGGGGGGGGGCGAGGGAGTGCCGGGGGGGGGGGGGGGGGAAGAGTTGAGGGGGGGGGGGGGGGGGGGGGGGGGGGGGGGTGGGGGTGATAAGGCCTAATGTGTGTGCAGTTGCGGGGAAGTTTACAATGTTTCTTATTTAATGTCCCTTGTCTAGTCTGAAATAAAGTTCATCATTGGATCAGAAGAAATATAATTTTGTGTGTTATATGATTCTATACATTTATATCACATTCATGTATGTGTGTTTATAAACATTTTATTCTTTAACAAGAATTAACAGAATTATGAACGAACAGAATTATGAATCTAACCCTATATCACACACAAAAACTTCCCCCGCAATGTCAATTACCCTGCGAGTCGGGTCGGTTCCGGTTACTACAAAACAACTCAAACACTGCTTGTGAGCCATTTAAAAAGAAATGATTTAAAAAACATTAAAAAAGACCATTACCAGAGTCAAATTTTATTATTGACAAGCAGTATGAACTGACAGAATTATGAATCTAACCCTATATCACTCACACAAACTGTTGCCTCGCAACATTGATTACACTGCGAGTCGGGTCGGGTCAGGTAGGCTGCGGTTACTAAAATGGGCAGGGAAAAATGCCCAGGATCCCCTCCGTAGCGTACTACACGTCAGCCCATTGTATTTCGCAGGAGTAGCCCATCTTGCTCTGCTCCAAGATCTTTGGTTTACACAGAAGATAGAATAAATGATCTAATCAGCTGTGAATGAAGTTGAAAGAAACTTTCAGACACATACAATTGTTCATGTTAGCACATTATTTCAATAATGACAGCTATGATGAATGAAAACTGTAAAGAAATGTTATCGACACACTGTGACTTTACTTCTTTATTACATTCATACTGTGGCGTTACAGAGAGCACTGGCTGTACGTGGTCTGTCACGGAAACTAGAGAACGATATGTGGATGGGGAGGTTGTAATTATACTTGTGATATGGGGAGTGGTTAATAGTGATGAGGTAACTATATTAAGGGTCACATGCATATATCATCTACATCCTTTCCCTTGGAAACGAATGACAAACAAAGTAGTGACAGGGCGACCACGTCTCATGCGCTGACAATCAAATGAGCAGAAATGGTTAAACAAAATCGCCATAGCGGACAGGCGGCTTGACAACACGTCCCGACCGGGTCCGCATCTCGCCATCTCCCCTCCCTGCAGGAACAAGTGGAGGCAGTACGGCGGCAGGTGCAGACGGCTGCACTGGAACAGGTGAGCCGGGCGGGGACGGAGAAGACAAGGGCAGAAGGGCATGAGGGGATGCGGGAACCGCAGAGGACTGCGCGCGGGCAGGTGAGGGAGGGTGAACCGGAGGAGGAGCGAATGGATAGAGCTGTGAGGGTAGAGACTGTGGCATGCGAGGAGCGATGGGCCGAGCATCGCCTGGAGGCTGAAATTTCAGCGGGGGAGCAAAAGGATCTGCTGGTGGTGGTCGCGGCTCGTTGACAAGCCGCAGGTGTTGGCGGGACCGGCGGTAGATGGTTCCTGCATGGTCGACGAGATAAGACCGAGGCGACCCAGCAGTGGCGACTACGGTAGCGAGCCGGGAGTGACCGGTGGGGGTCTGCATGCAGACAACTTGACTGGGGAAAAGGCGCGGCAGGAGGCGGCAGGACTTGTCATGGGAGCGTTTCTGAACATCGCGCTTAAAGGCGATGCGCTCCTGAACAGCAGCGGGCTTGAGGACAGAGGGGACAAGTGAGCACTGGGCCACCGGGATCGGAGGTCTGGTAGTGTGAGACATGAGCCGCTGAGCAGGGGAACCCATGGCAGGGTCACGGGATATGTTGTGAAGGTTGAGGAGGGCTAGAAAGAAATCAGAGTTAGACAACCGACATTGTTCCAGTAAGTTCTTTGCACTGCGAACGGCGCGCTCGGCCAGACCATTGCTTTGCGGGTACTCAGGGCTGCTGGTGTAGTGGCGGCAGTTCCAGCTGGTTGCGAAAGCCCGAAACTCGGAGCTCGTGAATTGGCTGCCGTTGTCCGACTGCAGGCTGGCCGAGGCGCCAAAGGTAGAAAAATGGCGGCGCATCTTTTCGACAACGGCCGAAGAGGTGAAGGAATGCAGCTGGTCAACCTCGAACCAGTTGGAGTAGGAGTCGACTAGTACCAGGAAGTGTTTGCCTCGCCACTCGAAAATGTCAGTGGCAACCGCCATCCAGGGCAGTTTGGGTGTAGCCTGCTGCAGAAGCGGCTGTCGTTGCTGGTGGGGGGCGAGGCTGTTACAGGTGGAACATGAATAGACCCTCTCCCGGATGTATTGAGCCATACCAGGCCAGTAGAACTGGCTCTGGGCGTGAGACAAGGTGGCTTTGGCCCCAGGATGACCGTTATGAGCGGCCTGAAAATAGTGGTCGTGCAGAGCAACAGGCACTACTACCTTGTGTCCTTTCACAATCACACCATCGTGGAGTACGAGCTCATCATGGACCAGGAAGTAGGGCACGACGCCAGCCGGCAGAGCGGAACGACGGTCGGGCCAGCCCTGCTGGATGTTGGCAGCAAGCTGTTGCAGGGCAGGTTCATCGGCAGTGTGCTTGACCAGGGACTTCATCTGCTGTGAAGGGACAATATTCACATTGAGCACCATCAGGTCAGACATTTCATAGGGGTGGCGATCGGTGGATGTTAGCGGGGCGCGGGATAGCGTGTCTGCCACGAACATGTCTTTGCCTTTCCGGAAAACGACTTTGAAGGTGAAACGCTGGAGCTGCAGCATCATGCGCTGCAGGCGGGATGAGACAACATGGATCGACTTGTTGAGGATGGTGACAAGCGGCTGGTGATCTGTTTCAATGGTGAATGTGTTGCAGAGTATATAGTCCTCGAATTTGGAGCAGGCAAACACCACGGCCAGTAGCCCCTTCTCGATCTGTGCGTAGTGCTGTTCGGCAGGGGTCATGGTACGGGACGCATAGGAGACTGGCAGTTGCAGGCCGTCATGGAGCTGCAGGCAAGCGGCACCGAGCCCGAACTGAGAGGCGTCGCAGGTGATAATAATGGGACATTGCAGGTCAAAACATTTAAGTGTGGGGGTACTGATCAGCTTGGACTTAAGGATGTCGAAGGCTTTTTGGTGTTGAGGGAACCAAGCCCAGGCCGTGTCCTTCTTTATCAAATCCCTTAGGGGTGCGCTGAGCTCGCTGAGGTCGGGGATGAACTTCCCCAGGTAGTTTACCATGCCCAGGAAACGTTGCAGGCTGGGCACATCAGTGGGTGATGACATCTCGGAGATGGCAGTCGTTTTCTGTGGGTCGGGTTTCAGCCCCGAGGCTGTGAATACGTGTCCAACATATGTGACCTCGGGGACGCGGAATCGGCACTTCTTGGGGTTGAGTTTCAAGTTGATCTTCCGGGCCCGGTCTAGGACTTGGCGGAGGTTGAAATCGTGCTCAGCGGCATCCTTACCGTAGACCAGGATGTCGTCAACGATGATGGCACATGGTAGACCGGCAAACAGTTGCTCCATTGTCCGTTGGAACACCTCGCTGGCAGAGTTGATTCCGAATGGCATTCGGAGGAACTTAAATCTGCCGAAGGGGGTGCTGAAAGTTGTCAGGCTGGAGGAATGCTCGTCAAGCGGTATCTGCCAGAAGGAGCTCTTGGCATCGAGGACAGAAAAGATTGTGGCCGGACCAACCTGTGCAGCGACGTCCTCTACTGTTCTCATGTGGTAGTGCGGGCGTTTGATGGCAAGGTTTAGGTCTTTGGGGTTGATGCAAATGCGTATTTCGCTTTTGTCCTTTTTCGCGGTAACAACCATGGTGGAGACCCACTTGGTGGGTTCGCTGACCGCCTTTAGGATGCCCATTTTTACCATGCTGTGCAGCGTCGATTCTACTTTGTCCCTCATGGTGAAGGAGACACGGTGTGGCGCACGGACCACTGGCATGACCTTGCGGTCGATGACAATCTTGTAGTTGTAGGGCAGCTTGCCCAGCTCGTCATCAAAGCGGTCTGGATATTCAGCCAACAGGTCCATTAGGGCTTGCATCTTGTGGATGTCACGGTGGAAAGAGACCAGGCCCAGGTCCTGGCATGCTTGGTTGCCCAACAGGGTAATGCAGTTGGAATCGAGAAGATAGAAAGTGAGGGGCCGAGAGGTCTCCAGTATCTTGCAGCACAGAGTTGCCTTTCCCACAGGAACAAGCACCCCTCCCCCGTATGCATGAAAAGTGGAGCGATCAGAAGTAACCTGCTCATTAGTCCTAATCTTTTTGAAGAGGATTGTTGACATAACATTCGCAACAGCTCCGGTATCTAACTTAGCGGTGAAGGTCAAATTATTCACAGTTACATGAACTGAAGGGTCTGATATCACTGCAGGTGCATCCAACACAGAAAAAATGCTGGTCTCCCCCTGAGAGGACCCAGATTCAGATACAGGGAAATCGTCAAGATGGTACTGGAAACCAAGCTCGCTATCAGTTTGCTCCCAGTTGTTTAACATACGCCTTGGAGCAGCAGGTGGCTTCCCACGGGAACGGCAGACAGCAGAAAAATGGTTGAGTTTCTTGCAGTAATTGCACGTTTTGCCCAAAGCAGGGCATACATTGTACTGATGAGTGGCAAAGTTACAATTGGGGCACCTTTGCTGGGAACGTCCCCCGGGAGCAGTGCCGGACCTCGGGGGTCGTTGCGGGGGAGGGATCTGTCGAGGGCGGGTAACGCCGGCAAAGTTAATGTCCTGATCAGCCAGTGGCACTGCCGTAGTGACGGCTTCGGCTAAACGGCAGGCATGCATAGCCTCGTTGAAAGACAGGTCAGGCTTGTGCAAAAGTTCAGTCCTTAGCTTTTCATCGTGGAGCCCATAAACCAGAAGGTCCCAGGTCAGCTCCTCGGGGGTCAGCGTTTCAAGGCGGCACCGTCTGGCCAGGTGTCGCAGCGCAGCAACATAGTTCTCAGCAGATTCACCAGGGTGCTGACGCCGCCCGAACAGTTTGAAACGTTCTAAAATGCAATTAGTTGGAATGTCGCAAATCGCGGTAAACTTAGCCAATAAACATACCGGGTCCCGAACAGATTCACCCGCATCGTAGACGAAGAAGTCTGACCGAGCCAGGGCATCGGGACCAGCCGGGTTAAGGAGTAGAGAAGCTTGGACGGCAGGAGAAGCGGCACGATGAGCGATTGTGACATAGTGGTCGAAGTCACGTCTAAAGACATCCCATCGATGGGCAATGTCTGCATCAAAAACGAGCACATCGGGTTTGCGGCAAGAATTGGCCATAACGAGGAAACAAGGAGGGGGTAACAGAAAACTGGGGCAAAATTAAATTAAAAAAAAAAAACTATAAACATGAGGCGCAAGGGGTAAGAGTTTTGACACCATGTAAAGAAATGTTATCGACACACTGTGACTTTACTTCTTTATTACATTCATACTGTGGCATTACAGAGAGCACTGGCTGTACGTGGTCTGTCACGGAAACTAGAGAGCGATATGTGGGTGGGGAGGTTGTAATTATACTTGTGATATGGGGAGTGGTTAGTAGTGATGAGGTAAATATATTAAGGGTCACATGCATATGTCATCTACAAAAACGTCCATGACATTTGCTAATCTGACTTTTTCCTTACTTGCTTAATGAAGAAAAATAAACCTCTTCTTGTAACCTTTCTCCCTTTCATTTTCAAATGTTAATTGTTCCTTACAAACATTCTGTGAAGTGCGCAGCTGGCGACTTGTTGAATACTTAAATACGTGAATCTCAGACGTGTTTGAGTACAGTTAAACCACGTCTGAACATTAGATTTGTTTAGATTATTTCCAGAATTGAAAGTATTCTGGATTTATTGATTAGATTGAAAAAAAAACAAGCTGTGACTTGAGGCAGGAAGTAAAGTTTGATTGATCACAGAATGGTAGAAAAAAATCAAAGCTTTATGGGGTGATTATATTTTGCTGCTGCTGCTGCTGCTGGGGTAATGTTCAAAAGGTAATGTTCAAAATTATGGATTTATTACTAATCTGATGATATTGTGCTGCAAATGTGTATGAACATCTAGCATATCTTTATAAGTCGTAGGAGCAGAAATTTGCCATTTGTCCCATCGAGTCTTGAAATCATGGCTGATCTATCGTTCCCTCTCAACCCCATTCTCTTGCCTACTCCTCATAACCCACAATCAGGAATCTGTAAATCTTTGCCTTAAAAATACCGAATGTTGGCGTCCATAGCCATCTGTGGCAATGAATTCTACAGATTCACCAACCTCTGATTAAATAAATGTTACCTTATCTTTTTTCTAAAGGTACGTGCTTTTATTCTGAGGTTATGGCCTCTGGTCCTAGACACACCCACTTGTGGAAATATTCTCTCCATAGCCACACTATCCAGGCCTTTCATTATTTGGTAAGTTTCAATGAGGTCTCCCCTCACCCATCTAAACTCCAGCGAGTAGAGGCCCAGTTCCGTCAAACGCTCCCCATAACATGTTAACGCAATCATCCCTGGGATCATTCTGATAAACCTCTACTGAACCCTGGCCAACGCCAGAACATCCTTCCTCAGATATGGGGCCCAAAACTGCTCACAATACACCAGACGCGGTCTGCTCAGTGCCATATAAAGCCTGAACATTACATCCCGGTTTTTATATTATAGTTCCTTTGAACTAAATGCTAGCATTGCATTTGCCTTCCTTAAAACAATTCAACTTGCAAATAAACTTTTTGTAAATCCTGCACCAGCACTCCCAAATTAGTGTGTCCCACTTAGGCGATTTTACAGCGGACTGCCGGCGACTGTCAAGTTGTCGACATTCGCCTGAATAACCGAGAACTGGAACGGCGACTGTTAGAGAGGAACACGCACACACACACACACATGCTCTGTCTAAAAAATTCCCATAGTGCAAAGCCAAAGTGATACAGACACACACCGCAATGAAAAGGAAGGTTGGCGCTGTAATTAAGACAGCTAAAGTCATAGTAAATCTATTAAAAGAAAGGGGGAGAGGGGGGAGAAGGAGGGAGAAGGAGGGAGAAGGAGTAGAGATAACTTTTAAGAAGCCAGAGATACACGGCTGTGAAGTTCGGCAAACATTTAACATTACCGGTTGGTTCCTTGGTTCTGAATACTACTGCTTTCCTTTTTTTTCCCCCAATGAGCCATTCACCAGTCAGCACCGGCTCCAACCTACGAGAACCTCCAACCTCCGTGCAACCCACGAGGACCTCCTTGCGACCCACCTACGGCTCGAGAACTCTCGCTAATCTCCGTGGCGACTTCATTCTAGTCACCGCTAATTTGTCAACATGTTGAAAAATTCGCGGTGACCATAATGAGGCCGCGAATAGTTCCCAAAATGTGGAAACTGCTCACGACCATGAAGGCGACTCCCCGGCAAATACCCGCGAACATGTGGCGAACATGTGACCGCAACGTCATCTGCAGTCGCCTAAGAAGTCGCCTGTGGGACAGGCCCATAAGTCTCTTTGTCTCTCCAATTTCTGAATCCGCTGCCCATTTAGAAAATAGTCAACACCTTTATTCCTACTATGACTCCACACTTTGCTGTACTGTATTCCATCTGCCACTTCTTTACCCACTCATCCAAACTGTTCAATTTCTTCTGCAGACTCCCTACTCTCTCTACACCACCTGCCCATCCACCGCTCTCTTCGTATCATCCGCAAACTTGGCCACAAAGCCTTCAATTCACTCATTCAAATCATTGATATACAACCTGAAGGTTAGCAGCCCCAGCACCAACCCTTGCAGTACATCGCTAGTCATGGACAGCAAACTGGAAAATCCTTCCGTTATTCCCACTCTGTCACCTGCCATCCAGCCAACCCTCTATCCATGCTAGTATCTTCCCTTTGATAAAAATGAGCTCTAATCTTCAGCAGCCTCACCTGTGGCACCTTATTAAAGGGCTTCTGAAAATCTAGGTAGACAACATCTACTGACTCTCCTTTGTCCATCCTGCTATTTACTTCCTCCAATAATTCTAATAGACTCATCAGGCAAGATCTCCACTTCACAAAACCATGCTGACTTTGGCATATTTTGTCATGATGCTTCTAACTATTGGGAAATCTCATCCTTTATAATTGACTCTAATATCTTACCAACCGCTGGAGTCAGGCTAACTAGCCTATAGTTTCCCCTTTTTGCTTCATTCCCTTCTTAAACCACCAGGGGTGCCGCACAATTAGTAGCCCCGCCAACAGTCTGTGTGTTTTTTCATCTTTGTTTTATTATTAGTCTGTGTTAAAAGTCTGTGTAAATGTTCTCTGGTTTGCTTCAAGTGGGGGGAGGGGGAGGGGGAAACTTGTTTTTTCTATTTCTTACCTTGCCAGAGATGCAATTAATCTTCGGATTGCATCTCTGGGTGTTCTGCGGCATACCATCGATGGAGCTGGAGGCCTCCTCGGACTGACTTTGGGCCTCACCGCAGGACATGGACGTACATTGGAGCCGATCCCTTGAATGTGATTGCACCAACCTGCGGTCTGCGGACTTACCTTCAAGAGCTCGCAGTCTCGGGAGAGGTTAATCGGGAAGCTCCAACAAAGCAGAGGCTCAACCTGCCCTGACGCGAGGTCCGATCGTTTGGCTAGGGGGAGCTGACATCTCCCCAACGCACAAGCTGATTGCCTTGATGCGGAGGGTCCAAACGCTGTCAGCTATGGGAGTCAAGTACG
This sequence comes from Leucoraja erinaceus, assembly GCF_028641065.1. NCBI lineage: Eukaryota > Metazoa > Chordata > Chondrichthyes > Rajiformes > Rajidae > Leucoraja > Leucoraja erinaceus. Next base: position 7,690,273 of record NC_073391.1, on the reverse strand, counting down.
TCCCATCAACTGAGGGCTCGAGGCCACTGACCATTGGAGAGCTAAGGGAAGAGATTTGAACTTTTTTCACCTTCCGTCACAGTGAGAAATGTGGAGGAGTCACTGTGATGGATGTTTATGTTAAAATGTATTTTGTGTGTTCTGTTGCTTTTTATTTGTATGACTGACTTGGCAAATGAAATTCCTTGTATGTTTCAAAACATACTTGGCTAATAAAGTATTATTGTGATTGTGATTATTTATTTATTTGTTTATTTGTTTATTTGTTCCGAACAAGTAAAGACATAATAGGAATAAATAACAACAAAATCGAAATAGTCAAACAATTGGACATTCCAGGCAATATTTACAAAGCAATGAAAAGCATAAAGCAAAATTTAAATGTCCAACACTTTTTCTTTACAAGCTCGAAAAGGAGTGAGAAGAAGAATAACTTATGTAATCTCACCCCTTATGAACAGAATAATATTTGCAATTTTCCAATACTCTGGCACCACCTGCGAATCTAGTGAATCTTGAAAGATCACCACTATTGCCTCCACAATCTCTAAAGCTACCTCTTTCAGAACCCTGGAATGTAGTCCATCTGGTCAAGGTGACCTTGAGACCTTTCATTAGTAATAGCCACTCCACTATCATTTGCTCCCTAACTCTTGAATTTCAGGTTGCCTCAATTGCCTCGACGCGGGAGAAGAACAAAGAACAGGGAAGAGATAAGAATTTTGCCTTCCATCACAGTGAGGAGGTGTTTAGAGATTCACTAGTAGGCTCGACTACAAACTGCTCTAAGAAACCATCTCATATGCATGCTGCAAATTCCTTGTTTGGCGATTCAGTTCCAACCTAATTTCCCAGTCTGCCTGCATATTGAACTACATTTCAATCTTAGAGAGCAACACACTGCATTATATAGATATGGCAGATTTGAACACGGGTGAACAAAAGGAGTAACATGACTGAACTTTATCGCCTTCCATCACAGTGAGAAATGTTGATTCCACTGTGGTGGATGTTTATGTTGAATTCTATTGTGTATTGTGGTCTTTTTATTCGTATGGTTGTATGGTAAATCAAGTATCACTGTACCAATTGGTACATGTGACAATAAGCAGAGCTTCGGAGGCTTCGGCCGCAGGCCCTGTGGGGGGTAAAATCGGGAGCTCGTAGGTCCCTGGTGGGAGACCGATTTTCAGGAGCTCCCGCAATGGCAACTTCGTCTGCCCCGAATCACGGGGTTTGAATCGGCTCATCGCAGGGCCTTACATTGCCCGGCGCGGCCTAATCAGCCTCAGGACTTACCATCGCCCGCCGGGGGCTTTAACATCAAGAGCCTCGATCGCCTCGACGTGGGAGAAGAACAAGGAACATGGAAGAGATAAGACTTTTGCCTTCCATCACACTGAGGAGGTTTGGAGATTCAATGTGATGGATTTTTGTGTGAAACTGTGCTAATTTCCTTCAAACCTCTGTTTGTTTGAATGACAATAAAGGCAATTTGTATTTGTATTCGTAAATGTGAACTTGGACTTGACCTCGACTTGAATTCTCCTCAGAAATGTACTTCACTTGAGTTGATACAAAAAAAAAGAAGACTTTTCAAGAAAACCCCTATCTTCATTGGGCTTGAGAATACAGTGTATGAAGAACATTCACTAAATGTAGTCAAAATCTGAAAACTAGATTTAATAAATGAATTTCCATAAATAGTCACTTAAGATAATGGAATAATTATGTGCAATTACCTTCTCAAGGCACAAACATATTACAATTTATGTTTTAAACTTACTAATGTAATTAAATATGACCAACTGTCAATTTACTTAATAAATTAGCTTTAGATTCCAGTATGGAATGGTTTCAATTTGATATGAATACAAGTTGTAAAATCAGATTATTTATATAATTGTGATAATTTATTGCAAACTGAAATATCTTCCCTGTCAGGGTTTTCTGGAGGCATTTGCATTGCAGGTAATGATCTGAGCATCATTTACTTAGAACTGATAAACATTCTCCTTTTAATCCTTACATTTTATCTTTAAAGAAAAAAATACAAAGTGCGTTAATGTCTGCATCGACAGGATGATAATAATCAAAATGTTTTTGTGATTAATTACATATTCTGTTGTGCTGCTGCAAGTAAGAATGTCATTGCTCTGTCAGGGACATATGACAATAAAACACTCTTGACGCAAAAAGAGTTTTTCTATGCTTTCAAATCTGCAAATTGCAAAATCATCTGTGATAACCTGTTGATTTGGTTCAACGATTGCTTTGTTCATTTAAAAAGCAATAAATGTCATTGATAAAGTCAAGGATTAAACCAGCATCATTCTCTCGAATCAATGCAATGCACATACATTCTGACATTATCTGGAGCACAATTATTTTCAGCAGAGAGAAAAAAAAGAAAACTGTGCCTAATTATTTAAGGACCAACAAAAGAAAAAAGACGAAAGCAAAGACCTCATCCATTCACCGTCTTCTGGATGGAGAATTTTAAAAGTTAATAATTGGCCTCTGAGTGTAGAACTGTTTCCTAAACAGCCTATCCCTTATTCCCAAACTCAAACAGTGGTCACTGGTCACAAAAGACTCATCCATGAACACTTCATCTACTTGCCCCTCCAAATCTCCCAGGAAGAGGTCAAGTGTTGCCCTCTCCCTTGTGGGGCCCTTTACATATTGCTGGGTGGCAGTGTGAACTGTGAGGAGGATGTTAAGAGGTTGCAGGGTGACCTGGACAGGTTGGGCAGATGCACGGCAGATGCAGTGTAACATAGATAAATGTGAGGTTATCCACTTTGGTGGCAAAAACAAGGGGGCAGATTATTATCTTAATGGGGTTAGGTTAGGTAAGGGGGAGGTACAGCGAGACCTGGGTGTCCTTGTACACTGGTCACTGAAAGTTGGCGTGCAGGTACAGCAGGCAGTGAAGAAAGCTAATGGAATGTTGGCCTTCATAACAAGAGGATTTCAGTATAGGAGTAGAAAGGTTCTTCTGCAGTTGTATAGGGTTCTGGTGAGACCACATTTGGAGTATTGCGTACAGTTTTGGTCTCCTAATTTGAGGAAGGACATCCTTGTGATTGAGGCAGTGCAGCGTAGGTTCACGAGATTGATCCCTGGTATGGCGGGACTGTCATATGAGGAAAGATTGAAAAGACTAGGCTTGTATTCGCTGGAGTTTAGAAGGATGAGGGGGTAATCTTACAGAAACATATAAAATTATAAAAGGACTGGACAAGCTAGATGCAGGAAAAATGTTCCCAATGTTGGGCGAGTACAGAACCAGGGTCCACGGTCTTAGAATAAAGCGGAGGCCATTTAAGACTGAGGTGAGAAAAAACTTTCTCACCCAGGTAGTTGTGAATTTGTGGAATTCCCTCCAGAGAGCAGTGGAGGCCAAATCACTGGATGGATTTAAGAGAGAGTTAGATAGAGCTCTATGGGCTGGTGGAATCAAGGGATATGGGGAGAAGGCAAGCACAGGTTATTGTCTCATCACCATGCATACCAACTTCTAAAGCCCCTGTCCCTCTTGCGTGTCCTTGGCACGCTAATTATGCGACCTCATGGTCACGTTCAGGCGCGACGTCCCCGCGAAGGTCGCGCATGACTTCATGCGCCCGCACAGGCGTCTGGAGCGTGTGACATCATTTGAAGATGGACACAAAATGCAGGAGTAAATCAGCAGAAGCGGCAGCATCTCTGGAGTGAAGCAATGGGTGACGTTTCGTATCGAGACTCTTCTTCAGTCTGACTCCATCCATTCCTTCTCTCCAGAGATGCTGCCGGTCCTGCTGAGTTACTCCAGCATTTTGTGTCTATCTTCAATTTTCTTGGCCACGCTCTGGGAGTAGAAGTGGGGGCGGATCCAGATCCGCAACGGCCGTGAGCCCCAGGCTGAGTTCGGCGATCGTTTGCCTGCTTCTGCTGCTGTTGGAGGTGAGACGTTGCATCACACCAGGGTCTTGGGCCTGTCCCACTTTGGCCATCAGTTACACGACAGGCCGGTGGTGCACGAAGATTTCGCTCACTACAAAATTTCTGAGTGCCGCGCGATATCGTGCACAACTCCAAACCCCTCCGCGCTTCTCATTGGGACTGGCCCTGTGTGGCCACACGATGCCCGTGCGCCTCAACGCGACAACGAGGTCCCGTAATTTGCGTGCCAAGGACACGTAAGTGGGACGGCCTTAACCAAAAAAAAATCTGCCTATATAAGATCCCACCCCCATCCCTTCTTCCATTTAGTTCCTACTCTGCAGCCGTTGCTAACTCCTCCATGCATGGTTGTAAACTTCTGAATCATACAGCAGATTACAAATAAACTTAAGGACCTTTCTTCTGGAGAGTGTAGAGCTTTGGCTAGAGCAGTATCATTGTCCAAACACACCATAGATCTTGAGCAAAACACAAAGTGCTGGAAGAACTCGACGGGTCAGGCAGCATGTGGTGAGGGAATGGACAGATTATGTTTTGGGTCAGGAACCTTTCTTCAGACTGTTTGGAGTAGAGGTCAGGAGGCTGGAGAGGAGAGGTCGAGGCAGGACTCAGCCTGGCAATTGGTAGATGGAGATACGTAGGTGAGCAGGGTTTAACTGGCAGTTGGATGGAGCAAGTGAGAAAGGCTAGAGGTCACTCGCTGAATGTAGAGGTCACCCAACCCAAAGCATTGCCTGTTTATTCCCTCTCAGATGCTGCTTGACCCGCTGAGTTCCTCCAGCACTTAATGTTTTGCTCAAGATTCCAGCATCTGCAGCCTCTTGTGCCTCTCGTCTTGTAGCTGTAGCTTAACACTTGATGTAAGTATATGACCTTGTTTGCTTGGATTGAGAACTGGGGTCAAGAACCAAATGATAAGAAGCAACATTAATTGCATTAGTCAATACCCATTGCATTGAATAATACCTCAATTGTCACTAACTGTGCAGACTGCCACAAATTGAACTTATTTTCTCTGCTTGCTGGGTACCTTAACCAACTATGACGATCTTAAATATGGTCATAAAAGCTGTGTATTTGTGGTGTAAAATCCCTTCAGGTTGCAGTTGGAGATCATATGCGTCACTGCGATGCAATGTGAGTTGTCAATGGCGCTCTGCACCATTGTAAAGGTGGCATATGTGGAAGCATTGTTCCCACGCATTGTCTGCCGCTCATTGCCAAAGCAGAATGAGAACAACTTATCCTTTCTCGACAATATGATTTAGCTTCCATGACCTTCCTAAGCAGAGAATAGCTGTCAGTGCCCAATAGTTTAATTGGTTCTCCATAAGTTCACCTTTAAAATATTCAGAATTAATTGGAATGTCATGATTTACATAACATTCAAAATTATCACTTTACTTTGTGGTCATTCTGTTTCAAACTGTTGCTTAAATCAATTTTACATTATTGGGTTAAATAGGGTTTTGTCCTGTACATTTGATGTTTGTGACATGTAACATTAAGCAACAATTTATTTTTGCAAGAAACCTAATTAGCTCTTTAGCAACTGTGCTCAGCAACTTTCAAAGGATTCATTTCAATATCACTGATTCACCTGTAGTTGCTTAGGTTGCAGCTGCAAATCAAAATTTTAAACATGGAAACATAGAAACATAGAAAATAGGTGCGGGAGGAGGCCATTAGGCCCTTCGAGCCAACACCGCCATTCATTGTGATCATGGCTGATCGTTCCCCAATCAATAACCCGTGCCTGCCTTCTCTCCATATCCCTTGACTCCACTAGCCCCGAGAGCTCTATCTAACTCTTAAATCCATCCAGTGATGGCCTCCACTGCCCTCCGTGGCAGGGAATTCAATAAATTCACAACTCTCTGGGTGAAAACGTTTTTTTCTTACCTCAGTGTTGAATGACCTCCCCTTTATTCTAAGACTGTGGCCCCTGGTTCTGGACTTGCCCAACATTGGGAACATTTTTCCTGCATCTGGCTTGTCCAGTCCTTTTATAATTTTATATGTTTCTATAAGATTCCCCCTCGTCCTTCTAAACTCCAGTGAATACAAGCCTAGTCTTTTCAATCTTTCCTCATATGACGATCCCGCCATCCCAGGGATCAATCTTGTGAACCTATGCTACACTGCCTCAATCACAAGGATGTCCTTCCTCAAATTAGAAGACCAAAACTGTACACAATACTCCAGATGTGGTCTTACCAGAGCCCTATACAACTGCAGAAGAACCTTTCTACTCCTATACTGACTCTTGTTATGAAGGCCAATCTTCCATTAGCTTTCTTCACTGCCTGCTGTACCTGCACGCCAACTTTCAGTGACCGGTGTACAAGGTCACCCAGGTCTCGCTGTACCTCCCCCTTACCTAACCTAACCCCATTAAGATAATAATCTGCCCCCTTGTTTTTGCCACCAAAGTGGATAACCTCACATTTATCTATATTATACTGCATCTGCCATGCATCTGCCCATTCACTCAACCTGTCCAGGTCACCCTGCAACCTGCGAACATCCTCTTCACAGTTCACACTGCCACCCAGCTTTGTGTCATCTGCAAACTTGCTAGTGTTGCTCCTAATTCCCTCCTCTAAATCATTAATATATATGGTAAACAGTTGCGGCCCCAACACCGAGCCTTGCGGCACTCCACTCGCCACTGCCTGCCATTCTGAAAAGGACCCGTTCACTCCTACTATTTGCCTCCTGTCTGCCAACCAATTTTCTATCCACGTCAACACCCTACCCCCAATACCATGCGCTCTAATTTTAGTCACCAGTCTCCCGTGCGGGACCTTATCAAAGGCTTAGACACTACATCCACTGGCACCCCTTCATCCATTTTACTTGTCACATCCTCAAAAAATTCCAGAAGATTAGTCAAGCATGATTTCCCTTTCATAAATCCATGTTGACTTGGATGAATCCTTTTACTGCTATCCAAATGACCCATTATTACCTTTTTAATAATTGACTCCAGCATCTTTCCCACCACCGAAGTCAGGCTAATTGGTCTGTAAATCCCCGTTTTCTCTCTCGCTCTTTTCTTGAAAAGTGTGATAACATTAGCTATCCTCCAATCCACAGGAACTGATCCTGAATCTATTGAACATTGGAAAATGATCATCAATGCATCCACTATTTCTAGAGCCACCTCCCTGAGGACCCTGAGATGCAGTCCATCAGGCCCTTTAAGAAAGGCGGGAGAGAGAAAACAGGGAAATATAGAGCAGGTAGCCTGACATCGGTGGTGGGGAAGATGCTGGAATCAATTATAAAGGATGAAATAGCTGCACATATGGATAGCAGTAACAGGATCAGTCCAAGTCAGCATAAATTTATGAAGAGGAAATCATGCTTGACTAATCTTCTGGAATTTTTTGAAGATGTAACTAGGAAAATGGCCAAGGGAGAGCAAATGGTGTAGTGTACCTGGACTTTCAGAAAGCATTTAATAAGGTCCCACATAGGAGATTAGTGGGCAAAATTAGGGCACATGGTATTGGGGGTGGAGTGCTGACATGGACAGAAAATTGTTTGGCAGAGGGGAAACAAAGAGAAGGGATTAACGGGTCCCTTTCAGAATGGCAGGCAGTGCCTAGTGGGGTACCGCAAGGCTCGGTGCTGGGACCGCAGCTATTTACAATATACATCAATGATTTGGATGAAGGGATTCAAAGTAACATTAGCAAATTTGCAGATGACACAAAGCTGGATGGCAGTGTGAACTGTGAGGAGAATGCTATGAGAATGCAGGGTAACTTGGACAGGTTGGGGGAGTGGGCAGATGCATGGCAGATGAAGTTTAATGCGGATAAATGTGAGGTTATCGACTTAGGTGGCAAAAACAGGAAGACAGATTTCTATCTAAATGGCGTCAAGTTGAGAAAAGAGGAAGTACAGCGGGATCTGGGGGCCCTTGTTCATCAGTCTATGAAAGTAAGCATGCAGGCACAGCAGGCAGTGAAGAAAGCGAATGGCATGTTGGTCTTTATAACATGAGGAGTCGAGCATAGGAGCAAAGAGGTCCTTCTGCAGTTGTACAGAGACCTAGTGAGACCACACCTGGAGTATTGTGTGCAGTTTTGGTCCCCTAACTTGAGGAAGGACATTCTTGCTATGGAGGGAGTGCAGCGTAGGTTTACAAGGTTAATTCCCAGGATGGCAGGACTGTTGTATGCTGAGAGAATGAAGCAGCTGGGCTTGTACACTCTGGAGTTTAGAAGGATGAGAGGGCATCTTATTGAAACATATATAGATTGTTAAGGGTTTGGACACACTGGAGGCAGGAAACATGTTGGGGGAGTCCAGAACCTGGTGCCACAGTTTCAGAATAAGGGGTAAGCCATTTAGAACGGAGACGAGGAAACACTTTTTCTCACAGAGAGTTGTGAGTCTGGAATTCTCTGCCTCAGAGGGTGGTGGAGGCAGGTTCTCTGGAGGCTTTCAAGAGAGAGCTCGATAGGGCTCTTAAAAATAGCGGAGACAGGGGATATGGGGAGAAGGCAGGAACGGGGTACTGATTGGGGATGATCAGCCATGATCACATTAAATGGTGGTGCTGGCTCAAAGGGCCGAATGGTCTACTCCTGCGCCTATTGTCTATTGTCTTCCCAGATTGCAACATCACTATGTATGTGGGATGTTACGAATATGCTTTGCCCAGGGAGAGGGGAATTCATCTCCTTTTTCTTGCGTTGGAGCAACTGACAGTGCTAACACAGGACTTTGCTTTGAATGTGGATTGGCCAAAGGTGCAGGGAGGAATTTCATGGTGCTCTGGGATTATGTAACTTGGAGTTGCTCGCATATTTGGAAAGATTATATGTGTCTGAGCAAATACATTGCATGTGTATATCTTACAAAAGAATGCTCCTGGCCAATGCAATGCATTTGGAAATTCACATTACTCACTCATCCTGAACAAATTCACTTTACATGCCACTTTATTGCTGCCATGTCGATGGGAAGAGATGGATTTGTGGAATAAGGAACAGTTCAGTTGCAGACTTACAGCTCCAGTGATCTGGGTTCAATTCTGATCTCTGGTGCAGTCTGCGTCGAGTTTGCATGTCCTGACTGTGTCTCAATAGGTTTCCTTCATTGAGGAGGATGAGGGAGATGAGACATTGAAGAGACACAGCACACTGAAAGACAATATATCATCACCCTGTAGTTTTTTTGCTGTCCCATTGCAGAGCGCAAACAGAGGCAAAGGCCACCAGTGTCGCAATCAATAAGATTGGCATGATGTGTGGGGACAATAAATTACCTCCAGCAGTGGATCAGGTCCGTGAAGCATAAAAACGTGACATTGAGAAACTCATGTCCTGGTGTCAAGATAATAACTTTCTCTGACACCACTGGGGTAGACTGAAGTGGACAGAAACATAGAAACATAGGTGCAGGATTAGGCCATTCGGTCCTTCGAGCCAGCACCGCCATTCAATATGATCATGGCTGATCATCTAAAATCATTACTCCGTTCTGGCTTTTTCCCCATATTCCTTGATTTCTTTAGTCCGAAAAGCTAAATCTAACTCTCCCTCGAAACATCCAGTGAATTGGCCTCCATTGTCTTCTGTGGCAGGGAATTCCACAGATTCACAACTCTCTGGGTGAAAAAAAATGCCCTCATCTAAGTCCTAAGTGGCCCACCCCTCATTCTTAATGATACTTCATGAAGCATCATCTTAGAGCTTGCTAAGCATTTCAATTTCATGCCTTTCTTTTCTTCAAGTGTCCCGGGGGTGGGGGGGGGGGGGGGGGGGGGGGGGGGGGGGGGGGTTTCACCTCTCAGTCACCACGGTAGGATCTGAACCAACAAGGTCATTCTGATATGACTGCAAAAAAACTTTTTCACCCAGAGAGTTCTGAATTTGTGGAATTCCCTGCCACAGAGGGCAGCGGACACCAAATCATAGGATGGATTTAAGAGAGAGTTAAGGGCCTGTCCCACTTGGCCGTCATTTGCGCGTAAGTTATGTGGCATCATTTACGCATCATGTTGCGCGCGACGTGACATGCATGTGCATGGTGCACATTACGTATGCATGGTGCACGATGACATAGGCAGTGACGCGCAGCCGCGCGCGGCATCGCAGGATTTTGTGATGTACAAAATCTTCGCATGCCATCTGTGTGACGCGTATATGATGGCCAAGTGGGACAGGCCCTTTAGATAGAGCTCTAGGGGCTAGTGGAATCAAGGGATATGGGGAGAAGGCAGGCACGGGTTATTGATTTGGGACGATCAGCCATGATCACAATGAATGGCGGTGCTGGCTCGCAGGGCCGAATGGCCTCCTCCTGCACCTATTTTCTAAGTTTCTATGGTTCTATATTGTTTTCTGATAGTAAGCCTTCTGTGAAACTAATTCTGCAAGCAGCTTGATTTGGAAATAAGGACCAAGCAGTACTCCAGCTGGAAGGAAAGCAAGTAGACACATATGCTCAGAAGAAATGTTTAAGAAGGAACTGCAGATGCTGGAAAATCGAAGGAAGACAAAAGTGCTGGAGAAACTCAGCGGGTGCGGCAGCATCTATGGAGCGAAGGAAATAGGCAACGTTTTTGGCCAAAACCTTCTTCAGACTGATGTAGGGTGGGGGGTAGGAAGAAGAAAGGAAGAGGAGGAGCCACAGGGCTGAGGGAGAGCTGAGTAGGGGAGGAGACGGTAAGGGCTACTGGAAATTGGAGGTCAATGTTCATGACACTGGGGTGTAAACTGCCCAAGCAAAATATGAGGTGCTGCTTCTCCAATTTCCAGGGGTCCTCACTCTGGCCATGGAGGAGGCCCAGGACAGAAAGGTCGGATTCGGAATGGGAGGGGGAGTTGAAATGCTGAGCCACCGGGAGATCAGACTACAGGAAGACCTCCATAGTACTGAATAGCATTGCGCGAGGAGGACTTTGATTCTACAGGATGGTTCATGTGCGGAAATCACTTTAAAAACATTGGGGGGGGGGGGGGGGGGGGGGGGGGGGGGGGGGCATTTCTTGGTGGCCTCATGACAAGTTTGCATGACAACTAACAATTTTATCTCCTCCCATCCCCCTCTACACACACACACATCTTACTATAACGATCCTTTATAAACTTTATCAAACGTTTACATAAATAAACTCTTAATAAACTAACAAAAATAACATAAACATACTTAAATGTTTAATATTCATATAACATCCCTAAATGATGGGTAGAAATTACTAAATATCGTGGGTGAATGAGGAACTGTACGTGCACACCAGGAAGCCCGTGCTCGACCGCCGGAGCCTTTAATGACCGTCGGATACCCGTTTAAATCTTTCCCAACCACCAATACATCCAAAGTTCACAAAGGATCTGAAGAAGGATCTCCCCTATTCCTTCTCTGCATAGATGCTGCCTCACCCGCTGAATTCCACCAGCATTTTTTGTTTACCTCCAATGTTCAAATGGTAATTGTACCCGCATCAGATAATTTAAAGAAATTCTCCCGTGAATTTTATTCAAAGGAACGCATCATTAATACTTGACGGTCAAAACACAATTATATTTACTGAGGAATGCATATCGATGCATGGGTGACACATCGTATAACAGTGTCACTACGATGTTAACAATAACAGTTAACAAGCCATAACAGAGGCTGTTAACAAATAATTTTCATCTCAGAGGAATCAAGTGATAAATGACTTCAATCGTTCTGCAGTACTCATTAAACCTGAGAACTTTTTAAAATGTAAAATTCCAAGGCTGTTTTGCTGCAGTTTGTTTCGTGTATTGTATGTGTAATGGATAAGTGCCTTGCTACCATTTATCATTACCAAAGGATGACATTTAATTATTTTCAGTCTGAGCGAGCTGACCTTGCACGTGGCCGCGCCTACCCAGTTGGATGGGAACTGATTGCAGTTTGCTTATGGCTGCTGCTGGTAATGTAAAAATACATGTTTCACAAAACATGTGGGGGATTGTCCCCCATCTCTCAAAACATAGTGTGGACATGCCCCCCCCCCCCCCCCCCCCCCCCCCCCCCCTTCCTGGGATTTCCGCCCATGGAGGACTGGAGTTGTCCATCATTCAATGCATAAGAAACAATTGCCATTTGCTGCCAAGGCCATTGCAGCCTGAACATCTTACGTTATTAGCCAAGTATGTTTTGCAACATACGAGGAATTTGATTTGCCATACAGTCATACTAATAAAAGCACCAGAACACACAAAATACATTTAACATAAACATCCACCACAGTGACTCCTCCACATTCCTCACTGTGATGGAAGGTGAAAAAAGTTCAATCACTTCCCTTCTTTATCCTCCAGCATCAGGGGCCTCTAACCTTCCATTGACGGGACAATCTTACTCCCGTAGCCGGTGGCAGGCCTTGTCGTGGGGGTGATCAAGATCCTGCATGGGGGGGGGGGGGGGGGGAGATGGGGGAATCTCCAGATTTGGCAATATAGTTAATGTTGACTTACAAAACAGAAACAATTTAATGTTTTACCATTTTCATACGACAGAGAAAGGGCTTTTCAGCCTGTTGAGTCTATGATGGTTTTCAGAAAAGTCCCAGCAATCTCATTCACCCACCCTTTTTCATTGTAATTTATTCTCCCCCAAATGCCCATTAGCACTACCCTGATTCTCCTGCCACTCACCTACTGGAGAGGTAATTTACCATAGTTATTTAGTCCTAATAACAGAGTGTCTATGGAAAGTGGAGGAAAATAGAGTCCCTGGGGGAAATTCATGCAGTCACAGGATGGATATTCATATCAGAGGTCTGAAATGAAGCCAGGTCACTGGCGTATCAAGGGAGCAATTTTAGTTGCCTTATACACTGGCTCAGCATCTTGGTATTCATTTTAATCCTGTGTGGATAAATTCTTTCTTAAAGCATCACTAATTTCTCTGCATTAACCTTTCAGATATAAACCCGTTCTGCATTAACCTTTCAGATAACGACCTTGCTAGATAATCTATCAATGATTATTATTTTAAAAATCAAAGGACTCCCTCTCCTGTCTGACATTCAATTGTCAGATATGCACAGACCATAGGTCAATTGTTCGGCTGAAGCTCTGATCTGACACTGCTTTGTTCAGTAAAGAGGAAAACAATTCAAGAATGTGTTTAAAAAATGCTTTTTACCATCTTATTTGATGTCTCTGAAACTTCTTCAATACAATTGGAAAATGGACCAACTTAGTTTCAGCTTAGTTTCTAGAGATACAGAGTGGAAACAGGACCTTTGGCCTACTGAGACCGCACTGACCAGCAATCATCTGTACACTGGTTCTAACCTGTACACTAGAAACAAACTTTACAGAAGCCAATTAATCCCCAAATCTGCACATCTTTGTAGTGTGGGAGGAAACCAGAGCACCCAGACAAAACCCATGCGGTCACAGAGGGAATGCACAAACTGTGCAGGCAGCACCCGTAGTCAGGGTCAAACCCGGGTCTGTAGTGCTTTGAGGTAGTAACTCTATCACTGCGCCACTGTGCTGCCCAATAATATCACTGTTTCTGGATGCCAGTGATCAATTTGAACTAACACATTGGTTTGCAGAATTGTAATAGCCCTGTCCCACGGTGTGAGTTCATTCCAAGAGCTCTCCCGAGTTAAAAAAAAATCAAACTCATGGTAAACACAGAGAATGAACGTAGCGGGTACGTCGGAGCTCGGGGACGTCTCTTAACGCTAACGGCAGGTACTCCGGAAAACTCGCTAATGGCAGGTAAGCACGGGTAGACACGTGAAGATTTTTCAACATGATGAAAAATGTCCACGAGAGCCCCGAGTACCGACGAGTGGCCATTACCGTAAATCTCCGAGTTCAAATCAGGGCAAACTCGGGAGAACTCTTGGAATGAACTCGTACCGTGGGACAGGGGTTTAAGTGTCCTTAACGTCCAGTTGAGATGAGAAAAGATGGCAAGATGAGACAGTTCAAGAGAGGCCCCTGTCAACACCTGTACACGAGTATTTAGGAAAAGATAAAAAATGCAAAAAGATCTCAGCAGGTCCGTTCCACCAGCAGTTTGTGTATTGCACAAGATTCCAGCAAATATAATCTTTTGTGTCATGAAAAGAATAACTGTCTTGTCAATAAAACCCAGATGTCAAGATTGTTTATATTTTTACAGTTAAGAGGTTTGTTATAAAAGGTTAGATTTTGTGGTCAGGAGCAAAATGGTGGCACTCGGTACAGTCTTTGAAGAGAGATGCCAATAAAAAATCCAATAATTTCTGTGACATGGGTTTTCCTCTTACCTGTTTGGTCGCTCTCTGTCACCAGATCAAGTGGACTCCTATCATCGGCCAACAATGATACCATCAAAGAAAGGCACAAAATGCTGGAGTAACTCAGTGGGACGGGCAGCATCTCTGGAGAGAAGAAATCAGAATCTTGCATTTACTTTTGGTTATTAACAAAAATCACAAAATGTGACAGTCAAGTCAATGATCTTTCATCATGAGCAGCTCTAACTGGAGTATTCTTCTCTCCAGAGATGCTGCCTGTCCCACTGAGTTACTCTTGCTCTCCGTGTCTATCTTCAGTGTAAACCAGCATCTGCAGTCCCTTCATCAAGCTGGTTGATTAGCCCACTGTGACATCTCTAAGAGGGTGGTATCATACGTATTCATTTTCAAAGGTACATAAACCAGGTAGCAAATGGCAAAAACTTTTAACAACCATTTTTACACGTTAGAGAGCATTAAGAAATAATGAGAATAAAGAGAAAAAGATTGTATGTTGAAATATCATAAAAAATTTAAATCTATTATTTCTGAAATATGTATGTGGAGACGTGATAATCATATTTTTTTTTGATAAGGAATATTGCTAGCCATCAGTTATAGACTAGAATGCCATTAAGAAATGAAGGCAATTTTGTAACCATTATTATTTTAGTGTATTTTTTCTCCTGAGAGGAATTCAGTTGTCAGATTTGTTCAGGCCACAGGTTTATTGATCAGCTAAACCCGACATTCTATTGTATTGTATTGTATATCTTTATTGTCATTTCCTGAGTATTCACATACCCAGAGGAAACAAAATAATGTTGCTCAACCAGTGTCCATTCAGTGTGCATTAAAAATAAATAGAAATAAAAATACATATATCATGAACAAATGAACACTCTACTAAACATTCAACAGGCGTTCCGATCGGCAGCGGCACGACAGTGGCTCTGCTGCAGTGTGTCCAGGTTGGTGGTTGGCGCACGATACTTTGGCAGGGGGCAAAGTCCGTTTATCAGTCTTATAGCCTGCGGGAAGAAGCTGAGGAGCATCCTGCTGGTTTTGCAGCTAATGCTCCTGTACCTCTTCCCAGATGGCAGGATGGAGAATATGTGATGCGATGGGTGGTAGGGGTCTTTGATGATGGAGATGGCACTGCTGATACATCTCTTCCTGTATATGTCCAGCAGGAAAGGGAGCACCAATAATCCTGCTGGCGGTCTTCACAATCCTGTCTAGTTGGTGCCGTTTGTACGCCTTGCAGCTCCCGAACCAGGAAGTGATGCCATAGGTTAATGTGCTCTCGATTGTCCCCCTATAAAAAGTTTGTAGGTGTGTAGTGGGGAGACCTGCTTTACGTAGTGTTCGGAGAGGGTGTAGTCGCTGCTGGGCTCTCTTGACCAGTGCTGTGGTGTTGGTCGTGGACGTCAGGTCATCTGACAGGTGTAGTCCTAGGAACTTCACGCTGCTGACCCTTTCCACATCAGCTCCATCGATGTGCAGAGGTGTATGGTGTTGTTTTCCCGCCCTCCTGAAGTCCCCAACTGGGACCATGTGGCTTGAAATAAAAGATGCATCAGATAGTTATTTACATACTAAAGCACCACAAAATTGTGTCATCACAAGGACGCAGCTTCTTCAGTGCCCCAAATTACATTTAGTACTGTACCTGAGCAAAGATTTCTGCATTTCTTAAAGAGGAATAGTCATAATGGGAAATCTACAGGCATCTAAGGATATGTAAATTGTGAGTGGATGCATAGGCTGTATGAAATCATGGGAAGAATAGTAAGATTAAACGAGAACTTACCAGTTTGAAGTTTGATCTTTATTTTATGAGGAGTTACGTTGAGGAACTACGTGAAGAAGGCCCGTCCAGGCGCACATGCGTCAATCTTCAAAGCAGCGGTGCGAAATCACAGAAGATAGATACCGAAGGATAATAGTAAGCTACGTGATACCAACTTAACTTACCTTTGATCTTTATTAGGGTGGGAGCGGAGGGCACGTAGTCCCTCAACGTAACTCCTCATAAAATAAAGATCAAACTTCAAACTGGTAAGTTCTCGTTTAATCTTACTATTTTACTTCAGAGTCACGTGAGTGACTACGTGAAGGTTTTAATGCTTCTGTGATTTCAGGCCGTAGATTCAATTCCGGCGTATCACTGCAATTGATTGACTCTATGAGTGAAAGACAGTCAATAACTTGCAACCAAAACATTTATGTAATCAGTTAATGGTTTATTTATCATAAAGATTTTGTGTCCCCTTTTAATCACTGGGAACATTTAATACTGAATCCAAAACAGTACCGCCAAATACACCAGGGTCTGCAATCTCTTTGTGGTAATACTTGTAAAACATCCTTTCATTTGCCCATCCTGCGGCCGCGAGGATATGGTCTATTGGAACGTCCAAATCCTTGGCCGCTGATGTTGCCGCCGCCCTGGTGGAATGAGATTTAAATTTGTCAGTATCAATTCCTGCATCCAATAGCACCTGCTTCAGCCATCTGGAAATGGTTTGTGTAGACACTTTTTTGTATGTTTTTTTATGGCTGATAAATAATGCGGATTCTACACCTCTTAGGTGCTTGGTGGCCTCAATGTAGTATTTCAAATGTGTCACTACAGAAAGTCTTGGATCTGTAGGTTATGCTGTA
Source organism: Leucoraja erinaceus (assembly GCF_028641065.1). Lineage (NCBI taxonomy): Eukaryota > Metazoa > Chordata > Chondrichthyes > Rajiformes > Rajidae > Leucoraja > Leucoraja erinaceus. Next base: position 7,673,415 of record NC_073391.1, on the reverse strand, counting down.
AAGACCAATTTACACCCCGTGACTCCTGATCTGCTCTGTTTTAGCTAGTCATAGACATAGAATGTAATATCCTCTGTTGTCATTCCCATTCTGTCTATACGTAATCTGTTTAATGTCTGTGCTCTTTGTGCTGAAACTTATGCCATTAACATGACTACTTTCATGGTAATTTTGTCTAAAGACAAATTTGAGATGGGACTCCAATCCCGAAGTAACATGAGTACATCCCTCGCATTCCAGATTTCCGTATATCTAGGTCTGGGAGGTTTAGCATTGAAGATACCCTTCATGTATCTACAAACCAAGGGGTGTGATCCTAGAACTTGTTGTTCATATGCTCTCCATAAATATGCAGAGAGGGCACTTCTTGCAGTGTTGATAGCACTATAACTTAAATTTACATCAAAATGTAATGTTGACAAAAATTCTAAAACATCTGAAGTGCCTGCAGTGTGGTATGAAATGTTTTGTCTTGCACAAAACTCCTCCCATTTCTTAATGTAAGAAATGTACTGCTTCTGGGTACTATCCCTCCAGGATCCTGCAATTGCATCCATAGTGCGATTTGATAGTCTTCTTCCGACATATGGCCTTTTTAGAATCTGCAAATCAACAAATCAATATGATCATGTAAAGGATGAAAATCACCAGTTACAGGGTGCACGAGTAGGTTTTCTTGTCTTGAGATATGCATTAGAGGTTCTGTCACCATTTTTAACACTAGTGGATACCATGGTTGTGTGGGCCAATCTGGGACAACCAATAATCCTGAAGCATTATCTTGTTTGATCTTTTGTAGACATTACTGATAAGATAAAAGGGAGGAAATGCATATAAAAACAACCACCCCAATTTAGCGAGAATGCATCCACCCCTGTTACACCTGGATCTGGTTCCCTTGAAACATATTGAGGTAACTGATGGTTCAGTCTGGATGCAAACAAGTCAATTTCTGGCTTTCCAAATTATTGAACAATTTTATGGAAAATGTCACGATTTAACATCCATTCTGTATTGTCATAACATTTTCGTGACCTACTGTCTGCAATTATATTGAATTTACCTGCGAGCTAAATTGCAGAAAGCCAAATGTTCCTCGTAATGCACCAGTGCCAGATAATGTTTGCACATGCTTCTGACTTGATTCCACCCATATGATTGACATATGTTACTGCCGTAGTGTTGTCAATCTGAACCTGCACATGCAAATTTTGCACCTTAGCGCAAAGAGCTTTAAGATCCATGAAATGTACTTAATAATTCAAGATAGTTAATGCCATGTGCCTCGAGCAAAGTTTCTTCCTCCGCATTCCATCTACCTCCACAGCTCGAGATGGTATCAGCAGCTCCACAACCTAGTGGACTTGCATCGGTTTGTAGAATGATAGCTGGTGATTCAACCAAAATTTTTCTGTAAGAATAATGAACATTCTTAATCCACCATTGTACATCGTCAATTGCTGTTTTTGGTAGTTGCATGAGTCTATCAAAATGCCCGGAATGTCTTTTTAATGCTTGGACCTTTGCTCGCTGCAGTTGTTGGTAATGCAGTGGACCAAACTGAACAGCTGGAAAATAAGCAATTAGTTTGCCAAGTAGGCTTGCCACTTGTCTAATTGATGGTTGATGATCTGAAATTAGTTTGTTACAACCCTCAATTAGCTGCAGCTTTTTGTCCTTGGGTAAAGTCACTTTCATGTGCTCTGAATTAATAGTGAACCCCAAGTAATCAATTGTTTTATTTGGTGACAGTCTAGATTTATCTGGATGGATAAGAAAGCCCAGATTTTGAAATGTTAGTTTGACTTCTAAAACTGTTTTTTTTTTGTTGTGGCTTCAGTGTCTCCCACAATTAAAATGTCATCCAAATAAGCCATTACCAAATGGCCCTGGGCTTTTAACAATGCTAAAATTGGTTTTAGAAATGTTGTAAACCATCTAGGGGCTGAGGTTAACCATTACGCAATGCTTTGAAATGCCACAATTGATTCATCCAGATAAATTTCAAATATCTACGATCATTCACATGCACAGCCACAGAGTAATATGCATCTTGGAGATCTATGCTCTCCATATAGCATTCTGTTGAAATTAGATGCAAAGCATTAGTAAATGTCTCCGTTTTGAAATGTTTATACTGTACAAAAGGGTTGAGACTTGTTAAATCTAGAATAATTCTATAGCCACCATCCTTTTTTGGTCTAGAAAAAATACTAGATATAAATTGGTGGTTTTGATAGACTGTTTTCTCAATCACCCATTTTTTACTCAATATGTCAAGTTCTACTTGAATGATTCTATTCTCTTCTTTAGAGAAATAATGTATTCGTCTCGGAATATGTTGAGTAGGAGGATTTTTATGTTGGTAGAATTCAATTCTAAACCCCATTATACTGCACAGTATAAAAGCGTCAGATGTTATTTTACGCCATTCTTTTAGGAAGAATTGTAACCTTCCCCCAGTTTGCGAATTTGAAACATCTGATATGTTTCTTTCAGAACCAGAACTACCTACCTCAGGGTTTGCTGGTGTCACCTTCTGTACCTTGCCCCTTGTGGGAATGCCATGTCCTCCACGTCCTGGGGTCTTGCGCCAATAGCGCGTATACGGGTACGAGCGACTTGTTCCTTCACCAGCTCCAGCCACCCTTCGGTATGGATATTGCCTTCGAACTGTTCTGCCAAACCGGTGGTTTTATCATACCCATGGTTTTTGCTTCTTCATTTAAGACTTTGAGCTTTTTGGCAAGATCTTCTCCAAAGAGTAAGTTCGGCAATTGTATATTCGATGGTTTACAGAGCCCTGCAAACTTAGGATGTATGTTAGGGCTTATCGCACTTTTACGAATACAGTTTATTTCAAAGTGTGCATTACACATCATCCCCATAACATCCTGTTGTGACGTTGTCACATTTCCTTCTTCCAGGTCTCTGGCAAACGCCGTAATGCTTGACCCCATTAATCTCAGTACCACCTGTAACCTCATTTCTTGTGCATGTACTGCGGTGCCCAAGTAACCCCATATCTCACTGTTCAGTGCTGGGACTGCTAGCAGTGCGCAATTCTGCGGGATTTCGTATTTGTTCACAATCTCATCTATCATTGGTTCTTCCAAATGATGGGAAAACAGGTAATTTATACTTTCTGCTATATCCTCTGGCAGAGGTTGTCCCTTGTGTCTGGGATTAAAGAATATTTGGGCCAGACCTGGTACATTGAGCTGTATTATTGGGTTCTGGTCTTCATATGATTCATTGTCAGAATCTTCTGGATATTCCTCCTCATAATGGGGTTCACCTGGCATTTCTTCTTCAGGTGTTTCATGCGCTGGCTCTCTGATAGGCCTACGCTTAGTCAACCCTTTTTTGGGTATCACAGGCTCTCCCATAGAACCATATTCAGGCAACCCTTTTTTGGATGCTGCTTCATGCGCTGGCTCTCCTGTAGACCAACGTCTGTATTGTCTTTCAGACATATCTGTTGCTGGCTCTGCGCTAGGCCAACATACATATTCATCATCATCAGGCATTTCAGGCGCTGGCTCACTTGTAGTCCATCATTTCCCAGGACCTCTCCTGGGTGTTCCATACGCTGGCTCATCCGAGTCCACTGGCCTGTTTGTTTTCCTTTTGGCCTTACCCCCTGTGGGTGTTTCAACGGGGCTTTTTTCTCCCGTTTTAGAAGTTGCTGGTTTTTCTACCGCCGACATTTTCGTCGGGCGCCCGCTACTCTGACATTCTGTCCTCTTGAGTTCTTACTGCGGTGCGCTTCCCCTTACTTTTCCCACTTTTCTCCATTTGATAAGACTTACCTGATTCTCAGCACGCAGTCTGCATGGAAGAAAGTGAAAGTACTTACCTTCAGGTTTTCGTTCACTCACCGCTTGGAGGGCTCTGCACCTCGCAGTCGCTATGCGTCTGACGATATGACGCATGTGCGCCTGGACGGTGCTTCTTCACGTAGTCACTCATGTGACTCCGAAGTTAAATAGATCAGGTAGACGCACAGAGTCTCTTGCCCAGACTCGGGGAATCGAGAACCAGAGGACATGGTTTAAGACTAGGGGGGAAAGATTTAATATGAATCTGAGGGGTAAGTTCATAAGTTCATTTACTGTCACATACACCAATTGGTGTAGTGAAATTTCACTGGCCATGTCAGTTATGCAATTAAAAAAAGCAACAGGCTGAGAAAACACATTTTAACATAAACATCCATCACAGTGACTCCTACACATTCCTCACTGTGATGGAAGGCGAAAATAAAGTTCCAAGTCCTTCCCTTGTTGTTCTTCCTTTGTCGGGGGCCTCGAGCCCCCCATTGACAGGACGGTCTTGACTCCCGTAGCTGGCGGCGTTTGGGCCCTCCGCGTCGAGGCGTTCAGCTCCCACATCAGGGGGTTTCTCAGCTACCCCGTGCTGGGCGATCAAACCTCGCGTTGGGTAACGTTTTCACACAAAGGGTGGTGGGTGTATGTAAAGAGCTGCCAGAGGAGGTAGTTGAGGCACGTACTGTTGCAACATTTATGAATCATTTAGACGGGTACATGGGCAGGACAGGCTTAGAGGGATATGGCCCAAATGCAGGCAGGTGGGACTGGTGTACCTAGGACATGTTGGTCCTCATGGGCAAGTTGGTCCAAAGGGCCTATTTTCAAATGGTCTGAGTCTATGACTATATGATTCTGGGACCCAGGAGATCTGGCAGCGTCCTCAGATATAAGAACAGTCATGCACCAGGTAAAGCTGTTCATGATGAAAGGTCTTGACTTGAATGTTACATTTTGTGCTCTTTCTCAATAGCCAAAAGTAAATTCAAGATGCGATGGAGTAAATACAACCATCAGGGACACAAGTAAACATAGTAGACATGGTAACATCGCTTTACAACTTCTTATTAATCTTAGGGTGCGAAGTTAAAATGGGGAGTCTAGTTCAGATTAGCAATGGATGAATCATTTTCAGTTTGGAGGGCATTTGTTGCTTGAATTACATGGCAGGCCGTCAATTTATTATGAATCTCACCTTCCCATTAACAACTTAGGCTACATATTTCTAAATTGAATAATCTTTTTTTTCCCCTCATGTTAGGTGAATTGGTCGCTGTAGGATTCATAACAGTGGGAGAATCATTGAGGGGACACGGAGCGAGGCGAGTGTGAATGAGCATGTGCTGAAGAATAAGCTGCAGATAACTAACTAGGGAATAGGATTGATGGAGTTAACTTCAAGAGCTGGCATAGACCTGATGGGCAAATTTTCCCATCCGACCCCTGACTCCCATGCTAATTAAGAATCTATCTATCTGTCTTAAAAATCAAGTCATGTCAAGTTTATTTGTCACATACACATACAAGATGTGCAGTGAAATGAAAGTGGCAATGTCTGTGGATTGTGCAAAAAAAAACAAACTACAGAACAGAATAGAACAGAATCAATATTTACATGTTAGAAAAATAAAACAGCAATTTAAAAAAAGACACAACAGTAAATTGGTACAGTAAATTAGTCTTTGGTGAGATAAGAGTTTACAAGTGAGTGCTGCTTGTTAGGCCATCCGCGTTTAATGATAGATGTGAGTACCTGTAGGGTGTTATCTTCAGCCATGTGGGCAGTTAATGTATCCAACCCTGAGGGGTAACTGTGGTCAATCATCATAACATCAAATGTGTCCTTCTCGGCTGCATGCCTGGGTAGTTTTCCTGGGTGCACGGGACAGGGTGTCTGCCATGTACATGTCCTTCCCACGTTTGTAGATTAGGGTGATGTCGTACATCTGGAGCTGCAGCATCATTCTTTGCAGCCTGGATGGTGAAGCATGTATTGGTTTATTCAGGATGGAAACCAGTGGTTGATCTGTGCGTACCGCGTCTCTGTGTCCGATCTGCGTACCTTCTCGATCTGCACATACAGCTTCTCTGTGTCTGTCGTGGTTCGTCAGGCATAAGAAATCAGCTGATCATCTTGGAGACCATATTGCGAGGCGTCGCAGGTCAGCGTGACTGGCTGGTTAACATCCAAGTGCGCCAGAATGGGTGGGCATGACTTCTGCTGTTTTAAAGTGTCGAATGCTCGCTGCTGCTGTTTGTGCAACATCCAAACAGTGTCCTTGTGAATGAGCTGGTGTAGCGGGGCTGAGAGCTCACTGAAGTGTGGAATAAACTTGACCAGGTAGTTCACCATGCCTAAAAATCTTTCATCAGTCGGCGCTGCCATTTCACTGATGGCTGCTGTCTTTGCAGGATCGGCTTTGAGGACATTGCTGCTGAAAACATGACCAACGTAGTTAACTTGGTTGACTCGAAACCTGCATTTACTGGGGTTACGTTTTAAGTCAAATAAATAAATAAATAAATAAATAAATAAATAAATAAATAAATAAATAGATAGATAAATAAATAAATAAATAGATAGATAGATGAATAAATAAATAAATAGATAAATAAATAGTATCAGGATCTGGCAATGGGGGGCAAAACAACAAAAACAGACTTGGTTGGTAGTCCCCTTTCTGCGGAGTTTAATGTTATAATAGAGCGACTGTTTCTACTTTCTTTTTCCTTCTTTTCTAGGGTCTACTTTCTTTCTTTACTTCCTTCTCTAACTTCTTTTCTAAGGGGCTTTCTTTTCCCAACACTCTCTTGCACCTTCACGACTCTTGCGCACTTTCCTTACTTCCTTTACTTCTATCTTTTTCTTCAAGCTCAAAAAATGAAGCGGTACAAAAAATGTATTAAGACATATGTGTTGTGTATTATTGTAACTTACCGTACTTCTAATAAAAAATAAATTAAAAGAAATAAAATACAAAAATAAATAAATAAAAAAGTTTTAAGTTCACCTCCCTGGCACGGTCGAGCACCTTTTTCAAATTGTCATCGTGCTCCTGCAGGTCTTTACCCACTACAATAATTTCATCCACAATGATCGCGCAGGGTTATCTGTCAAAAATTTGCTCCATCAAGCGTTGAAATACTTTGCTGACTGAATTGATGCCGAACGGCATGCGCAGAAATCTGTAGCGTCTGAAGGCTGTGCTTAAAGTAGTGAGCAGCGATGATTGATTGTCAAGAGGAATTTGCCAGAACAAGCTCTTGGCATCCAACACAGAGTACACAGTAGCCTTGCCCTTGTGCGCAGCCACCTCTTCCATGGTACTCATGGGGTGGTGAGGACTCTTTAAAGAGGTATTTAGGTCTCTAGTGTTGATACATATACATATCTCCTACTTGTTCTTTTTAGTGGTGGCAACCATCGAGGATACCCAATCCGTGGGTTCAGAAACTGGCGTGAAGACCCCTAGGGCTTCCATTCTATCGAGTTCAGCTTTAACACGGTCTCGCATGGCAACCAGGACTCGATTAGCAAGGCGAACAACAGGCTTGATGTCCGGGTCTAAAATCATTGAATACGTGAGCGGCAGCTCGCTGAGTTCATAAATGAAAAGGTCTCAGTAATCCACCAAGATGCGTTGTGCAGAGTCGCAGGTTGGCATTAATTGAACAGCTTTGCTGAATGAAACCAGCCCCATGTCAATACAGGCATCTGCACCCAGAAGGGGTACCACTTTGCCCCTTACCATATAAAACGGTCGTTTGTATGACTGTGTCGCTAGGTGGCATCGCCATAAGCGAGTAATGTGGCGCTGCTTGCTTTTATCTTCTCAGCAGTCTGAAGCTTTGAAAAATCTATCTGAGACATCACATTACAGCGAGCACCTGTGTCAATTTTCACCACCACTGTTACATTGTTTATTTTAAGCGTGACCATGGGATCTCTGTTTTTAGCTAGCTACTCTCGAAGGGAGTATGTTCTCAGAGACACTCCATCAACTGCTGGCAGGTTATTTTGCATGCTAGGGGAATCTGTTGAAGCTCCATCTGATAAGTCATGCGGGAACTCGGAATGCAGTACATTGACTGCTTGTTTTGTCTCGTATCTGCTGAAGCGATATTTACAGCTCCCAGAAATGGTTCATGCGTTTGCAACCATGACAAATTTGACCAAAGGGGAGGCACTTTTCCCACTTGGCGATATGTTAACCTCCACAATTATTGCAGTCATTAATAAATCTTATGCCAGACCGGCCAGAAGGGGTCTGTTTTGTTTCATTAGGCTAAGGTTGTTGATCGCTTCGAACGTATGGTCGCGCAGCAACGATGCTATACCCAGCCTGTGGTGTGGTCAGTGTTTTAGTGTGTGCTTCGGTCACCTCATTAACTCGACAAGACCTGATTGTTCTAGCCAGCGTGACGTCGGGATCGCGTGCAAACTCTTTAATACCATACTAACATAATAAAACATGTGTAACCGATTTGGAAATGTAAATCGTCGTCATGTTTAAAATAACCAAAGAATGAAATTAGCGGGAAGGGAAGCGATTTAAACAACTGGCAATTGGCCAACAGACAAGAGTGTAACTTTGGTTAACCCCTTCCAACCAGCAGGTTATTATTTTAAGACACTGGGTTATGATCGTGAAGTTTAATATAATAACTTTCATTATATAGTAAATATATGTTTATTGGAAGACTTAAGTAGATTCATAAGTTTGATGTTTCTCTATATACCATTTGATCTTGAACTGACCCTTCTTCCTTCTTATAATACTCGTTCAAGGGAGCGGAGCTTAATGTGAATTAACATTGACGGAAGCTCACAAAATTGTATCTACCACCTATCGGTGGTTACACTGTTGCAGTATCATGTTTTTTTCAAGATACTGTAAAATCACTATTTTTATTTTTATATCACTTATTTTTCATTTTTTCTTCAAGGCTACTTCTAAAAGGGATATGCCAACAGAATTGAGTAATGCAAGTACCCACCCAACATCTAGAAGCATGAGGTATTGTGTTGCATCATATGACATAAAAGTACCAAAGTAATTTACAATGCAAGACAATACACAAAAGAAAATAGGAGGAATCACGTTCTGCAGCTGGAACATAAGGGGTATTAATGAGCCAATCAAAAGGGGTAAGATTCTTGCCCAATTAAAATCACTTAATGCCGATATAATTTTCTTACAGGAAACACATTTGAAACCCCAAGACCAGACAAGGCTGAAGGCAAATTGGATCGGGCAAACATATCACTCCTCATATATCTCTAAATCTAGAGGCACGGCAATTATAATCCGCAAAGGCATACCATTTAAACCAAAGAATACAATAGTAGACAAAGAGGGGAGGTATGTTATAGTTACAGGAGAGATACACTCTACTTCATTCACTATGGTAAACATTTATGCGCCTAATTTTGATAACCCTCAATTTTTTAATAAAATCCTAAATATAACCTCCGAGTTTAATTATCAAAATGTGATAATCGGGGGAAGACCAACTGCGTCCTGGATCATTATTTGGATAAATCAACACTACAAAAGAGGCTAAATTTAAAATCAAAATCCAGTGAACTTTTAAATACATACATAAAAAACACAAATATAACAGATGTATGGAGGATTGCAAACCCAGCTGCAAGGGAATATTCCTTCTACTCAATGGTACATAAAACCTACTCAAGCTTTGATTATTTCCTAGTGAACACGAAAATAATCCCATTTACATCCAATCCTAAATACCACAATAGTATCATCTCGGATCACTCCCCGTTAGCTTTTTTTTTAGAACTAGAAGGAATGCCCAATAAAAAACGTTCTGGAGGTTCACCCCTCAAATTTCAAACAACCCGCAGGGTTGTAAATATCTAAAACAACAGATGGAATTTTTCTTTGAGGCTAATGATACCCCAGGTATATCATCCTCTTTACTATGGGAATCATTTAAGGCATTTATTAGAGGATCAATAATTTAATATCAAGCTTTTCAAAATAAAAAGGATAAGATTGAACAATTGCATTTAGAAGAACAAATTAGACAATTGGATTTAGACAATGCGAAAGACCCAACTATAGATAATAATAATAATAATAATGGATGGGATTTATATAGCACCTTTCTAGATACTCAAGGCACTTTACATCGCATTATTCATTCACTCCTCAGTCACACTCGGTGGTGGTGAGCTACGTCTGTAGCCACAGCTGCCCTGGGGCAGACTGACGGAAGCGTGGCTGCTAATCTGACGGCACCTACAGCCCCTCCGACCACCACCAATCACTCACACACATTCACACACATTCACACACATTCACACGCAGGCAAAGGTGAGTGAAGTGTCTTGCCCAAGGACACAACGACAGTATGCACTCCAAGCGGGATTCGAACCAGCTACCTTGGCACGACAACTGAAAAAATGGGAAAAGGATCATACGATTCCACAAATTAAATCAGATAAAGGGGAATTGATAACATTACCTAACAATATTAATAAAAGATTTGCTCAATTTTATCAAAACTTATATAAATCCAAAACAACAACAGACAGCATTAATCTCACAATTTATTTGGATAACCGCAACCTCCCAAAACTCAGTTTGCAGGAACAAGAGAAATTAGGAGCTCAAGTTTCAAATAAAGAATAGAGACAATAAACTCAATGAATAATGGTAAAACACCAGGACTGGATGGATTTAGCAATGAATTCTATAAAAGATTTTGTGAAATAATCTCATCACGTTTACATAAACTTTACACATATGCGTTCTAAGAACAGACATTACCAGAAACATTAGCGGAATCAACGATTACACTTATACCTAAAAAGGATAAAGACTAAAAAGGATAAAGACTTTCCTGGTTCATATAGAGCAATTGCACTGTTAAATACAGATCAGAAAATACTAGCGAAAACTTTAGCAAGAAGATTAAGCAAATACGTTAGTAAATTAATAAATCCGGATCAAACGGGGTTTATACCCAAGAGACACTCATTCAATAATCTGAGACGTCTTTTCAATATAATGCATTCACATAAAATAGAAGAAGATTTATCAATAATTTCATTGGATGCAGAAAAAGCATTCAACCAAGTGGAATGGGAATACCTCTTTAAAGTATTGCAAACATTTCAAATGGGAGAGAATTTTATCTCATGGATAAAATTATTATATGACAAGCCTACGGCTATAATATTAACTAATAACATACTGTCTCTGAAATTTCAACTATCCAGGGCAATAGACAGGGCTGTGCTTTATCACCCCTGCTATTTGCTCTGGCGATAGAGCCCCTAGCAGAAAATATAAGAATGCATCCGAATATCCACGGTTATAACACTAAATACTCTAATAATAAAATATCATTATACGCAGATGATGTACTATTATACATTACAAAATCGCAAATTAGCATACCAAACTTTTTAAACTTAATAGAGGAATTTGGTTCCTTCTCAGGATATAGAATAAACTGGAACAAAAGCGAAATAATGATGATAAAACCTGAAGAGCCGACACACCTTTTAAAATTCCCCTTTAGAATTGCCACAGAAAAATTTAAATATCTGGGTATTCAAATTATTAGAAAATTACTAGAAAATACAACTCTTTATTTAATGCAAATTATTTGCCCTTACTTATCAAATTACATGCTCTGACCCAATTTTGGAAAACATGTCCGATGTCTTCAATAGGCAAAATAAATGCCATACAAATTTCTTCCACAAATTTTGTATTTATTTCAATCAATAACAATATACCTACCTAAATTTTTTTTTCCAAAAACGTGATTCACACTTTACAAATTTCATATGGGACTATAAATCCCATAGAATCCAAAGACAACATCTATGCAAACCCAAGGAATTTGGTGGACTTACACTCCCTAATTTCTTGTGTTACTATTGGGCAGAGAATATTAAAAATGTAACTCACTGGTTGGACAATCCAGCACAACAGGCAGAATGGATAGTAATGGAGAGAGAGGATTGTTCTCCTTTTAACATAGGACCGATCCTTCTCTTCCCAATAAAACTGAATAACAAGAATATACAAGAGAAATTTGGAGACCGATAAAAATTATCCATAAGAGCACAATAAACGAATTTTCGGAGACAAATAAAATAGTTCACTCTCAACCCGGACTAAGAATGAACCTATTCTTGCGAACATATCTCGAATGATGTATTTATCCCTTTTCCATTCTTTTCAGTTACTGTCCTTTTCCTCTCTTTCTTTTTTATTTTTTTCTTTTTCTTCTTCTTCTTTTTTTCATCTATCCCTTTAGCCCTTTTATTATAAAAAAAAAACGAAGATATCCTTTTTTTTAATAATAACTGACAATCTTATCAATTTAAAAATGATGTAAAAGTAATGATGTAATAGATCATGTACCTATCTCCAATAAAAATTTTAAAATAAAAAAAAAAAAAAACTAAGAAACATATCTATGGACTTTTCTTTAGTCTCTCATCTATCCACAAATTACCAATTGTTTTTTTTTTGCTCTTTGGGGCTTCTACACATTTATCACTACTTTCCTTAATTTCTCACTACTTTCTTCTTCTTCTTTCTTCTTTTCTTGGGTATATTAGTTTTATATTGTTAAATTTAAAACAAGAAGTTGTACACAAAATGTATTATGTTATATTCCATGTTTTATACGATTGTACATTGCTTCTAATTAAAAAAACTAAAAAAAACCTCTTTCTTCAATTTGTCATTAAAATGTCACACACAAGCCTGTCCCTGACAAGTTCATCACAGAGGGCACCAAAGTTGCAGGACTGTGCTATATGTTGTAATGAGGATACATACATTTCCACTGACTCCCCTGGTGTTTGGCTGCATCAAAGAATTTATGTTGCTGCATGATGAGATTGGTATGAGGGTCGCATAGCTCGCAGAATTTTCTCTTGAGGCATTCAGGGTCATATATTGTTTCAGCAGGTGTAATCTCTTGAGCTTGCAAATCCAGTATTGCAGGAGCGTAAATGAACAATGTTGCCCAACACACAGCATCATGTCCCGCCAGATTGAGGAATATAGATGCTTGGGTGGGAACAGACTTGCCTTGGTGCGCCGAAGCCATGTCAATATTGTAGTCCTCCTCGAAAACTTGCCATCGTTCTTTGATATTCCCATTAAAGACCAGCGGTGCTGGCTTGCGGAATCAATCAGTTACGGCAGAGACTGTGAAAGGTTCGCAAAATCACTGAAGACGTTGATCCGAAGTGTTCCCGTAACTTCTGACACCATATAGGAATATGTAATAACTCAGAAACCATACATGAGTATAAGTTGTTTATTTAAGAAAGCACAAATACATAGGTGCTGTAAGCTCAAGCTCAGCAACAAGAAGAAGGGTGTCTGAGGAAGGGTTTCGGCCCAAAACGTCGCCTATTTTCTTCGCTCCATAGATGCTGCTGCACCCGTTGAGTTTCTCCAGCAATTTTGTGTACCTTCGATCTTCCAGCATCAGCAGTTCCTTCTTGAACAAATCTAACTAGTGGCTGGACTTGCAGGCTAGATAATATGAGACACTCAACCAGATTTTGAGTGTACAGTGCTATGCAGAAAAACATGACATGGATCAGGTTGACTATTACTGACTGATCTACAGTTTGTATGTGGTCCTGTTAATGACGAGGGTAGACTAAGTGTTTTCTCATTCGAAGTCTAATTTTCAAACATGTAACATGTCCAGAACAAGGGGTCACAGCTTAAGGATAAGGGGGAAATCCTTTAAAACCGAGATGAGAGGAACTTTTTTCACGCAGAGAGTGGCGAATCTCTGGAACTCTCTGCCGCAGAGGGTAGTCGAGGCCAGTTCATTGGCTATATTTAAGAGGGAGTTAGATGTGGCCCTTGTGGCTAAGGGGATCAGAGGGTATGGGGAGAAGGCAGGTACGGGATACTGAGTTGGATGATCAGCCATGATCATATTGAATGGCGGTGCAGGCTCCAAGGGCCGAATGGCATACTCCTGCACCTAATTGTTTCTATGTTTCTATGTTTCTATGTTTCTATGTAACATTGCCATGTCATGAAAATGCATCTGAGACTCTGCTGGAGAATTTTGTCTCCCAGTGACCGATGTAACTGTGAAACCCAATGGACAACTGATACAGCAAAGTCATAGGTGAAGAAATTGAGGTTGACCTGTACTGACAAGACTATTTCAAATAGTTGCAATGGCCATCTATCATCGCAAGTCTTTTCTGCTTAGAAATGCCAAATGTTTTGTTTGCCAAGTTAAAGATTTCAACAACATCCGTAAACAAGACTGAAACAATCAGCAAAGGAAAGGGAATTTGAAATTAAATATGAAAGGAAGACTACATAGTTTGGAAGTTCATTCTGATAATAATGATTAGGGATTTTATTGCATTTATGTCACAAACAATAGCATCAACAAATAGACAGGCTTCCAAGTGAATGTGTTGATTAACAACTAATACATTGATATGAAATGATACTGCCATAGACAGTTTGATCAAAAGCACTAAGCTCAGATAGACACCATTTTATGAAAGCACCAGGTTGCAAAAAAACTTGTTTTGATGAAATTCATGAAGTGTGACAAAGTGTAGCAATAGATATTGCTATTTACCACTAGGTGACCCATGCTATTAGCAGTTCAGCCTGGAAATATTGAAGCCCAGATGTCACAACTTCCATGCTGGAAAAGACAAGTTCCAGGTTCTGGGCAATTCCTTCTACAACTCTATTTATGCAGCTCAGCAAAGACTGAATGCTTTCCAACACATCTGCCAATGCAGTAAATATTTAATGGCAGTCCCCATCTTCTCCTGTGCACGGATCAATGAAAATCCTCACCCAGCAACTGCAGCAAAGTGTGTGTGTGACCTTGACCTTCAGTGAGCCGAAGCCTGGGCTATCCTCTCCCCAAGGTCATGCTCCAAATCTATCCTGCAAACAAAAGCTGGAATCTGAAACACATGCTGGAATTGGAAGCAAAAGTCAGATGTCTGGAGGAGCTCAGTGAGACATGAATTATCTGTGGTTGGTTACAAACAGTCGATGGTTTGGGTTATGACCCTTTATCTGGACCAGTCCAGTAACCAGGGTACACCAGTCCAGAAAAAGGGTCTTGATTCAAAACATATACTTTCTATTTCCCTCCACAGATGCTGCCCAACCATTGGGTTCCTGCAAGAGTATGTTTTTTGCTCCAAATCTATCATGGTTGGTGGTTCCGCAAGAGCTCCTCTGCTTTGCACACACTAACTCCTTCGTAAGACAATAGGTGCAGGACTAGGCCATTTGTCCCCTTGGTGGGGCCAACCCCACCTTCAATGTATGATCACGGCTGATCTGCTTCAGGCCTCATATTCTCTTCTGTGTCAGTTCCCAATTACCGCTAATTTTCCGATCTATTCTCCACATCTCTCGGGCACCGAGAATTCCAAACATTCACCACGTTCTGCGAAATGTTTCAGTGCACCACAGTTTTAACTGTGACAACAAACTTTCTCCACTGGTTTGCACCAACACACTAAACTTATATTCTTCAAATGTTCAAATGACAATGAGCAACAGGTTCAGGTGATCAAGTACAGAACAGCTGTCGTACCAAGTTTAAGATGCATCACGTCACAATACTTCCTACTACACATCTGTAGATGTTCGAGACAATTCTCATGGACATGCCGAATATTTTTAGATACATAAAAAAGTAAATATGCTGAAGAACATTCTTGATCATCGCATCAGTGCAAAGGGATCAGCTTAGGTTGTATGTGATATGAATGCCAAGGAACTTGAAGCTGTCGATCATGTTGGCGAGGTCAGTGTTGTATTTACTCTCTCCAACTGACCCCCCCCCCCACCAATCCCTTAGGTAAACAACAAACTTTATAGTTGTGCTGATGTTTAGTGCTAGGTTGTTGTTCTGACATCATGACAAATAGTTCTCAATCTCTTTCATGTACACAGTGTCATCACTGTTGTTGATCTGGGCAACAAAACAGTGGTATAATAAACTTTATTCTGGACTCAAGGTCCAGACAAGGGGCAACATTACATTAAAAATGCATTGCATATTAAATATCATAAAATACATATAAAATCTTGGTATATCACTTATAAAAACATCATAATTTATATATTTTTTAAAACCACAATACATAAGTTAAAAATCCAGATTAAAAGAATGATCAATGTCCTACAACGAGACAACGATACCAGTGTCTCCACAACTGGGATTCGTAGCATGTAGTGCTAACCCTTATGTTTGACAAGGCCACAATAAGCACATTTTTAGAGTCATTTATCCTGCAAATGAATTTATACATGTAATGTCTTAGGATAGCTTCTAAAGTACTGACTACTGCAGCCACAAATATATTACTGGCACCACGCCATCTAGGTTGCCTTAGCAGTGTTCTAATGACATAGTTATATGCCACCTTTAGTCTCTGCAAACTTGTCTTTCTATAGTTCGACCACAGGTGCGCAGTGTAGAGGGGTGTGCAGTGTTCTCTAAATAGCTTCACCACATCTGCACACGCACCAAATTTACGCAAGAGAATATTCGCCTGTACATACAGCATGCTTCGTTGCCTATAAAAAGCCTCATCATCTGTCATTTGTTCTGTAATAAAATGCCCTAGATATTTTACCTTATTACAGACACTAAGATTATTGTCAGACAATTTAAAATCAGGACATTTAACACATTTATCCTCTTTGGTTCTACAGATCATAACAGCACTCTTACTAGCATTATATTTAATGTCATGTTCCACACCATACTCAGAACATATAGTAAGGAGCTGCTGGAGACCAGCGCTAGATGGACTAAAGACCACAAGATCATCTGCATACATAATATGGTTCACTAAAATATTACCAATCACGCACCCAGTGTTACAGGCTTTCAATTGTTTAGACAAATCATCAATATATAGATTAAAAAGGACTGGGGACAAAATTCCCCCTTGTCTAACACCATTGCTAACCCCAAATGGGGCTGAGACTCTATTGCCCCATTTTATTTGCATAGTTTAGTGGGCATACCAGTAGGCCAGAATTCTAACAATGTATTCAGGCACCCCTCTTTGACTCATTTTACCAAACAGCTTTCTGTGATTAACACAGTCAAAGGCTTTGGAAGCATCAATAAAACACATAAGGATTGAAGAGTTTTTGCCTCTGTAATTGTTTACAATCTCCATTAGGGCATATATGCATGTCAGTGCCATGTTTAGCTTTAAAGCCAAACTGGTTATCTGTGGAGTTAACAAACTCATTTATTCTATCCAGCAGAACTCTTTCTAAAACTTTTGACAATATGCTGGCTAAAGCTACGGGCCTGTAATTATTAGGTATCAACAGATCTGGCTGATAAGAGTGGTATCGGCAGAAGTTAAAGATCATGCTGTCACTGCATTTGGCCACACAGTTATGAGTGTACAGGAAGTAGTGGGGAACTGAGTGCACAACTTTGAGGAGCACCAGTGTTGAGTTTCAGGGTGGAGGAATTGATATGGCCAATTCTGACCAAATGACGTCTGCTGTCAGAATGTCTAGCTGTCACTTGAAAATGGAGGTCCCAGGGCCAAGGTCCAGGAGTTTAGAGATGAGGTTCTACAGTATTATGGCGTTGAAGGCTGAGCTGTAGTCAATGAAAAACATCCTGACATATATGTTTTTTATTGTCAAAGTGACCCAGAGCTTAGCATAGTACAGGGGAGATGGTGTTCTTTGTAGACCTACTGCCCATTTACACAAATTACAAGGGATCTGGATTGCCTGGAAAACTGATGCGGATGTGGGCCATTATCAGTCTTTCAAAGCACTTTGTTATGGTCATTGACACCTTATTACTCTGGGGGACTGGACTAATGAAGATGAAACAGACGGGGAATCCTTGATTAGTAAGAGTATCAGGGGTTACTGGGAGAAGACAGGAGAATGTACTTGAGAATGACTTTTTAGCCAATCATCCTTTAGTCACTTGGAGGGCAGAAAAAATAAGGACCAGCTCCGCTAGGCGGAGGAGAGTGTCAGTGGCTGGGTATAGGTTGCTTCTCTGGTCGAGGAAGAACCGGTGGGCTATGAGACCATCGTGGTGGGGGATGGAGGTGTAGAGTGATTGGAGGGTCTGAAGAAGGGTTTCGGCCCGAAACGTTGCCTATTTCCTTCGCTCCATAGATGCTGCTGCACCCGCTGAGTTTCTCCAGCTTTTTTGTGTAACCATCCTTTAGTCACTCCTTAGTAACTTAATCATGTTTTTCAGTTATTGTAGCTCAGCCATTTCTATATTTTGGCTATCGCAGGCATCTGGCCTTGTGACTTAGCTATGCACAATTCTCCACTGAGACATTTAGCAAAGTAAAGGGCCTGTCCCACTTTCACAACCTAATTCAGGACCTGAGCCGAGTTTGCCCTTGACTCATACTCGCAGCATGGTCATCACGAGGTCGTAGGAGGTCGTAGGTAGGTTGTGATGCTAGCTGTAGGTACTCGTGGCATCAAGTAGGTTTTTCTAGCCTGATGAAAAATGTCCAAGAGTAAAAAAGGTTGTGAATTAGGTCGTGAAAGTGGGACAGGCCCTTTAGTGATCACTAAGTATTTAGCACTCAAGGACATAGTCAAGTATCCCGACATCCTCTCTGGTTCTGAAATTTACTCCAACACCCCATATCACAAAATTGACCATTTAAAGAGTTTTCAGTAACTTTCAGGTGTGATACTGATTGAATGAAATCTATTTTGTGCTCATTCTCTATGTGACAGTCTTTGAGGACAGCAGTGAGTAGTATAGTGAAAGGCTGCATGGAATCCTCACATCAAGCCTTAAAGGCTTCAAGAAACCTGTGTTTACCACCCACCTAACAGTGCTTTGCAACAGGGGAAGAATGAAAGGACATGGAATGCAAACCAATCGGCCAGAAGAGGAAAAGAGCAAGAAAGAAAAATTAACTGGAATATCTGCAAATATCGCCGATGGTGATGAAACAATGTGCAGGAGAGAGAGAACGAACACCTGGTTGGGTTATGTCTCAAAAACAACCTCTGGCTCAACATTAACAACACTGAGAAACTACTTGCTGTCTTCAGAAGGGGAAACTCAGGAAACCTTGTGTCAGTTTTCAATGGTGGCTTGGCAGTGGAGAGAGCTAACAGTTTCAAATTTCTGGCCATTCACATCTCAGATGACCTGTCCTGGGCCCAGCACACCGATGTAATCACGCAGAAGGCGGCCTGCATCTTTACTTTCACGGAGTTTTAAACAGATTCACTGAATGTCATTGAATACTCTAACATCTATAAATGCCCTTTCCAAAGTAGTCTGAGTAGCTGCTTCATAACCTGATACAACGTTTCTAATGCACGCGAATGCAAGAAATTGTGGAGAGTGCTGGACTTGGTCCAGTCCATTACCAGCACGTTGTAAGCTTCTACTCCAAGGCGGTGGCTTCTATCATCTATCATCAAGTACCTTTACCATTTCAGACAGGCCCCCTTCTTGCTGCTACTATTGGGCAAGAGATACTGAAGATTTAAATCCCACAACAGAAACATTCCAACTGCACAAAAATAAAAGTGCTCCTCGGTGCTCAGGACAAAATATCACCAAAATCAGTTTGTAAATAATGAAATAATACTTTTAGGCTCAACATTTTGTGCAGCGGCTTATTAAAAATCTATGATCAACCATTGATAACTTCAATCATACAAAGTCTAGAATCGATTTCAATCCATTCAGAACATTGCTTCAGGGAAAAATAAATAGTTGCTGAACATTTGGCTTCCCTTTGTTCCTTTAGTTTTGATTGAATTCACCAACTGAAAGAAAAGACGAGTTATTGATAAGTGAGTGTCTCAACAATACATTGTAGATTGCTTATTTACCTTTTTCAGTCATTTTGTACCCAGTGGAAGTTCCTGCTTGTAGATTGAAATACTTGAAATCAGGCAGCCAGTTGTTACAAAAGAAACCCACAGAATAACATATCGAACGACATAATCTGATATGAAATCTTACATTTAATGAAAATAATTTATCTTACATTGCAGTTGGAATGAATGCACAAAGTGGGGTGAAAAATATTGATCAGATGTAAGTACAAAGAGCTGTATAGAACTACAATGTAGCAGTGACAACTTGGGCGAGAAATTACATTTTTTATTTTCTCAGATGCAAGGTGTTCAAAAAAGATAAAAGCTTGAATGGTTCAACGGTCGTGCTTTTAATGTCACGTGGACGAAGTGCTAACACGGTGAAATTCTTTTTGGTTTGGCAAGTTAGTTTAGCAAGTTTAGTAAGGCTCGGTGCTGGGACCACAGCTATTTACAATATACATCAATGATTTGGATGAAGGGATTCAAAGTAACATTAGCAAATTTGCAGATGACACAAAGCTGGGTGGCAGTGTGAACTGGGAGGAGGATGCTATGAGAATGCAGGGTGACTTAGACAGGTTGGGGGAGTGGGCAGAGTAGGAAGGCAGATTACTATCTAAATGGCATCAATTTGGGAAAAGGGGAAGTACAACTGGATCTGAGGGTCCTTGTTCAACAGTCTATGAAAGTAAACATGCAGGTACAGCAGGCAGTGAAGAAATGGCATGTTGGCCTTTATAACAAGAGGAATCGAATATAGGAGCAAATAGGGCCTTCTGCAGTTGTACAGAGCCCCAGTGAGACCACACCTGGAGTATTGTGTGCAGTTTTGGTCTCCTAATTTGAGGAAGGACATTCTTGCTATTGAGGGAGTGCAGCGTAGGTTTACAAGGTTAATTCCCAGGATGGCGGGACTGTCATATGCTGGGCTTGTACACTCTGGAGTTTAGAAGGATGAGAGGATATCTCATTGAAACATATAAGATTGTTAAGGGTTTGGACATGCTAGAGGCAGGAAACATGTTCCCGATGTTAGGGGAGTCCAGAACCAGGGGCCACAGTTTAACAATAAGGAGTAAGCCATTTAGAACGGAGACGAGGAAACACTTTTTCTCACAGAGAGTGGTGAGTCTGTGGAATTCTCTGCCTCAGGTGGAGGCATGTTCTCTGGATGCTTTCAAGAGAGAACTAGATACGGCTCTTAAAAAAAGCGGAGTCAGGGGATATGGGGAGAAGGCAGGAACGGGGTACTGATTGGGGATGATCAGCCATGATCACATTGAATGGCGGTGCTGGCTCGAAGGGCCGAATGGCCTACTCCTGCACCTATCGTCTATTGTTTAGAGATACAGCACAGAAGCAGCGCTTTACCAACCAGCGATCCCCACACATTAACACTATCCTACACTCACTAGGGATAGTTATTACATTTACCAAGCCAATTAACCCACAGACCTGTACGTCTTTGGTGTGTGGGAGGAAACCGAAGATCTCGGGGAAATCCCACACAGGTCACGGGGCGAACGTACAAACTCAGTATACACAACACCTGTAGTCGGGATCGAACCCGGGTCTCCGGTGCCAAATTAGCTGTAAGGCAGCAACTCTACCGCTGCACCACCGTTTCTTACAAATAGTTCAGTAGAATATTGTCATAAGGCCGATCCTTGGTTAGAAAGTGTAGTGAAGTAGTCTCCGGAGCCCACATGCAAGAGGCCATACTTTGGTGCAATTATCAAAGTCCACGCTCTAGTTCTAATAAACGGTGCCTGTTTCAGGCAAGTCCCAGGCTGTTGTTTCATCTCCTTCCTTGGAAGCCACATCCCTCGTCCACCTTTGTTCCCTGGGGATGCCTCCTACAGCCAACCACGAGGGTGCTGTAGGTTAGACCCTGTTTCTTTCTCCTCTACTGCTCGCCTTGCTCCTTGCTTATCATCATCGTCACTGGCTCCCTCCTCCCAGTCTCTGGTCTTCGGGGGGTGAGCAGTGGCTGGCAGGGCGGGCTCTCACTTCCAGGCCGGAGTTTTACCTGGTCGAACGAGCAAGGGGCTGGCTCAGCGGTTCTCCTTGAAGCTGCGTTCTGCCAGGTCTCTCATTTGGCCGCTGGGGAACAGCTCGGCCGGCCGGCTACCTTGTCCAGGTATTGAATTGACAGCGCCATGGACATGAATTCCTAGGATTCTTAAGCCACATGCAACTGATACTAGTGTTAGAGAGTGAGGATGATGTGAGCTTACAGCCAAATCCACCCCTTTCAGAAGACAATGACTAGGTTCCTTAATCTTAATGATATTGAGCCTAAAGGTTGATGTTGCAGCACCACTCAACCAAATGATTTTTCTCTATCTGAATTCATCACCACCCATGATACAACCAACCATCGTGGTGTCATCAGCAAATATATTGATGGCATTGAGTAGGGCGCTAAGCATGCAGCCTGCTGGTGAGTTTGGAGGGGACGATTGAAATGAGCAGTAAACAATTGTATAATATTTACTGGTGTATTTTTCAACATGTGATTAATTATAATAAAAAACGAACTGCAGAAGAACTTTATTTATTTATTTAAAAACAATGATTTTTTTTTATTTATTTATTTTTTTTTTTTAATTAGAAGCAATTGTACAAGAATAAAACATTCGGCATGTAAAATTATACAATTATTGTACAGTTTCAATTTTTACCTTTTAACCTGAAAATGAGGGAAATGAAGAGAGAAAGAACAAGAGGGGGGAAAAAGTGAAAAGTGAAAAGATAGGACCCCTAGACTACCAAAGTAGTGTGGCCAAAGAGTGAGTAAAGATATAAGAGAGGAAAAGGGAAAAAAAAAGGAAAAAAAAGAAAAAAGTGGAGATATACCTGTCCCTCGTCTCCCCCCCCCCCCACCCACCCAGCTCCCCCCCCCCCCCCCCCTCACCCAACCCATAGTTGGATCTAAATCCAAATTTGTGTTGCGCCATACTATCCTTGTAAGAATTCAGTGAAGGGTGTCCATGTCTTCAAAAATTGTTTTTCTGCCAAGACAAGCCTAATATTTTCCAAATGTAGTGTCTCGGACATGTTTGTAATCCACATCTTTACCGTAGGGACTGTTGTGTGTTTCCAAAATTTAAGTATTCGTTTTTTCGCCGTTATCAGGCCATAATTAAGGAAACGTCTTTGAAATAATGTTAGCTCAGAACAGGCTTCTGACGTACCTAGAGTAATCAATTCTGTGTATGGGTCCAATTTTATTTTAAGTATTTTAGAAAAAAATTCAAAAATTCCCCTCCAAAAATTATGTAACTTTATACAGGAGACAAAAGATGAGTTATGGTTGCTTCCTGAAGGGGAAATTTATCACAAATAGGGGAAACATTTGGGAAGATCTTATTCAGTTTAGACTTTGAATAATAAAGTCTATGCAGTGTTTTAAATTATATTAAAAAAAAGCCTAATGTTAAGAGAACAGTTATGTATATATAGAAGGCTTTCCTCCCATCTATCTTTTAAAATTGTTGGGCCTAATTCATCTTCCCAAGCTCGCCTAATTATTTCCGATGATCAGAAGAACTTTATACCAAAGATAAGCACAGAATATCAGAGTAACTCAGCAAGTCTGGCAGCATCTCTGGAGAAGCGCTTAGGTGCTTGACCCGCTGAGTTACTCCAGTATTTTCAGTCTCTCTATATGATTAATTCTGATTTTTGCTTTCATATGGCATATTTTGTTAATTATAGCATTAACCTACAGCCTGGATTGCAAACAATATACTGTTGGGCTTGTAAACAACCGTTCAGAAAAGATGACAGATATCGACAATAGTACTATCCAATTTTAAATGTTATGCACTTTGTCTTGTTCATGATCACTCTCTCTTTATCTATTAGCAGGTTTACAAAGATAGATTTCATGCCATCGCTCCTGAAAAAAGAACTGCAATTCACCTTTGTTTTCTAAAATTAAGTAGTTGTGATTCACAAGTAATAATATACTGTGTGGTGAATTGAAAATATGACAATGCATTGAATTATGTTTGAGTTGTTTGAATGTGTTGTTTTTATTATATTGACAGTCTTCAAATTGTATGGTCAGGGTTGCTGAGAAATACAATGCTAACTGCATGACTGACAGCTCAGAAATAAATACATTCAATGCCAAGCAAAGAAACTATAATGAACTGAGTTTAGAAAATATTGGATCCAGAATTTACTGGCAGCTGCACGATACTTTCAGCTCATTGAACGTAAATCTCATCAAGTATCTGAATCAGAACAAGTCCTGTCCACAGAAATGCAATAACACTTTGATACATGACTAAGTGACAAACCTTAGCCTGCCAAAATTATTAACAGAGAAATGTCACTTAAAAATGTCATTGATATTTGGAAAGTTACAGAAACTTTCAAAAGCTAGTAAAGGTTAATCCATATCTTTAAAACTTTAAATATAACGTGTGAAATTCAACATAAACAAATGCGTAAACAACCAATCATATTTGTAGATTGGCTACTTCCTACTAGCCAATTATAGTGTTTGTTAGTTGTGACTCCGCCTATTGTGTGCTTTATATTATCAAGAGCTTGCCTACATTAGTTAGTAGGAGTAGCAGCTTGGAGATGTAATGTCTGCAGATCCTTGCTGCAAGTAGATTTAATAAACATGTGTTGTATCTTGATGAGTGTCCGAGTCGGCTCATTACAAAATTGAAACAAACTTACAAGAATATGATGCATCTAATAGGCCCTTTGCACCATTTCACTCACTGAAATGAGTAGCATCACAATTACTGTGAAGTCTCACACAGTGGAGATTCAGTGGCAGAATACCTAGCATAAGTGTTGTGAAATTGCGTGATGCTTATGCTGAATTCCATAAAAGGTTAAATGCCCTGCAGCGAGCACAATAATAATAATAATAATAATAAACTTTATTACGGACTCAAGGTCCAGACAAGGGGCAACATTACATTAAAAATGCATTGCATATCAAATATCATAAATACATATAAAATCATGGTATATCACATAAAAACATCACAATTTATATTATAAAAACCCCACAATACTTAAGTTAAAAATCCAGATTAAAAGATGATCAATGTCCTACAAAGATACAACGATACCAGTGTCTCCACAACTGGGATTCGTAGCGTGTAGTGCTAACCCTTATGTTTGTCAAGGCCACAATAAGCATATTTTTAGAGTCATTTATCCTGCAAATTAATTTATACATGTGGTGTCTTAGGATAGCTTCTAAAGTACTGACTCCTGCAGCCATAAACATATTACTGGCACTACACCATCTAGGTTGCCTTAGCAGTGTTCTCATGGCATCGTTATAAACCACCTTTAGTCTCTGCATACTTGTCTTTAAATAGTTCGACCACAGGTGCGCAGTGTAGAGTGGTGTGCAGTATGCTCTAAATAGCGACATCTTCACCACATCTGCACACGCACCAAATTTACGCAAGAGGATATTCGCCTGTACATACAGCATGCGTCGTTGCCTATAAATATCCTCATCGTCTGTCATTTGTTCTGTAATAATATGCCCTAGATATTTTACCTTATTACAGACACTAAGATTGTTGTCAGACAATTTAAAAACATGATATTTTAGGCATTTATCCTCTTTGGTTCTACAGACCATAACAGCACTCTTACTAGCATTATATTTAATGTCATGTTCCACACCATACACAGAACATATAGTAAGGAGCTGCTGGAGACCAGCACAACACCAAAAAATAAGTCTGACAAATAATGTTTAATCCAAAATATTAATTGTTTCTCTTTCCATACTTGCTGCTTATCCTGCTGAGTGTTTCCTGTTTTATTTCATACTAAACTAAGTGGGAATAGGTCTCTGTCACACTGGAGGCCTGGTTCCCCAACGCAATTTTCCACCACTCACCCATTCCCCAACGCAAACCGTTCCCACAACGCAATATTCCACCACTTACCCATAGCTCCCAACTGCGCAGAAGCGGCTCATTTACCCTCATCCCCCAGCACTACCTCCCCTCCTCCTCCCTCTTCTTTCCCCTACCCTCAGTCACACCCTCCCTCTCGCCAAAACCCCCCTCCTCTCCCTACCCCCCTCCTTTCCCTCTATCCCCCACTCCTAACCTCCCCCATCCCTTACAAACTCTCCTTTGCCACTGCCCTCCCCTCTATTCTCAACTCCCTACCTCCCCCACTCCTCCCCCTCTATTCCCCCTCCCCTCCACTCTCCCTCGTTACCTCCCCCACTTTCACCCCTCTCTGACTCGACCACCTCCTTCAATCCCCCCACACTCCCTCCTCGCCTCCCCAGGAGCTCGAGGGTGCCGCTCCTTTCCCTCCTTGCATGCTCCACTCTCACCTCTCCCTCCCTCTCCTTTCCCCCACTCTCAGTAACTCCCTCCTTCCCTCCATATTTCCTCTCCCCGCTCTAGCCACCTATCCCTCTACCCTCCCCCCCTCCCCCACTCCTCTCCTCCCCCTCTTCTCCCCCACTATCCCTCCTCACCCCCCCCACTGCCCTTGTCTCCCTCTATTCCTTACTCCCTACCTCCCCTACTCCTCTCCCTCTATTCCCCCTCCTCCCCCACTCTCCATCCTCACCTCTCCCACTTCCCCCTCTCCCTCCCTACCCCCCCCTCCCTCAATCCCTCCATTCTCTCTCCTAACATCCCCAGGTATTCCCCACTCCCTCCCCCCCCCCCCTCCTCTCCCTGTATTCCCCCTTCTCCCCCACTCTCTCTCTCATCACCTCTCCCACTTTCCCCCATCTCCATTTCCCCAGTATCTCAAGGTTGCCGCTCCTTTCCCCCGGAGCAGCGGCGGTTGCGGCTGTGGCCCGCGGAGGCTCTGGCTCTGGCCCACGGCTGCTCTGGCTCTGTCCCGCGGCTGCTCTGGTGCTGGCCCATGGCGGCTCTGGCTGTGGTCCGCGGTGGCTCTAGCTATGGGCTGCAGTGGCTCTGGCCCGTGGCCGTCCCCTCTGGCCACATCCATCCGACTGGCGGTGTGGCTGTGGCCGTGCAACGGCGGGCAATGCTGGGCGAGGCGGGCGACGCCGGTGAACGACAGGACAGGAGACCAAACTGCATGCCGGTCACTCACAGGAGAACAGACCAATCTGCACATACGTGGTTGTTAAGATTTTCAAACCTTAATAACTTTGAAACTATACCATCGAAAGGAACAAAATGGTGCACTTGAGCACAGGAGAATGGTGGGTAACGTGGCGACAAATCGTAGCGTTATCGCGTACCGTTTTTGCGCAAAGAGAAAATATACGCAAACCGGAAGAGCACAAGATCAGAGTTTTAGTTATGTATAGATATTCAGCGTTGCAGTATTTTTTATTTTTTATTTGTTTTTTATGTAGGAAAGTTGAGAAATTAAATGTGATAAATGTAGGAATAGAGACTATTTCTGCCATAAATAAAGGCTCACTGTCGAGCAAAACAATTTATGATTAACAAAATGAATCATTATAAATATAAATGAGTTGACAAATGTGGTTTCATTGTGTACTTTTTAATTATTTTTAATGCCACTGCTATGATCCCAGAAAGTGATTTTTCATCAGTGAGTGGACAGTACAGTGGCACTGCAGATTGAGCTGTTGACTCACAGCGCAGAGACCCAGGTTCAATCCTGACCTCAGGTGCTGTGTGTGTGTGTGGAGTTTGCACTTTCTTCCTATGACTGCATGGGTTTCCTCCCGCATCCTAAAGATGTGCGGGTTTGAAGGCTAATTTGCCTCTATAAATCGCCCTTAGTGTGTAGGGAGTGGATGCAAAATATGCAACTAATGTGAATGTGTGATCGATGGTCGGTGTGGACTTGGTGGGCTGAAGGGCCTGTTTCCACATTGTAAGGCAAATGGGAACATTATTTCTTGAAGTTCTCATGTAAGACACATCATCTGATAGAAGTAGATAATAAAGTGGGTCAGATATCAACTTTGGAGGGCATGAACCCTTCTTCAGGCTGAAGAAAGGTCACAACCCAAATCATCGCCTATCCATATGCTATCTGCTGTAACCAACTGAGTTACTCCAGCACTGTGTTCCACGCAAGATTCCAGCATCTACAGTTCCTAGTGTTATCATTTGATAGAGGTATATTGTTGTTCCATTATTGTTACTGGATTAATCCATGCAATTCCCCACACAACCATACTCTTGAAATAGCATTGACATGAGTATTGTAGTTCAAGAATGTGACTCATCACAACTTTCTCAAAAGTAATAATGAACGGTGAACGCATTTCAGCCTAGCCACTGATACCCATTCTGAAAAATAACCTGGAAAAACTTGAACTAAAAATGGTGAGATGAGAGTGTCTACCCTTGATAGCAGTTAAAGGTGTTATTTAACTTCATCAAGGAATCTAAGTAAAGTTCAAGTTAATAATAATCTATGGGAATCTGATCATCTGATTGGAATTGTGTACCACATAGAAAATACTATAATTCTTTGGAAGCCATTCATCCAAGCCTTGGGCAACCTTGCAGGAATGCATTAGGGCATTATTCTCAACCAAATCACATTCAGTTGCTTCATCAGCAATCTTTCCTCTCACAAGCTCAAAGTGGCAATGGTTGTTGATAGGATAGTTTTCCATTGTAGTGACAAACCCTCTGCATTTAGCAAGACCCGAAGAAGGGTCTCGACCTGTAATGTCACCCATTCCTTCTTTCCAGAGGTGCTACCTGGCCCGCTGAGTTACTCCAGCGTTTTGTGTCTATAGCAAGACCGAGACACATTTAAGCGTGGCTGATAAATGGTGTAATATTCATGGCACACAAGTGCTCGGCAATGATTTGGCAATCTCCAGCAGAGAGAATCTAGTCACTAGCCAGAGAAACCCAGTATTTAAAACAACAATCTGTTTGGACGATTTCTCCGCAATACCAAACTTAACAGTGGTTCTCAGAAGACTGACGTCTTTGAACAAAAATTGACACAAATCTCATACAAAGGCATTAATGTTATAACAAATAGTAGGATTAAACGAGAACTTACCAGTTTGAAGTTTGATCTGTATTTTATGAGGAGGAACGTTGAGGGAATGCGTGAAGAACCCGCTTCCAACGCATGCGTGTCATTCTTCAAAGCAGCGGTGTGAGGTCACAGAACCTATAATGATCTAACATAGTAAGATTATCAAAGAGATACCTGTTTTTGATATGATCATAAGAGGGTGGGAGCGGAGGGCACGTATTCCCTCAACGTTCCTCCTCATAAAATACAGATCAAACTTCAAACTGGTAAGTTCTCGTTTAATCCTACTATTTTACTTCGGAGTCACGTGAGTGACTTCGTGAAGATTTCAAAGCTCTGTGACCTCATGCCGTGGAACGAGTCCATGCTTCACAACTGCCTTGGGTATTGGGAGAGAGCATCATTAGCAATTTTAAAACACACTTATACAAAGAGTTGTTTGGTATAACGAAAAAATATATAAATTTTTTAAATTGACAATCATAGCCCTGTAACCTTTCGGGCAAATTATATTGTTGAACGTAAAATGGTTTCCGAACACGATGATGGCTCCAAAATATAACTGGTTTATTATAAAACCTTTGGAAAAACCTTTCGGATGACCATCCTGTCATTCTGAGGATTTGGTCTGTGGGTACCTCTAGAATTTTTGCTGCGGATGTTGCTGCAGCCCTGGTGGAATGAGAGTTAAAAACATTAGTGTCTATTCCTGCCATCTTTAGGACATATTTGAGCCACCTTGATATAGTTTGGGTCGTGACCCTTTTGTGCGGTTTCTTGTAAGAGATTAACAACGCCATTCTCTGACCTCGAATGCTCTTAGTATATTCTATGTATAGTTGGATGTGTCTTGCTATACACAGTCGTTCGTCATATGGGTATACCATAAATTCAAACACTTGACCCGATGAACCTGGTCTGTTTTCTTTTATTAAATCCTGTATGACAAACACCAGTTTCTCGGGTGAGATGATCAGGGAGTCCAGGCTCAGTTTGCTTAATGGCTGGACTCGTTGTGCGGTAACTACCGCCATGAGCATAACCATGTTCATGGTCCGTTACTGAAGTGACAATGCTGTTATGGGCTACCAGCTCCTGAGCATGTTTAGAACGACACCCACGTCCCAGATTTCGGAGTACCTGGTTTTAGGGGGATTACCATTGAATATGCCCCTCATGAGTTTTGTTACCAGGGGGTGCGTTCCCACCGTGTGCCGCTCCGTTCCTTGTGATAGGTAATTGGAAAGTGCACTTCTGGCACTATTAATGGCACTGTAGCTCCATCGATTATCATAATGGAGGCTTGTTAAAATTCCAATACGGCCAGAATGTTCTTGGCCTTTTGGTCGAGGTTGTTGTCCAAGCAGTATATGCCCCATTTCTTGATGTGTCCAAGGTACTGCTTCCGTGTTGACAGTCTTAGTGCAGATGAGATGAGATTCATCGTCCTGTCTGACAGCCCCATGCCGTGTAGTGGGTCTTTCAGACTCTACAAATCAACAAATCCATAGTCTTATGGCATGGATGACTGCCCCCAGTCACTGGATGAATTAATAAATTTGGCTATGTTCATGAGGGAACATGGTTCTAACACCATCCCCTGTATGACCTAATACCATGATTGAGTAGGCCAGTCGGGTACTATGAGAATCCCAGATGCCGAGTCTAGTTGAATTTTCCCTAGTACCCCATTGATGGGGCAGAACGGGGGAAATACATCACCCTATGGCTTTGTTTACATAACAATGCCAAGCTGGTTTTAGAATTTTAGTAAATAATATTGGGGCTGATGTTTGCCCCTTTGGTAAGCTCTATATTGCCAACGTTCCCCCTCTTTTGAGTCAATGCCTGCCATATAGAAAAACCCAGCTGACACCAAGTCTTTATCAGTAATAAGAGTATCCATCTTAAAATGAACATCTTGAACGAATGTGTTTAGGGTTGAAAGGTCAATGATAATCCTGCAACCCCCATCTATTTTATCTTTAATAAATATGTTTGATACAAATTCTAATGTTCCATGAAAATTATGCTCAATCACACCTTTTGTGTGCAATTTTTGTAGCACCATGTGGGCTTTAGATTGTTTGGTTTATGTAAGGACAAAATGCCCTTCTGGTGTATGTTGTACTGGGGTTATTGGGATGAGTAAATTCTATCAGATAACCCTGAATACTGCTGAGATTATACAAATCTGTAGTGATTTTATACCATACATAACTGTAGTGTTGCAACCTCCCCTCCCCCACCATCATGGGTCCCTTTTTAACAGAAGAAACCACACCCACCTACCTCCATGGTTACCGGTGGTTGTGTTATTTCCTTGGTTTTTTGAAAAGGGGTTCTGGCTTGATATCTCTTGTTCGGGGTTGTGTGGGAGGTTAAGGTTTCCGCATCTTCCAGGGTGGCCGCCCTGGCCATACCCTAAAAAGGCTACTGCGGGTTATATTGATTTCTGGCACTGCCACTGGTATGAGCCACATTTTTTATGGCCTTGCATGTGGCTGGTATCGTGCTCCAAAATAGGCCCTTGCGCTGGCCTTGATGAGCCCCAGTGTCTTGCTTCGTCCACCCATGGTTCTTTGTTTGCAAATGGTAGCATTTTAGGGGTCCAGTGCTGGCTGAATGGCAGCCTTCCACATGTAGTTCAGCTCATATTGCATATTACTAAACAGAGCTAGTGCGTCTTGATGGTCTTTGGTTACCTCCGTTTAGTCCAGGGTGCGGGTGTATGCTATGATGCCTTCCGTCAATCCCTTTAAGGTTTTCTGGATCTTGAGGTCCTGGTTCCTGATGTTCATCCCCATATGCTGCCAAATGCAATGGTTTACACTGGGCACCTGTAATGCCTCACCGTTGCCAGGTGGCAGATGTCTGGCCAGTCTCTGTAAATATTTCTTGTCGGAGTTTGTGGCCAGACATATAGTAATACTATTGCCATTCTGGATCCAAGTCTACCCATGTTTGACTTGGTTAAAGTAATCAGCCACCATGTCCAGCAGAGTCCCTGCTGTGTTAGGATCATGGGATGCTGTATTACCAGGCTCTGGCCCATCAGGGTCCTGCCTACTCTTTTTTATAGAGTTAGAGATCTCTAGGGGTCCCGCACGGGGTACCCATGTGGGGCTTACCTCCTGCCCACTTGTCTTTTGTTCTGCGGACCCCTCTTGCAGGTCAGCCCAGAACTGACCCTCAGTGCTCCCCTTTGATGGGGTAGAAGCAGTGTGCAGCCCTCAAAGAGGTACTGCTGTGGGTTTATCACGTTGGAGCAAGGCTCCATACACCGCTTCTTCCCGCTCCAGCGCTCTCGGGCGCTGGCCGCCGGCGGTTGTGCAAAGTCGGACCCTTCTGAGTCCACGACCTTGTTTGTTTTGTGTCTAGCCTTACCGCTCGGCCGCATGGATTTGGCTGGTGTGGGGCCGACATCGGGCACAGCTGATCCCACTACGGGTGATCCAAGTGCCGCTGGCTGCTGCTGGCTGCCCGCTGCTCCACGGTCCTCCTTCTCCAGCTTTGTCCTTCCTTCCGTGGAGTGGATATGGCCGGTGTGGAGGACATCTGGCACAGCTGATTCCATCTAGCCCATTTCTTTAACCCGGCTCCAACGCTCTCAGCGCTCCTGGCTGCTCGTTTATCTCAGACCGCTGGGACCGACCCCGGTACTCACGGTACTGGTCCCTCGCGGTCGTTGCAGTCGGTCAACCCTACTCCAATGCCCTTAGTTCTGGGCACTCCTGCTTATATGGTCCTTAGATAAGGGACGTATAAGATATTAAAACTGATAATAAACAGATACTATACTTGATCTTAGCCAAAAGGCCAAGAAGCGATATCTGTAACTAAAAAACCCGCTGGGACCGACCCCGGTACTCACAGTACTGGTCCCTCGCGGTCGATTGCAGCCAGTCAACTCCACTGCAATGTCCTTGGCCTCAGCACTGGCCGGTAGCGCTGCTTCAAACCAGACTCGCTTCCAAAGCGAGACTGGCATACTGGCCGAGAAATGAATTTTCCCCCTGGTGCGGGAGCGAAGTCGGGCACAGGTGTTTTCACTCTCCGGGAATCGATGTGCCGTTGCTGCTCCTGCTGCTGCCGGCTGCCGCTGCTGCTCCTGCCGCTGCTGCTGCCGCTGCTCCTGCCGCTGCCGACTGCCGTTGTTGCTCTCCTGCCGGCTGCCTGCACTCCGCGGTTCTCCCGCCGGCTTTCTGCAGCTTACATGGACCCGGTCCATGTCTGCACCTAAAGGGTAAGTGGAAGGAACGCAGAGTCTCTTACCTGCTGTTCCCGACTTTCAATTCTCCCGCTGGTGAACGTCGTTCCCTGCGTGTCGGGTTTGAGCCGCTCGGACCGACCCCGGTGTTCACGGGGCTGGTCCTTCGCGGCAGTTCCGCAGTCGGTAAAACCCGGCTGTTCCTAGGGACCCCTTGGACCAAACCCGGTGCTTACCGTTTGAAGAAGGTTTTCGGCCCGAACGTCCCCAGTTCCTTTGCTCCATTAGTGCCACTGCACTCGCCGAGCGTTTCCAGTACTTACAGCGCTGGTCCCTGCTCTCTGTCCTGCAGCCTCGGCGCTGGCCGCTAGCGACTGCTCCAAGCCAGTCTCGCTTGAGACTGGCATACGGGACCTCTTTGCTTTGCTTCCCGCCCGGCCGAGAAGTGAATTTTGCCGGTGCGGGAGCGAAGTCGGGCACAGGTTTTTCCCCTCCAGGAAACTGGTGCCGTTGCTGCTCCTGCCGGCTGCTCGCACTCCGCGGGTCTCCCCGCCAGCTTTCCGCAGCCTTCATGGATCAGGTCCATGTCTCCACCTAAAAGGTAAGTAGAAAAAAGGAACGCAGAGTCTCTTACCTGCTGTTCCCGACTTTCAAATTCTCCCGCTTGGGGAACGTCGTTCCCCCCTGTGTGACTCGTTGCAATGCGTGTAGGGATATGACACGCATGCGTTGGAAACGGGTTCTTCACGAAGTCACTCACGTGACTCCGAAGTAAAATGTAGTAGTTAATGCCAATATTATTGTCAAATATTTCTGAGCATTAATATGGGTAACACTTGAGGTTGCATCAATAGTTTCAACTATTTCAAAGAGTAACTGAATAATTAATCTTGGCAAGAAATTACAATATGATGATGGGTGCCATAAAACTGTTGTTGTAAATTAAATACAAAATAAGGTGAAAGTAATCTAGTTGATTACTTTTTTTGAAAACCCTTCATCATAAAGATTTTCAGAATAAACATTCCAATCAATGTTTTTTTTCCATATTCCACAGGTTTACATTCCTGCAATTTTCTCCTGTTCTGATACTCAAAATGATGTAGTTAAGTTAAAAACTTGGCCTTTAAATTAGCAATAAAAACTAACTTTACATAATATGTGTATGCTTACAAATATTACTCAGGGCCTACTAAGTACTTTTAAAGTATTGAATTACTGGACATTGATTCTGCTAACTGTTAAGGAAACTCATATTTAATTAATCCTTCTTTGCTTCTTTAAGCAACTAACTGAATTCATGGAGACGCAAGGAACAGCAGATGCTGGAATCTTAAGCAGAACACAAAGTGTTAGAGGAACTCAGCATGTTAGGCAGCATCTGTGGAGAGAATAGATTGGTAGTGTTTCTGGCTGGAACCCATCCTCAAACTGATTCAAAATGTAGTCTTGCTTGTAGTCATGGAAACACAATCTTATAGTCTGGGCACCATATTATAGGAAATATGTTGTCAAGCTGGAAAGAGTACAGAGAAGATTTACAAGGATCTTGCCATGACTAGAGGGTCTGAGCTTTTGGGAGTGGTTGAGTAGACTGGGACTCTATTCCTTGGAGCGCAGGAGGATGAGGGCTGATCTTATAGAGGTGTATAAAATCATGAGAGGAATAGGTCAGGTAAATGCACAGAGTCTCTTGCCCAGTGTAGATGAATCGAGGACCAGAGGACATAGGTTTAAGGTGAAGGGGAAAAGATTTAATAGGAACCTGAGGGGTAACCTTTTCACACAAAGGATGGTGGGTGTATGGAACAAGCTACCAAAGGAGGTAGTTGAGGCTGGGACTATCCCAACGTTTAAGAAACAGTTAGACAAGGACATGGATAGGATAGGTTTGGAGGGATATGGACCCAACGTGGGCAGTGGGACTAGTGTAGCTGGGACGTTGGCCATTGTAGACAAGTTGGGCGGAAGGGTAAATGCATATAGTTCACTGGCTTTGGAAAGAAAACTACAAGGCGTACACATTTTAGTAATCCTCATATCCTTTTTTAATCACAATAATCTGGATGACAAACAAGGAATATCAATATGGTTATCATTACAAGATTCCTGCCAGCATTGTTACTATTGCTTCAAACTGCTGAAGAAAAGGGTTTTAAACGTTTCATTTACCAGAAAATTTAGCCCAAAATTTGCCAAAACAGTTGAAATAATCAAAATGTGAAATCAATTAGTGATTGAATATGAACATTCCAATCACATAACAGTATTTAAAAAAATGTTTAATTAAAACTATTAATCTACTCAAAATATTTTTTAAATGAAAAACAATAATTATTTAGATTCTGGATTTCTAACAATTAATTCCCAAAGATTTACAGTAACATATATGTAAACAATTTATATTTGGTTTACAATGACTCAGGTGACAATAAGATTTGGCAGTCCATAAAGTATGAAATTAAAAGCACTTTCCTGAGTCATACGTTCTTCTTGGTAATGCTTTCTTGCCTCATCTTTAAAATGTTTAGATGCAGAACCTAGAGAACCATCAAGTAGCAAAAAATGTTTTTGTTAAAAGATAATTGAGTACAGGTACAACTTAAATGAAACAAATATGTCCTATACACATGTAAAAATAGATGTGGATCATGTTTGGATCAAGTAAGTAAAACATATTACCATGGGATACCAAACACCATGCTAGAGTTAGAACTTTGCTATTACTGCAAGCCAACAGCAAATGAATGACAATCCTAAATTATAATTGCTTTTCTTTCAGATTCCAGTGCAGAATTGCCAACACGGCTGAATCAGTGGACCCCTTCACTTCTGGGTAATTTTGTCTTACTTGAAAGACCACTGATAATAACAAACTCAACAGCAGATGGGGAAGAAGCAGTTGTAAAACAAAGAGATTCCCTACACTAGAAGCTAGTGTTCTCTCGGCGTCCCTGTGACCTGGATTAACTTCAGATGGTGATTACTGCCATATTGGGAGATAAACTAGTACAAAATACTGGCACTAAATTAAAAAAAAAATGTTTTTCCTATGGACCAACAAAATCTATATCCTGGAACTCACTGCTTATGGGGATACCTTCACTAGAGGTTCTGCTGCAATTCAAGAACACAGGCTTTCAATATCTTCTCAAGAGCAATTAAGGATGGTGAATAAAATGCTTGCCATTGCTATTCTCAAAAATATATCTATTTAAAGTACTTTGGAGGAGCAGCTGGTTGAAGGCTATGGTGAGAGAGAAGAAAGATTGCGGAAATGGAACCAAAATATTTTGTTTAATAGTTTTTCTCTTATTTTGACCATTTACTCAAAAGCAAAATACTGCAAGGCAATTTCTAGAAATCTGCAAAAAAAGAATAAGTTGTTGAAAATATTTTGCAGCTCAGGCAATATCAACAGTGAGAGAAACTAAAGTTAATTTGATAAGGTCCCACATAGCATTTTATAAGGTCCCACATAGGAGATTAGTGGGCAAAATTAGGGCACATGGTATTGGGGGTAGAGTGCTGACATGGATAGAGAAGTGGTTGGCAGACAGGAAACAAACAGTAGGGATTAATGGGTCTCTTTCAGAATGGCAGGCAGTGACTAGTGGGGTACCGCAAGGTTCGGTGCTGGGACCGCAGTTATTTACAATATACATCAATGATTTGGATGAAGGGATTCAAATTAACATTAGCAAATTTGCAGATGACACAAAGCTCGGTGGCAGTGTGAACTGTGAGGAGGATGCTATGAGAATGCAGGGTGAGTGAGTGGGCAGATGCATGGCAGATGAAGTTTAATGCAGATAAATGTGAGGTTATCCACTTTGATAGCAAAAACATGAAGGCAGATTACTATCTAAATGCCATCAAGTTGGGAAAGGGGGAAGTACAATGGGATCTGGGGGGGGTCCTTGTACATCAGTCTATGAAAGTAAGCATGCAGGTAAGCATGCAGGTACAGCAGGCAGTGAAGAAAGTGAATGGCATGTTGGCCTTTATAACATGAGGAATCGAATATAGGAGCAAAGAGGTCCTTCTGCAGTTGTGCAGAGCCCTAGTGAGACCACACCTGGAGTATTGTGTGTAGTTTTGGTCCCCTAATTTGAGGAAGGGCATTCTTGCTATTGAGGGAGCACAGCGTAGGTTTACAAGGTTAATTCCCGGGATGGTGGGACTGTCATATGCTGAGAGAATGGAGCAGCTGGGCTAGTACACTCTGGAGCTTAGAAGGATGAGAGGGTATTTCATTGAAACATATAAGATTGTTAAGGGCTTGGACACGCTAGAGGCAGGAAACATGTTCCCGATGTTGGGGGAGTCCAGGGGCCACAGTTTAAGAATAAGGATTAAGCCATTTAGAACGGAGACGAGGACATTCTTTTTCTCACAGAGAGTGGTGAGTCTGGAATTCTCTGCCTCAGAGGGCAGTGGAGGCAGGTTCTCTGGATGCTTTCAAGAGAGAGTTAGATAGAACTCTTAAAGATAGCGGAGTAGAGGATATGGGGAGAAGGCAGGGACGGGGTACTGATTGGGGATGATCAGCCATGATCTCATTGAATGACGGTGCTAGCTTGAAGGGCCAAATGGCCTACTCCGGCACCTATTGTCTATTGTCATAATCTTTTAAGAAAAAATTAACAGGGACAGATGCCGATCTTTGGGATGTATAATCAAAGTGATGAGCGAATATGAGAACTCACTTTATTTGTGCGATGTTAAATTTGAGCTGCTTCTTCTGAAATATTATTCTGGAGATTGTCAGCAGAAGCATGACTTGGACCACTCATCACAATGTTCCGCATACACATTATTATAATTGAAGCAATTGCCTGAAGGTTTTTCTATGATTATTTTGAGAAACATGTGTACAGATCTGAAAGCCCGTGGCACTAAAGGTGTATGAGCTGAGTGGATCCATAATGGATAAAGAACAGAAAGCAAAAAAGTAGTATTGAATGGTAGCTTGAGGATGAAGGGAAACATATAATGGTTTACTATAAGGTCAACAATGAAAACACTGTTTATTTTAATATATGTTTCATTGTATTCCCCCTGAATACATAAAGGGTGCAATTTCACAGCATGCAGGTATTAAAAATCAGAAAAATAGTAAACAATAAGAGTAATACAGGAACAAATATTAAAAACAATTATCACTTTTCTGAAAATGTGAAAACAGCAGAAAATGCGTGACAGTTGATGGTTTGGGTCAAGACATCAGCATCAGGACTGAGGATGTAGTCGGGCGATAACCAATGTAAAGGGATGTGAGGGAGAGGTGAGGCGGGAGCTGGCAGGTTTTAGGTGACCTGTGAGGAGGGGAAAGATGGGGCCAGGGTGGAGGAAAGGAGGATGGAGGTAGAGGCAAAGACTGGAAGACAATGTGGAGACAACAACTGACAGCAGATTAGGAAGGGGATAGGAGGCCCCGTGGGTTCGGTATGAGGATGATATGCAAATGTATCCAGGTGGGGGAGGGTAAACTGGCAGTGTAATGGGGCTGGGGGAAAGGGGAAATTGGACAGGGAGTTGAAAGAACCTGGGTGCATCAGAAGGAGAGAGAAATGAACAAATGGGAATGGCATAAAAATGGGAAGCAACACAAAGCTCAGGATAAACATCTGGACAAAACTGAAGTAATTACACAAACTGATTAATTTTTCCAATGTAAAGGTGATGCTTTATAAGTGACAAATGCACTACTGTCTCCTTCTTATCCAAGATTTTTGATTATCCCTTCAACTACTTCAATTATGGCATTTAACTGTTGCTTCAGAGCACATATCACCTTACAAATACAAATTGAACTGCACACATTGGTGGTTATGTTTATTGAATGCTTTTGATAAAACATACCTTTAATGCTTGGATCAACAGAAATTTCAGTATCACTTTTAGAAGCATTGCTTCTTCCAGATTTGGCGATTTCAAGGATTACTTGACCAGTTGATTTGCCAAATTCCAACAAATCTGAAATAAAATAATATCTTTATTCTTAATTTATTCAGTAAATCCATGTCCAAATTGATTAAAACTAAAAGCTCGCTCCCAGTTCATTTGCACGCTATGTTGCAGTGACACACCTGAGTACAATATACTGATATGACCTATGATGGCACTGACTTTCTCCTCCAGGCTGTTCATTATGATAAATGGAAGAAGTTCCATTTTAATACTGTTCTAAGCAGCAACTGCTTGAGGTGGAGCCTAGAAAAGTCAACAATAAGTGCAGGCTTTTCTGGGACATTTCATACCAACGAGAGTGAATGTTCTGAGATTCTGATTCAAACACTGGTCAACTGACATAAATGTAGCCAAAGTGATGATCTTTGCATGGCCTGCGACCTCCGGAAGCATTGTATCTGCAGAAACCCCCAAATGTAAGGTTTATACATTCTCCCCATGGCTAGTTGTTCCAGTTTCCTTCACATCCCAAAGAATCGCTACTAGGTTAATTCTCTACAGTAAATTGCCCCCTACTTGTTTGTAAAGAACAAAAGTATCAAGGGGAGTTAAGAGCCTTAAGAGGGAGAAATACAAAATAAGGCAAGGGAAAAACAGGACATATTATACCTCCATTGGGAATTGGAATGATTGTAGTGGACCAAATAGCTTCCTTCTTTTAGTTTAGAGATACAGCGTGGAAGCAGGCCCTTTGGCCCACTGAGTCCATGCTGACCAACAATCACTAGTACACTAGTTCTACCCTATGCACAAGAGACAATTTACATAAACCAATTAACCTACAAACTGCATGTGGGAGGAAACTGGAACACCCAGAGAAAGCCCACGCGATTAAAGGGAGAACGTACAAACTCCATACAGACACCACCCATAATCAGGATTGAACCTGGGTCTCTGCACTGCAAGGCAGCAATTCTACTGCTACGCCACTGCATTAAGAAAGTAAATTAGTATTGCAATCAAAAACAGACTATGAGAACAGCCTCTTGGTTTATTAATATAGCCCCATCGTTGACAGATAAAGATCATTTGTTAGTCCTTTGTGTCCTGTCCTCCACCGCTTCCAAAGAATAACTGGAACCTTTCAAAGGGAGGAAAGGTTCAAATTATTTTTTTCCAGCCCAGATATATCAAATGTTATAACATATCATTTAGAAGTATTAGAAGTGTTACATATGCCTTCTTAAATATCTTGTTCTAGTATCCTTGAATGTTTGAGTAACAAATGACCTATGATCAGACTCAGTGATGGTTAGCTTTATGGGCTCAATAATTACTTTGATTACTATATAAAGGAAGAAGTATATAAGTATAGCATGCATATTTCCACTAATTCCTCAATTTAAATGAATCTGCATTATGTGGATATAGAAATGGAAACTTAACTATGTGTTATATATATATAGTTTAGGCAATAAGTCTCCAATGATGATATTATTTATTAATTTAAACCATGACAGCTCTTCAACTTCCACTTTTGACTGGAAACTGGTTAACGATAACAAAAACTCTGTTACATGCAACAAATCATGGTTGCGTCTGGACTTTTAAAGCAGCAGGTTTTTTCAACTTTATTGTAGGAAATGTCTTTGATTCTATTTATTCTACAAGATGTGAGATATTCTACACGAGTAAAGACTTAAAGAACATTTTAAATAGGCTAAATATTAAGACAATAGAGAGGAATTTGATACCTGTTTTCATGGAATGTGAACGATAATACATTTATCTTAATTATAGTTTTAAACCTCATCATGGAAATTCTGCCCACTATCAAAACCATTCAATATATAAACATAGAATTTCAGACATTTTAACTGTCCCAGCTTGTAGTGGCCAATTGGCTTGTTTTGTGTGTCATTAATGATGGCATGTGTCTTTAAATTTTAAGCTGCCCATTATATTGTGGGTGGGATTTAGGACATATTTTAGGGCGTGCTTGGAGCTATGTTTCCTGCGCGGAAGCTTAGTTTTTAGTTTAGTTTTGGACCAGCATGGGGAAGCCACACCCTTGACACACACCTTTGACCGTGCGGAGTGTAACGGATACACGAGGAGCTTTCTAACCTTTAAAGCGATAAGCTGGAGTTCGATGAAGATTATAGTGTACGAGTCGAAAGAAGTTTGGATGTACCTTATTGTTTTTCATCAAATATATGGATTTATTAATCAAAAGACTGTGTTATGAAGATTTATCTGTGAAGAAGCTCTGAAGGTCTCTGACGGAGAGCTTGCGTGCATATAACGACATCCTCCTTAATCATGCAGTCCACTTAGCGGCTAAAGGGAGTAATCTCTTGAACGGCATAAAAATCTGCAGCTACACAGCTATTTGAAAGAATTACTCATTTAGTTCCAATTTTGGAACTTGGGCTACAGATAAAGGGATACCGTTGAATTTATTATATTTGGACTTCCAGAAGCTATTTGATTAGGTGCTGCATCAAAGGGTATTGTGCAAAGTAACAGCTGATGATGCAGCATGTAACATATTA
The DNA here is from genome assembly GCF_028641065.1 of Leucoraja erinaceus. Taxonomy (NCBI): domain Eukaryota; kingdom Metazoa; phylum Chordata; class Chondrichthyes; order Rajiformes; family Rajidae; genus Leucoraja; species Leucoraja erinaceus. Next base: position 7,632,041 of record NC_073391.1, on the reverse strand, counting down.
GTGTGTGTAAAATATTGCCTGGATAAACAGGTAGTAAGCAAAAATCTAGTTCCTGGTTGGCAATAATTGGCCATAGGATCAGTGTCATAGCCATAGCCATTTATAAGTAATATGAAAGCACCGAATGTGGGGTTGTTATCTTTGCTGTCAATACAAAATTAAATAGAAAAGTAAGCTGTGAAGAGGACGCAATGAGGTTATGGAGAGGTGCAAAGCGTTTATGAGAGTGGACAAAGATCTGGCTTGGAATAAACTTACTTTTGGATAATTTCTTAAACTTCAGAGCATTTTCTTGAAGTGTACTAGGCCACTGATTAAGCATTATGGAACGAACTCCAGTCAGGCTCAGAAGTATCACCGTATCCATTTGTCCCTCTGTTGACAACTGCAAGGCACTTCCAAACAAGAAAAGTAAGAATAAAATTATGAAAGTTCTTTTAGACTGAAAGAATGAACCAATGTATAATTAGATAATAGATTTTTAAGCTATGTTTGACCCTCAATACCAGATATTCCTCTCTTTGTTTTCTCCAAAGATTTATGGGAGCCTGCATGGCATGTCGACTGCAGTCAACTGGGATCATTAAGAATATTAATGTGGAGAATGGGTCAAGATCAATTGGCACAAGATCATTGCTAATGTAATCTCTCCAAAACTTAATAAAGAAAGGAGAAATCTTCAGTTTCACTGTTCAAAAATACAGATTAGAATACAATATTCTCTAGCTGGTCTTGATTTCATGTTAAATTTCAAAACGATATGGGCAGGTAGCAAAATACCCACTACATTTTGTTAGATTCTATTAACAATCCATATAGAGATTTCAATTATCATGTTTAAGTTGGTGCAATTCAAAAAAAAGTATTTAAAAAAAGAGACTAACATCGTGAGATTGAAACAAGCCATGGTCAATCAATAAATCCTTAGAACCAAATAAGTTTTGGCATTTCACAAAGCAAACATAGTAACGTCACGTATACATTGTGCCAAATGCTGCTAGATGTGGCTAGTGCTTTTGAAGGGAACAAATAACATTTAGCCCTTCTCAGGTGCATGAGTCCAAATCTTAGGGAAGTCAGTCCACTGTGTCACTCCATTTATGATCTAACCACTAACTCCGGATGTACTAAAATACCATAGAACTATTTTGGGCAATCCACCTCTGCAATCTTATATCTGTCATACTTGTCATCAGAACACCCACTGATTTGAATGGGATTCCTGACATAAAATTCCTCTTTTTTAATACTTTAAATTATTTTTATTTTTTATTACGTTTTTAGTTAATGTATGTTTCAAATTAATTTAATTATTTTTAATTTTAAATAATTATAATGCAGTTTTTTGTGGAGAATGCTTCGGATAATGCTAACAGAAACAATTAATTTAGCTGAGTTCAGAGTGTGGAAACATGCCGCTTGGCCCACTGAGCCCATGCCAACCAGCGATCACACATGCACTAGTTCTCTCCTACACACCAATTTACAGACACCAATTAACCTGCAAACCTGTATGTCTTTGGTATGTGGGAGGAAACCAGAGAAAATCCACGTGGTCAAAGGGAGAATGTACTAACTCCGTACAGACAGCACCCATAGTCAGGATCGAACTTGGGTCTCTGGAGCTGTGAGCAACAACTCTACTGCTACGCTACTGTGCCATCCAAAGGCTTCAATTCAAGCCTTACTCTAATTTTGCCTTTGGCTCAGGTGGGTACTGCAGCCGGTTAGCCAAATCCAGCTTGACACGACCCACTAAAAGCAATTTTACACTAACCTGCAGCTTTAGGTGGTCAAACAATGGTTATATTGGTGCCCACACACTTTCTCTTGGTTAGTATAATACAATATTTTACTTTTGTGATGAAGACATGCTTCTGCCTGATTACCTTTTAGGCCTGTCCAGTATTGACTGCCGTCGGAAGCTCTCACTACTTTGGACCAGATCGAGAAGAATCACAAGCTGACATTCTAGGCAAATATAAGAAAAAATATCTTTAAAACTTGAAATAAACAAACCAAATGTTTACACAAGTATTGGCAACTAATTATACCCATGTTGCTGTTTTTATCCTCTCTTACATTTCTAATGTCTCCGATTCAGAAATGTTGGACCCAGTCAATTTTACAGTTTTCTCATCCTTCAAAGAGGAGTCAAAAGTGGAAAATATGTTAATATATCCTGATGGAACAACAACCATAGGTACCTGTACTTAAATATTAGCAAATTAGCACTCCAGTAAGTTATAATTATCACACCAGTAAAAGTTAGAAATTTTAGAATGATCACATGTTCCCATGTCAGCATCTGTACCCAGTAATTCAATTAAAACCACATCATTTAAGAACCCAAAGAATACCTGAAAAATTCATGGAAACAAGTTTTGATGCCAATAGATTTGCTAGAAAATGTTCCTTTCCGTAAAAGATGAATGCACTGCAACTTTTCAACAACTCTTCCCATTTTGCATGACTATGAAAAAGAGAGTATTATTATTATTATTATTATTATTATTATTATTATTATTATTATTATTATTATAATTTGACAGTAAAACTATATAAGGTGAAATCTATTGTAATTCGATAATTGCAACAGCATGCCTCCTTTTTCCTGACCTGAACCTCAATCCCTCTCATCATCCAAGCTTCCTTACTCCCATCTGCTTTGCCCTCCATTCTAACAGGAGCATGCTTCCCTGAACTATTGTTACACACTTTTAAAAACATTCCACTTAGCGGATGCTACTTTGCCGGCAAACAGCCTACGCCAATCAACTTGAGCAAGTTGCTGTCTAATATCAACAAAGTTGGCCTTGTCCTAATTCAGAATTTTAACTTGTTTTTATCCACAACTTCACCCTTGTCTTTATCCATAACTATCTCAAAGCTAATAGAACAATGATCGCTGGTCCCAAAATGTTTGCACACCAACACTTCAATCACTTGTCCTTCCCAATTTCCTAACAGTAGACCCGGCTTTGCCCTCTCCCATGTAGGCTCTTCTGCATAATGCAAGAGGAAACATTCATTAACACATCTCTTAAATTCCTCTCCGTCCAAGCCCTTGGCACTAAGACAGTCCCAGCCTATATTGGAAAAGTTAAAATCCCCCACTATGATTACCTTATTAGCCTTACTGCTGCCAGCAATCCTTTGGCATATTTGCTGCTCCAATTCCTACTACCTAAAAACAAGATGATTGTGCCTTTTTTATTGTTTAGCTCCACCCATGAACTATCAGCGATGATATCTTGCAGTACTGCTGTGACATTCCATTATCCCCTCAATAGGGATCGCACAGCGATGCAGTTGCAGAGCTGCTGCTTTACAGTGCCAGCGACTCAGGTTTTGATCCTGTCTGTACGGACTTTGTACATTCTCACTGTGACTGTGTGTTGTTTTTTCCAGATGCTCCAAAAACATGCAGGTTGGAAGGTTAATTGGCGACTGTAAATTGTCCCTAGGGTATAGGATAGAACTAGGATAAGGGTGACCATTGGTTGGCATGAGCTTGGCGGGCCAAATGGCCTGTTTCCACACTGTATCTCCAAACTAAACTAAACTACTCAGAATACTACTGGAAACATTTAATTCTTTTTGAGAATTCAGCATTAATTAATTGTAAATCCTTATTGTAATAGGGCAGCAGTGAGAAGAAAATCACTGCAGCAAAGATTAGATCTTTGTTCTTAGCACCATGCAGTTCATATTTGTCTTCAAACACTGGAAGTACACAATGTGTATTTATGGCCCTTTTCGGTTGGCATAGTAAAGACTTTCCAATTAGATATTTACAAAGTTGAAGGATGTGATATATCAGAATAACAGAAATGCAACATCTACTTCTGGGTCGGAAGAGTGTGTGACATGCAGGAGAGTGTGCAGATACTGTTCTTCCCATACCAGGTTTTTGGACCCCTTACCTGAAAATAGATACACAACGTTGAACGCAGAAGTTTAACCAGGTTAATTCCTGGGGGGACAGGGTTGCCCTATTAAGAGAATCTAAATGGTTGAAAACTATTCCTTGGACTTCAGAATATTGAAGAGTGACCTTATACACGATCCTAACAGGAATTAAACAGGGGGAATGGGAGAATCTCAAACGAGTTACACAACTACAAGATAAGAGGCTGGTCATTTACAACTGAAATACTCGCAGAGGGTGTTCGCTGCTCCAGGCATGCAGTGAATGCATTAGAAGTATTTAACGTGGGCATGAATACATACTTGATAGATCATGGAATTAAGGTTCTCCCTGGGTTACAAACACTCAACGTATGGACACCCCATATATGTGAATGAGCATTTGGGAGACCTGTGGATCGGATTGGGAGGGATTTGCCAGTTGCTGTGGGCTTGCATGATTCTTCTGGGTGGGAACAGGAATTTCTGTTTGCCTTCGCGCCTCACCATTCACCACCCTGCCCTTCCAGAGCCACATCTATCGTACAGCCAAGCAGAGCAGAAAATGCTGAGCTGATTAACTCATTGAGTCAGTGAGGTCAGCTGGTGGTTGTATTCCCATGCCTGTTCACTCTCCCAAACACTGTTTTTTTCCATTTTCTATTTATCAACAGTTCTCAGGAATGTAGCTCAGTGGCAATATTAAGACTGCCTTTAGAGGGGTGTAGTGAAACAACATAGAAGATAAATCAAGGACAACATAGATCAGCTTTGATCACATTCAATTATAGGAAAGGCTTGAATGTCTCCTCCTCCTATTTTCTTGTGTTTTTGAGTTATTGTATTTTATAGGACAGACCAGATGAGAGATGACATGTTTCCTTCCCCTACCAAATCAAATTACTTTTTTATACTGGTGTAATGGTGTAATCATTATCATTACTTATACTGTCCTTTTCCTCTTACATTTCACATGCATTTAAATCATTTAAATACATTTCAAAGTTGCATGGGGTGGAATTCAAATTCATGTCTACAGGTAATAATCCAGAGCTCTAGCTGATGGAATATTCATTTGAATATGAGCATGTATCATTTTTAATAAATATTAGCTTAGTGCAATTGATATACTATGACAAATACAGTTAAAATAGATTAAAAAGCTTCAGCAGTACAGGAATGGAGATGTAATTGAGCATTCCTTTATGTATTTTACTTCATTTAGTTTGAGTTTTGATAAAATTTGAAAAATAATGAAAACACAACCCACCTGGGGACATGCTTATTTCCCAAAACCCCACTCCAGTGTCCTGTGAAACGTGCATTGTATATTTCTAGTATTTCTGTCATTATCTTCACAGGACAGGACCCTAGAAGAAAGTACAAACACATTAGATGACCATAGTTCACTTCATCATCACTATTGTTATTATATATGATTAATAATAGCAACAATTACGAGTACAATGAGTACAAGTATGAGTATGAGTAACATACCGCCTTTGGCAGCTTGTTCTGCACACCCACCATCCTATGTTGCCCCTGAGGTTCTTATTAATTTTCCCCCCATTCACCTTAAACTTATGGCTCTGGTTCCTGATTCTCCTACTGGGTAAAAAAAAAGAATTACCCTCTCTAATCCCCTCATGATCTTATACACCTCTATAAGATCACCCTCATCTTCCTGCACTCCAAGGAATAAAGTCCTGACTTGCTCAATAGCTCCCTTTAGCCCAGGCCCTCGAATCCTGGCAACATCCTTGTAAATCTTTCTGTGCCTTTCCAGCGTAACAACATCTTTCCTGTAACAGAGTGATCTAGACTAATCACAATACTTTAAATGTGACCTCACTAATGTCTTGTACAACTGTAACATAACATCCCAACTTCTATACTCAATAACTTGACTGATGAAGGCCCATGTTTGAAAGTATTCTTGACCCCCCTAGCTACCCGTCTGGTTACTTTCAATAAACTACCTGTAGTTCTAAATCTTTCTGTTCCACAACACTCAACAGACCCCTGACATTCATTGTGAAGGTCCTGTCCTGGTTTGACTTCCCAAAGTGCAACATCTCGCACTTATCTGTATTAAACTCCATTAAATATTCCTCAGGCCACCTATCCAGCCCATCAAGATCCTGCTGCAATTTGATTACCTTCTTCACTATCTACAATGCCATCCACTTTTGTGTCAACTGCAAATGTGATAATCATGCCTTGTACATTCTCATTCAAATTGTTGATATGCTTGTAAACCACAAATAGCAAAGGGCCCAGCACTGATTCTTGACGCACACCATTAGTTACAGGCATCCAGTCAGATAAACGACCTTCCATGATCACCCTCTACTTTCTTCCATGAAGGCAATTTCCCTATCCAGTCAACCAGCTCTCCTTGGTTTCCAAATAATTTAGCCTTCCAGAGCAGTATACCATGAGGAACCTAATCAAATGACACTTGCGATGGTTTTTCATCATTTGCAGTTGAACCTTCTACTTACTTTATTTTAGCTACTAGTAATGCTGGAGTTTACTGTTTATTTTATCATATAAAATGGCCCTTAAAAGCCTAAGGATTTAGTCAATAATGGTGTTGCCTTTATACACATACATGGGATCCATTTCAACACCATTTTGGGAAGTCATACCAAGGCAGGACTTCACAAATAACACTGGGGTGTGTTGTAGAACAGAGGGATCTCAGAGTTAAGGTACACTGTTCCATAAAACTGGTGTTGTATGTTTATAGGGTGATGAAGATAGCTTTTGGTACATTGGCTTTTGATGCGTTGGCTTTCAGGGAATTGAGTATACAATTTGGGAACTAAGCCTAACCCTAAAGCAGAGAAGATTAAAGGGGCTGTTCCACTTGGACGACCTAATCCATGAGTTTATTAGACCCTAGACGAGTTGAATTTTTTAAAAAAAAGATCATGTTGACTCGCCGAAGTAAAAGACCTCCTACGACCTCCTATGACTATGTCTATGATCTCCTACGACTATGTCTGCGACCTCATACGACTATGTCTATGACCTCCTACGCCCCTCCTCGACCTGTCTTCCACACCTGAGACAAACTACGACTAGCTACGAGTGGAAATGATCACATGATAAAATTATATCATGTTTGCATTTTTTTTCTTGGGCCAGTTACTGACCTACGACTACCAACGACTATTTACGACTACCTACGACTACCATCACGACCTACTCCGACCTACCTACGACCTACCTATGAGTAAAAAGTATCAATTTTTTCTATGCCGACCATTTTTTACTCATGGACATTTTCCATTAGGCTGGAAAAAACGCCTCAACCTACTTGAGGCCACGAGCACGCGGAGACCACTCACGAGCATGTGGAAGATTGACCTGCAATTTCCTACGACCTCGTGGCGACCATGCTGCAAGTATGAATCAAGGGCAAACTCGGCAGAAGTCGCCAATTAGGTCGTAGGGACAGGGGCTTTACAAGGATATTGCCAGGATTTGAAGGTCTGAGCTACAGAGAGAGATTGGGCAGGTTAGGACTTTACTTTTTGTTCTGGAGGCTAAGGGTTGATCGTATTAAAGGGGATAAAATTATGAGTGGAATAGATAGGGTGAATGCATAAAGTATTTTTTTTCCCAGGGTGAGGGAATCAAATCAGAGTAGAGGGATTAGGCTTAAAGTAAGAGGGCAAAGATTTAATAGAAATCAGAGGGGCAATTTCAAGGGGAAATCTGTAGGTGGTACATTGGTGGAGTTACTGCCTTACAGAGCTAGAGACCTGGGTTTGATCCTGACTATGGCAGCTGCTGTAAGGAGTGTGTACGTTCACCCTGTGACCTGCATGGGTTTTCTCCAAGATTGCCAATTTCCTCCCACACATCAAAAATGTACAGGTTTGTAGGTGAATTAGCTTGGTATGAATACAAAATGTAAAATTGTCCCCAGTGTGAGTAGGGTAGTGTTAATGTGCAGGGGTCACTGGTCAGTGCAAACTCCATGGGCTGAAGGGCGTTTGTCCACACTATTTCTCTAAACTAAAGTAAACTAGAAGGAACAAGCTGCCAGATTAAATTGTTATGGCAAGTTCAATAAGTATATTTAAAAGACATTTAGACAGAGAGATGGATAGGAAATATTTACAGGGATATGAGCACCACAGGCAAATGGTACAGCTTGGATGGGGCATTGTGTGTTGGCATGGATGAGTTAGGCCAAAGGGCCTGTTTCTATGACAAGACTAAGGTGAGAAGCCAAGAGGAAGTGTTTTGTTTGCTCAGTGCCAATGTGGGCTCCTCTCCCCTCACCAGATCAACACTATTGTAGATTGGTTTATTTACTTACTAACCAATGTAGTGCTTTATTATTATAAGCTCCGCCTACTACCACACCATTCATATTATCACAATCCGACACGTGCTGCCAGTCAGTATTGCTGCATGGTAGAAGTAATATGCTGTAGTGTGTTGTGCACATTACTCAATAAATATTCTTATACTAGATTTGTGAGTGTGATTTACTCAACATGGTGTCGGAAGTGGGATCTATAGTAGCAATTGTCAACATCTCCTTCCTGTGAAGGAACCACGTCCTGCTGCCTTGTATCCTGATGCGATGCGTCCGATCTACCCACCTACTGATGGACTTTCTCTTCCCTCACGACCTGCAGCTGCAGACCAACCATTGGTTGAGTCTCCAGCTCCCTCACCAACATGCTCGGTGCCCTGCTCGCCTGCCTTGCCATGTTTGTCCCCCAGGTCACTAGTGCTCCCGCCGCATGGGACCCCGGCATTCTCGCCGGTGAAGGGAGGAAATGCGGATCTGTACCGTACGCACGCTGGACGGGCCTTTTAGATACAGGGACTTTGTTTGAACCACCTGTACTTCCCTATATGCGCTATTAGCGGTTTGGTTACATTATTAATCAGTCAGCACCTAGTAACGTGCTTATATATATATATATATCACATTATTGTAGATGTGTTTCACTTTTAATTCTTACTAGAAAAAATGTAGATTGGTTACTTTATTTACTAACCAATGTAGTGCTTTATTATCATAAGCTCTGCCTACTACCACACTATTCATATTATTGCAACCCGACATGTGCTGCCAGTCAGTACTGCTGCATGGTAGAAGTAACATGCTGTGGTGTGTTGTATATGTTACTCAATAAATATTGTTATACTAGATTTGTGAGTATGTGTGATTTACTCAACAACTATTCCTACACCTTCCTAGCTCAAATAACCAAGAGCTCCCATGAGACCAGAAGGAGGAAGAACATAGCTCATGACTCAATCTACCATATACAATTGTGACCTCAGAAAACTACACTCGACATATTTGACAGGGTAGTACAGGATCTGCAGGAGCCAGGACAGAGGATCGGGCATGTGTGGTCTAGATCAGTGCTTCTTTAAGTGGTGAATGGTTCACCCAAGGGCAAATGAAATTAGTTTGGGATGAATGAAACTAGAGGGGTGAATGGCTTAATTTATTCAGATATTTATATATTTTTTTCTATACTTAAAAAAGGCATTACCATTAAAGTGGTTAATAAGCTCTTATTGGTTTTAATGGCAGTGGAGCTGGAAATTTGATCTTTTTTTCCCTCTCTACCTCTACCTCTCTACCTAATTTCAAAGTAGCAGGATATTTCCCAAATTTACTGTAACATAACCTTTTAGGGACGACCAGGCGAGCTAGTGGAATCATAAATGTATAAATGTCAACACTGGAGGATAGCCGTAGGCAACTGTTGGACTGTAACTTTACTTTGTCTTGCCAATTTAGCGACTTTTTGCTAGTACTAGAATTCTATATATATTTACTGTACTTCTATCTACCATCAAGCAACATGAATGTCCAACAACTGCTTAAATGAACTCTATTACATATTTATTGCAATAAAGGTAATATCTGAGCAGTACCATGGATAGGTTAGCAATAGCAATTACTATACATGTTTTGAAAATTAATATTAATAATATAATATGGGCAAATATGTAAGGAGATAGCAGATATTAGTAGTAAGCACAAGGTAGTGATTGTGGGAGATTTCAACTTTCCACACATAGACTGGGAAACACATTCTGTAAATGGGCTGGATGGGTTGGAGTTTGTAAAATGTGTGCAGGATAGTTTTTTGCAGCAATACATAGAGGTACCTACTAGAGGAGGGGCAGTGCTGGACCTCCTGTTAGGAAATGAGATGGGACAGGTGGCGGAGGTATGCGTTGGGGAGCACTTCGGGTCCAGTGATCACAATACCATTAGTTTCAAGATAATTATGGAGAGGGTCAGAACTGGACCTAGGGTTGAGATTTTTGATTGGAGAAAGGCTAACTTTGATGCGATGCGAGATGATTTAAAAGGAGTGAACTGGGACATTTTGTTTTATGGGAAAGATGTAGAAGAGAAATGGAGGACATTTAAAGGGGAAATTTTAAGAGTACAGAATCTTTATGTTCCTGTTCGGTTGAAAGGAAACAGTAAAAATTGGAAAGAGCCCTGGTTTTCAAGGGAAATTGGACATCTTGTTCGGAAAAAGAGGGAGATCTACAATAATTATAGGCAGCATGAAGTAAATGAGGTGCTTGAGGAGTATAAGGAATGTAAAAAGAATCTTAAGAAAGAAATTAGAAAAGCTAAAAGAAGATATGAGGTTGCTTTGGCAAGTAAGGTGAAAGTCAATCCAAAGGGTTTCTACAGCTATATTAATAGCAAAAGGATAACGAGGGATAAAATTGGTCCATTGGAGAGACAGAGTGGACAGCTATCTGCAGAGCCAAAAGAGATGGGGGAGATATTGAACAATTTTTTTTCTTCGGTATTCACCAAAGAGGATATTGAATTATGTGAGGTAAGGGAAACTAGTAGAGTAGCTATGGATACTATGAGGTTCAAAGTAAAAGAAGTACTGACACTTTTGAAAAATATAAAAGTGGATAAGTCTCCAGGTCCTGACAGGATATTCCCTAGGACATTGAGGGAAGTTAGTGTAGAAATAGCCGGGGCTATGACAGAAATATTTCAAATGTCATTAGAAACGGGAATAGTCCCCGAGGATTGGCGTACTGCGCATGTTGTTCCATTGTTTAAAAAGGGTTCTAAGAGTAAACCTAGCAATTATAGACCTGTTAGTTTGACTTCAGTGGTGGGCAAATTAATGGAAAAGATACTTAGAGACAATATATATAAGCATCTAGATAAACAGGGTCTGATTAGGAACAGTCAACATGGATTTGTGCCTGGAAGGTCATGTTTGACTAATCTTCTTGAATTTTTTGAAGAGGTTACTAGGGAAATTGACGAGGGTAAAGCAGTGGATGTTGTCTATATGGACTTTAGTAAGGCCTTTGACAAGGTTCCTCATGGAAGGTTGGTTAAGAAGGTTCAACTGTTGGGTATAAATGCAGGAATAGCAAGATGGATTCAACAGTGGCTGAATGGGAGAAGCCAGAGGGTAATGGTGGATGGCTGTTTATCGGGTTGGAGGCAGGTGACTAGTGGGGTGCCTCAGGGATCTGTGTTGGGTCCTTTGTTGTTTGTCATGTACATCAATGATCTGGATGAAGGTGTGGTAAATTGGATTAGTAAGTATGCAGATGATACCAAGATAGGGGGTGTTGTGGATAATGAAGAGGATTTCCAAAGTCTACAGAGTGATTTAGGCCATTTGGAAAAATGGGCTGAAAGATGGCAGATGGAGTTTAATGCTGATAAATGTGAGGTGCTACACCTTGGCAGGACAAATCAAAATAGGACGTACATGGTAAATGGTAGGGAATGGAAGAATACAGTTGAACAGAGGGATCTGGGTATAACCGTGCATAGTTCCTTGAAGGTGGAATCTCATATAGATAGGGTGGTAAAGAAAGCTTTTGGTATGCTAGCCTTTATAAATCAGAGCATTGAGTATAGAAGCTGGGATGTAATGTTAAAATTGTACAAGGCATTGGTGAGACCAAATCTGGAGTATGGGGTACAATTTTGGTCGCCAAATTATAGGAAGGATGTCAACAAAATAGAGAGAGTACAGAGGAGATTTACTAGAATGTTGCCTGGGTTTCAACAACTAAGTTACAGAGATAGGTTGAATAAGTTAGGTCTTTATTCTCTGGAGCGCAGAAGGTTAAGGGGGACCTGATAGAGGTCTTTAAAATGATGAGAGGGATAGACAGAGTTGATGTGGACAAGCTTTTCCCTTTGAGAATAGGGAAGATTCAAACAAGAGGACATGACTTCAGAATTAAGGGACAGAAGTTTAGGGGTAATATGAGGGGGAACTTCTTTACGCAGAGAGTGGTGGCGATGTGGAATGAGCTCCCAGTGGAAGTGGTGGAGGCAGGTTCATTGGTATCATTTAAAAATAAATTGGATAGGCATATGGATGAGAAGGGAATGGAGGGTTATGGTACGAGTGCAGGCAGGTGGGACTAAGGGGGAAAAAAAAAAAATTTGTTCGGCATGGACTTGTAGGGCCGAGATGGCCTGTTTCCGTGCTGTAATTGTTATATGGTTATATGGTTAATATACATTACCAAAATGTATCAATGTATTTTGCTCTCTCACCTAAGACACAGTTGTCATCATAAGGATCGACAATATCTAACCCATCCAGTTAAAGTTTAACATGGCATGATTCATTTCGTAAAGAGCTTTCTTTACATGACTGCATTTCAATGTGTACTTCAACTTGTGGAGGTCACATGTAGAATATTTGCTCACATTTCTATCATACACCATTCATCATTGATTTGCTTGCCAAGTTGTGAAACCGACATTGCAGTGTTTTTTATCAGCAATTATACCACAGAAAAACATCATCATTTGTGAGAATTATTATTAGTGGGAAACAAGACAGGAAATATTTTCCTACTTCTGGATTGGTGATTTTGGAAGGGGTTTGGAAAATAGTGAGTAAACCTAGTAGTAGGCAACTCACAATACTGCAACTCCAAAGAATTATCACAAACCAATGTCTTTTGAATGTAATATTGAATCATAGGACTAGTATGAACAATAAAATATGATTAAATGGTTAATCAAAATACTTTTGATAAAGAAATACAATTTCCATAAAACAATTGATTTTTGCTCTCTCAGTGAAGTAACGCTAACCATAAAAACTAGTATTCTTGGCAACGGGTGATAAACTCTCTATGTGACATTACAATTTCAAAAATTAATTCCATTGATTTTAAAGCAACTGAATCTTGGAAACAGGTTACAATACCTAGTGGCTCATATAATCTACATTATATTAATAGACATCAAGGATTTCTATCACTCAGCCAGTATTAATATAGCCAAGGATCCCAAATGCTCCTTCAACAACCATCTAAACTTGTCCAGCCCTCTTCAAAGGCAGCAGTGTGGGCTTTGACAAGCATACAGAAAGGCTTCTGAGGGATTAGACTAGCTAAATGAATGACCGAGAATATATTTAACATGGAAACATTTGAGGAAACAAGGAAAAGTTACAATATAATGTGAATATAAGTCACAAATATTAAATATGAGTAAATCTATTGTTGAATATCAATCATTGGATTACTTTTTTTTTACAATAAAAATCCTTTTAAACATATTATATAAATTACTTAATGTATCAAAATTAATTGAAAGGATACATCTGAAGTTGTGAGTATTCACTGGAAAAAAATTAGGTGGTAACATTTGATCAACTGGTGGCTGCAGAGGAAACAAATAGAAAATGTGAAGTAATGGTGAAACATCCACAGAATTAAACTTCAGCATCAAATGTTGGTGTTACATTCATATTTTGTATCCCCTATTTTAACAGACAGAGATGGAACACGTGGATACAAGAAACTGCAGATAGCATCTCTGGAGAACATTTTTGGCCGGTACCCTTCTTCAGACTGATTGCAGTTAGGTGAGGGGGGGGGGGGGGGGGGGGGGGGGGGGTTGGGGGGAGATGAGAAATAAATGGCTGTTTCTCGGTTCATGACAAAATTGGAGAATTGGATATCCATGCCATTAGGTTGCAAGCTAGCCAAGCCGAATGAGGTGTGGTTCCTCCAGTTTGCTTGACCTCACTCTGGGTATGGAGGAGACCTTGGACAGAAAAGTCAATACAGGAATGGGAAGGGGAGTTAAAATGGTAAGCACATCAATATAAAGTAGTCCACATCGGGAACACTGATTGCGGTAGATAAAGTTAGAGGAGATGCATGTGAATCTCCATTTCACCTGGAATTACTGCTGAGATCACTGGATGGATGTGAGCGAGGAGATATAGGGGCAGGAGTTACATCTCTCCGCGGTCTCTGTGGAAGGTAGAGAGGGGTGGGGATGGAAATATGCGACTGGTGGAGGGATCACGTTGAATGTGGAAGAAATGTCGGAGAATTGTGTGTTGGATGCAGAGGCTAGTGGGGTGAAAGATAAGGACTGGGGTACTCTATCCTTGTTCTGTCGGGGGGGGGGGGGGGGAGAGAGTGCGAGAGCATGGGTATGGGTCATAGAGGAAACTCGAGTGGATCCATCTATCATAGCAAGGGGGAAACTACATTTACTCAGGAAAGAAGACATCTCAGCTGCCCTAGAATGGGTAGCCCCATCTTGGGAATAGATCTGGCAGAGACAGAGAAATTGAGAGGGGTGGGGGAGAGTAGGAGAGTTGGGAATAGTTGGAACATTTTAGCTATAGGTTGAAATGTTAGACAGCTTATCAAAGCTGCAAACCTGGTTAGATATTGTGATTCTTGAATCCTGCTCACCAAGGATATTTCAAGGCCCCTTTTAGCCCTCCTGATTTCCTGTTTAAATTCTCCATAGCTTCCTTTATGTTCCTCAAAGGCCCTATCTGATCTCAGCCTCCTAAACATCACATATGCTTCCTTTTCTTTGACTAAATTTGCAACCTTTCTCATTATCCATGGCAATACAATAATCTGCATCATTTCAATTTATCGAGTTTTTAAAAACACACTAGTTAACACTATAAAACAAATTAAATATGTTCAAATATCTACAGCTTCAAGCTTACATGAATCATAACAAATTTTGGATGCAAAAAGCAAAATCATCTTACCCCTCCGCACTAAAATTTCTCTGATAGAATTCTGTGTGTTATAGTTGGTCTATGTTGCATTTAATTTATGTGCACTGTATTAATCTAGCAACATGAGTGAGGCATTAAGACTTTGAGCTTGGCGACCAGTCACCGATACTCTGCCTAATCAAAGACTATTCCTCTCCAAAATTTTCAGCTAAATGTTTCCTGTATTTATTGGATCTTTGTTAGGATATAGCCTGGGTGGAGGTTAAAGAGTCTAGGGCGGTTTCTGGTGATGGTAGAGATGGAAGCGAAGCAGGTAAAAGGCCTGTACTGCCAAAGCTTCACTTGTGTTCTAGATTTAATCATTCTCGTTCTGCCTGATAAAACTCTAGTGAGGAAAGAGTGCTGGGTATTCAATACAAAATGAATTTCATTAATCCATCTGACAAACGCAGCTTGAGCACACTGAACATGTACAATTGCATCATCCAAATTCAGAACATCACAAATCTGAGTAAAAGTTTTAAATCTGTCATATTTTAGGTAGGACCGAAGGCCTTCAAATAAATGGTTTTAAACAAAATCATTAAAAATATAATAGATATACCTTTAACTGGTAAGGACATTAACAATCACGTTATATGTGTTTGAATAAGGCTGCAGATAATATTTGGATATTATAGACAGTGGTACGGAGGCATTCTTTCTTCTTAAACCAGACCAAGTTATCTTACCTATGTCACATTTTGTGCATTGTTTACTATAAGTAAGGTTATGTTGATTACCATTTTAATATTTTTTTTTTGGCTCGTCGTTCCTTTCGGACTCTTTGCACTTGTTGCAGTTTCTGTTGTAAGAGGGGAAATAATGACAATGAAGAATAGGAGTGTTCCACAGAAATTTAGTAATGAATACAAAACACAGCCATATGAAACAGTGCACTGTATCTGATTACCAAGATGAAAATAGCCCTGGGCAAATTTGTTTTTTTGAGCGATTTAATCCTCAATGACAATCCAAATCATCAGAGCATAGAATCTGCTCTTTTAGGAATGTTGGCTCTATTAAGAATATTGTAGGACAATAATACCTCATTTTTTTGTTCAGCTATGTATAAAGACATTATTTGGTTATACATCCTTCAGATTTAAAAAATGTTATGCATAATCTATGCTCTTTAATTCTGGAGTCTATAGAAGATGAACCAAATTCCATGGTATTGAAAGAAATGCCCAGAAATTCAATTGGTCTTTTCTGGGTGGACAAAACATTGTAATATGGTTTACTTTCATCACCTGATTAGGACCCCTGAAAAAAAAATACAACTACATGTAAATCCCTTGTTATGGCTAGACGAATTGAAGAAACATATCCGTACAAAATTCACAAAACATTACCCAAAAATCTGAGATATGGAATAAAATTCTCCCTTACAGAAAATGAGACATAAACAACTAATTTGTCTATCTTTATTTTTGTTGTTCTGTATTTCTGCCTGGCAAATTAATTTAATACGCCCTGCTTGATGTATGATGGTGGTAGGTTGGGAGAGGGAGTGCAAAGGTGCAGGGAGTGTTATGAGCTAGAAGAGCTCAGCTGTGCATTTTGGAGCTTGAGCAACTACTAACATCATCACAGTTCACCTGTGAGACTGACTTTTTCCATGGAGTGTTGTTTCAGGGTCTGGTCACCCCACAGTTCATGAGAGTTGGGGCATGGATGGTCTAAGTGACAATACAAGAGACAGAAAGAAAAGAAAAAAGGCAAATAGATGAGAAAGTACTGCAAAGTACTCTTGTTCTTTAATCAGTATATAGTTTTGTGTATTGATACAAGAGAGTGTCCTCTGGGTTTTCAGCCACAGCCTGGACCAACAAAAAGAATAAAGAGAGTTATAGTTAAGGGGCATTTCATTATTAAAAGGCAGACATTTCTGTGGTCCCAGGCACGACCCCAGATTGGTATTGCCAGGAGCTATGATATCAACGTGCAGCTGGAAAGGATAAACAACCAGATTTCATGGTCGATAGTGGTACAGACAGTAGAGGTGAGAGATTGGTCGAGGTACTTTAAGCAGATTCTATGGAATTCGAAAACAGATTTAGAAGCAGGTACCTCAAATATAATGTTCTCCAGAATACTTCAGCCATAGGCCAATTAATACAAAAATAGAATAATATTGTGGATGAATTTATGGCCAGAAAAAATGTGCAAGTGAAATTTATATTCTTGTGGGCACTGGGATTGATTTGGGGGAAAGTGTGACCTGAACGTTGAAATGACAGGGACAGGAACATCAACCTATGGGCAGAGCAGTGATGGCTATAGAAAAGTCCAAAAATATGTCAATGTTCCATTAATAGGAATAAATGTGTTGTGGAAACTGTTAGGATGCATAACCTTCAACTTCATAAAATTCTTCTCATGATCTTTGATAAACTAAGGAGCATTTAACATTTAAGGAGCAGGGACCTTTTGTGTTATAGTGACCTGCAACTCAAAGGTAATTCCACAAGATGTCACATATCTCTGCAATATATTACTAGATTAAATATGGTGCATCTGAAAACACTGTGCTCGGGTGTTTTACTTGTGGTTTCTGATCCTTCTTGTGATATATGTTGCTAACAATGTCTATATCAAACCCTTTAGTAATACAGTCAAAGATGTTACCAGAGAACATAGAACACAGGAACAGGCACTATGGCTGCCAAAGCAGACCCTGACCATAATGTCAATCTAATGAATCCCATCTGCCTGCAGAAGCTCTATATTTCCCTATTCCCTGCTGGTTCATATCTGAACTAATGGAGGAAAGAAGGTCATTAATGACACAACTCGTTAATTATTTATCACTTTCTAGTATTATTTTCTGAACTTTCATCTTTACTTTGGTTCCTTGAAGACCATCATAAACGTCTGAACAATTTTGGGTCACCTACTGCAATCGCTCTTACTGAGATTCAACATCAAATTTCCCTATGTTTAAGAAGGAACAGCAGATGCTGGAAAATCTAAGGTAGACAAAAATGCTGGAGAAACTCAGCGGGTGAGGCAGCATCTATGGAGTGAAGGAAATAGAAAACCCTTCTTCAGGTTTTGGCCCAAAACGTTGCCTATTTCCTTCGCTCCATAGATGCTGCCTCACCTGCTGATTTTCTCCAGCATTTTTGGCTACCATCAACTTTCCCTATATTTGCTGTGAATTTTTTGAGCAATTTATCAAGTGGCTGAAAAGTAAATGATCAACTTTTCTTTCTTATGTTACCTGGTTCATCTCTATGTTGGCGATTGTACAGCAATTGCAATGAGAAGTCTCTTGAAACTGAGGTGATTACATCATTCTGCAAGACTTTCAGTGCCTCCAAAGGTAGTTTCATCAATAGATCATCAGCCAAAAAGATTACAAATTCTCCTAAATCGTGAGATTGACCTGAGAAGAATTGATTACAATTTTAGTTTCAGAATGACATTTGGGGAAAGAAAATTATCAGTGGTCAATTATGGAAATGCTTGATCAAAAATTAAGACTCTTGCAGTGTATTTTATAAGAAACACTCAAACACAAATATTATACAATAGAAACTTCAACATAGTGTCACATATTTTAACCCAATGGAATAGAATAGATAATTAATTGATACACTAATACAACTCTCAGCATTTTGGTCATGTTTTTCAATAGTAAATGGTCCTGGAGATAATGCAGGGGAAGTCAGGAAGGAGAAGCTGCTGGGATGACCTCCTCTGGAAACTTTTATGCAGTGGCAACCTATAGGGAAGCATGGAAGGCATGATGTCTGCACCGTTGAATGTTCTAATAATGAAACAAATTCCTAATAGAATTGAGTTTGATGTGCACCAAGTGGTGACTGCATTCGGAGATGAAAGCAGAGTAATTCATCGCAGAACACCCAATTTATCACGCTCTTGCAATCAAAATATTTCAGTAGCTGGACTAGAAATGTTTGTTGTGATGCGTACTTCCCATTGGGAAATTTGATGATGGTAATGGTGCCATAAAATATTAATCAGACTCTCTCCTGTTTAAAATGGTCATATTAGTTCAGTTTAATTTAGAGATACAGCGCGGAAACAGGTCCTTCGGTCCACCCAGTCCGCACCGACCAGCGATCCCCGCCCATTAACACTGTTCTACACACACTAGGGACAATTTATATTTATAAAAGCCAATTAACCTGCAAACCTGCTTTGAAATGTCTTTGAAATGTAGGAGGAAACGGAAGATCTCAGAGAAAATTCGGCGGTCACGGGGAGAACGTACATACTCCGTACAGGCAGCATCCGTAGTCGGGATCGAACCTGGGTCTCTGGCGCTGTAAAGCACCAACTCTACCGCTGCTCCACCGTGCCACCCTTTGTTGCCACTATATGGCAATTTATGTCACTTAGCATTGATCACCCCAAGTCTCGGTATTCTCAAGCTCTTAATTCAGCAGACACAACATGTTCATGGGTTGTGCAATTGTGATTAGAATGGAACATTGTGCAAGCATTAGTAAATATTCTTATCATATCTATGATGGGGCGGAGCTTATTGAGGAAGCATGAAAGTGATGGAGTTTAGAAACTTCCCTGAAGAAGTCAAGCGGAGATCTCTTGTGACACAATCATCCTTCATTGAACTGAGTTCAATTTCAGCTGGTGAAAAGTTTGTCATTGATCTCTATTGAGATCGAGGTCAGTCTCCTCACTTTTGGAATTCCACTCTTTTGTCCACATTTGATGTGTGGTCAGGGAAAAATAGTTTAGATGTTTCTGAGAATGTAGCATTTATGGAAGTACAATGGTTTCTCACCCTTTAACGTGAGGACATTATAGTGTATCCAAAACGTTACATCAAAAAAGGCAATTGGCTATGGACCTTCAAAAACTCTTTATTGGACTATGTGGAACTTGACCTGGTGTTACCAGGGGTGGTGGTGAATTGTAGGTGACTAGGGGATTACTGAGCAGATGAAAAAAATAGCTGTGCACGAATTCCAGGAACAGCATGATGAACTTTTGACAGCGCTGGGCCTGTACTCACTAGCGTTTTGGAACACTGAAACTTACCAAATAATGAAATCTCTAGCCAATAATCGGCTAGCCTTGGGTCTTCAGTTGCTGGCCCCAATTTATCCTGTCTTTTTTCTTCGTATTCAGGCCTTCCCCCGACCCATCTACAATCAGTCTGAAGAAGGGTCCCGGCCCAAAACATTACAATCCATTTTTTCAAGAGATGCTGCCTGACCTGCTGAGTTACTCCAACATTTTGTGCCCATCTTTCAAATAATGAAAGGCCTGGATAGAGTGTATTTAGAAATACACTCTTGGAGGAATTTATTTAGCTAGAATGCGGTGAATCTGTGGAATTTTTGCTGCCAAAGATGGCTATGGAGGCTATGTCTTTAGGTATTTTTAAAGCAGATATTGATAGGTTCGTGATTTGTAAGGGTATCTAAGATTACAGGGAGAAGGCAGGGCAATAGGGTTTAAAAGGAAAGGTGGGACAGCTATGATGGAATGGTGCAGTAGATTTGATGGACTGAATGGCCTAATTATGCTCCTAGGTCTTATGAATATGAGCATAGTTATATCATTATTTCTTCATAAAGATATTTAGGCTACATTTGAATAGGTGCTCAAGGTTGATCAAGAAAAAAAAATGACAGGATGGTCTGACTGGTCACATAATTTTGTTGAGTAGGTAGTAGATATCAAAAATATTACAACTTTTACATAAAATTCCACTTGGATTCCTTCTCACATACCTGAAGTTGATTTTTCACCCCCTGGTTTTTCCTCTTTCTTTTTGCGCTTTGATTTCCCTGATTCCATTCCTGCTGCCAGGGGAGTCGGCGGTCTGAATATTAAACATTTTGTTACTTTAAGTATCTTCAAATGAAATCCATCCACACACCATCAACATAGCCTAAATTGATTTGTTTCACAGCAGATATTCGAAAGCACATATAGTTTGCAGCATAGCTCATGAAGAAAAGTAAATGTTATCATTTTGTAAAAGGCTATCCCTTAGGTAGGTATAGTAGGATTATTTGAAATTGTCTACATTGAAGATGGAAACAGTTTCATTTAGCTAAACCAATATTTTAATAACCCAACATGCTGGGACCAGGAACAAACAAACAAACAAAAAAAAAAAACACAAAAACAAACACACACACACACACGGAACTCCATAGGTCACAGACATTCAGCTTGAATAACACCCTTCCACCACAACTCTCTCATATGGCCGTCACTGTGAATCCTGTACATCCTAATCTTGTTATGTTCATAGCAAAAAGATTAAAATGGGCCTGTAAAAGCCTTTCTGATACCCGAGTATTGAGAGGAAACAGTCATAGTCACGGTGGGTGGCACGGTGGCGCAGCGGCAGAGTTGCTGCCTTAACTGCGCGGTTTGATCCCGACTACAGGTGCTGCCTGAACGGAGTTTGTAAGTTCTCCCCCTGAGCGCGGTGGGTTTTCCCCAAGATCTTCGGTTTGTTAATAGAAACATAGAAATATAGAAAATAGATGCAGAAAAGGCCATTCGGCCCTTCGAGCCAGCACCGCCATTCATTGTGATCATGGCTGATCGGCCCCAATCAATAATCCGTGCCTGCCTTCTCTCCATATCCCTTGATTCCACTAGTCCCTAGAGCTCTATCTAACTCTCTCTTAAATCCATCCCGTGATTTGGCCTCCACTGCCCTCTGTGGCAGGGAATTCCACAAATTCACACCTCTCTGGGTGAAAATGTTTCTCACCTCAGTCTTAAATGGCCTCCCCTTTATTCTAAGACTGTGACCCCTGGTTCTGGACTCGCCCAACATTGGGAACATTTTTCCTGCATCTAGCTTGTCCAGTTCTTTTATAATTTTATGTTTCTATAAGACCCCCCTCATCCTTCTAAACTCCAGTGAATACAAGCCTAGTCTTTTCCATCTTTCCTCATATGACAGGCCTGCTATCCCAGGGATCAATCTTGTGAATCTACGCTGCACTGCTTCAATCACAAGTGTAGATTGGTTTATGCATGACAATCAATCATATATAGGTTTGCATCACTAACCCCACCTTACTGTATCATTTATATTAATGATTGCTAACACCCACTTCCTGCACTGCTCAGTTCGGATAGCAGTCAGGATGCTCTGACAATGAACAATCTACTGTACTGCTAAAGTCTGCATACTGATTAAAGATGATCTTGGATTACATGGCGTGTATATCTCTTGTTTACATGGTGTCAAAAGTGGGACACGAGCCCACGCCTCCAATTGGATGGAGGCCAATTGATTGGATTATTCCGATTGCTCAGCAACAGCTAATACCACAGGTGCTGAAGCCTGCTAAAATCCAGAAGCATAGTCAGGAGAAACACGACATTCAGAAACGATCGTATGACAAATCCAGCAAATCGCTTTAGCCTCTACTGCCGGGCCAGGTCGTTCGTTTACAAACTTCTATGGGACACTCCCATCTGGGTACTGTTGTCGGCCTGGCTGACGAACCACGATCTTACCTTGTGGACTATGATGATGTAATAAAGATGATCTTGGATTACATGGCGTGTATATCTCTTGTTTACAACATGGATGTTCTTCCTCAAATTAGGAGACCAAAACTGTATGCAATTCTCCAGATGTGGTCTTACCAGAGCCCTATACTACTGCAGAAGAACCTCTCTACTCCGATACTGAAATCCTCTTGTTATGAAGGCCAACATTCCATTAGCCTTCTTCACTGCTTGCTGTACCTGTAAGCCAACTTTCAGTGACCGGTGTACAAGGACACCCAGGTCTCGCTGTACCTCCCCCTTTAACCTAACCCCACTGAGATAATAATCTGCCCCCTTGTTTTTACCACCAAAGTAGATAACCTCACATTTATCTATATTATACTGCATCCACTATGCATCTGCCAACTCACTCAACTTGTCCAGGTCACCCTGCAACCTCATAACATCCTCTTCACAGTTCACACTGCCACCCAGCTTTGTGCCATCCGCAAACTTGCTCGTTTTGCTCCTAATTCCCTCTTCCCACACTCCAAAGACATACGGGTTTGTAGATTAATTGGCTTGGGATAAATGTAAATTGTCCCTAGTGTGTGTAGGGTATTGTTAATATGGGGGGTATCGTTGGTCAGTGTGGACTTGGTGGCTGCAAGTTCCTAAACGAAACTAAAGGTCACTAGGGAATATGCAACTTTGCAAATATCACAAAAGGTTTTCATTGCTGGAAGAGGGAATCTGTTTTCCTTTTGCCAAAGTTTCATATAAACTGTGAAATTGGGACCACAAAAGATATTCAGCAAACATCTATGCAATAAGAATTCTTGGATTTTATATCTGATTTACAATTTGACATATTACCAGTCAGGATCACGATGACAGTGAAACTTGCACAATCAGGGCAGTATATGTCCTTCAGACTTACTTCACTGAATTTTATAGAAAAAAAGGCTTAATCTTTAAACAAACTACTTACGGAGCAAATGTGAAGTCAAACTGTGACAAAACAGGATTCAAGTACTCTTCCATAGACTCGATAATGCCAGTAAAGTCTTCATCAAGCTCGTTTTTATATTTTGCTGTTAATGTTGTCCTCTTTTAATTTTACCATGAAACAATAAATTAAAACAAAATTAGTCAAAAAAAAAACAGTTACACCACTGACGGAGGCTGTATCAGTTCTATATAAAAGCAATGGTAGGTACAAAATGCGGGAGGAATTCATCAGGCCAGGCAGCATCTCTGGAGAGAAGGAATGGGTGATGTTTCAGGTCGAGACCCTTCTTCAGATTGATGTCAGGGGTGTGGGCGGTACTGAGATAAAATGTAGTCGAAAACAGTTACTGGTCGGAGAACTGGGAAGGGGGAGGGGGTGAAGAGAGAGGGAAAGCTAAGAGTTAAGAATGTTTTATTGTCATATTTCCTGGATGGGACAATGAAATTCTTACTTGCTGCAGCACCACAGAATATGTGAATGTGTAAACATAGTACATAATGGGGGAAGAGAAGAAAAATAAAAAAATCCAATAAATAACAAAAATATTGCAAAAATAACAAAAAATAATAATAATCTTTTGCAGTTCAGAGCCCAGAGCTTATTCGTTGTTGTGTTTAATAGCCTGATGGCTGTAGGGAAGAAGCTGTTCCTGAACCTGAAATTTACAGTTTACAGGTTCCTGTACCTTCTACCTGGTGGCAGTGGTGAGATAAGTGTGTGGCCAGGATGGTGTGGATCCTTCATGATTTTGGTTGCCTTTTTGAGGCAGCGACTACAATAGATCCCTTCGACGGAGGGGAGGTCAAAGCTGGTGATGGACTGGGGAGTGGTAGCAACTTTTTGTAGTCTTTTTCGCTCCTGGACGTTCAAGTTGCCGAACCAGGCCACGATGCAACCAGTCAGAATGTTCTCTACTGTGCACCTATAGAAGTTTAGGAGAATCCACTTTGACATGCCGAATCTCCGTAAACTTCTCAGGAAATAGAGTAGCTGATGTGCCTTCTTCATAATTGCATAATACTTCCGGAAGTGCGGCACTGCCCAAGCAACTGCGGCTCACCTGCAGTCCGTCTGTCTTTTCTTTTTTGATTGTTTTCTTTTGTCTTGTTTCTTTTTTGATTGTTTTCTTTTGTCTTGTTTCTTTCGTTTATTTGAGTTGTGTGTGTGTGTGTGTGTGTGTGTGTGTGGGGGGGGGGGGGGGGGGGGAGAAACTGTTTTTAGTCTCCTCCTTCGGGGGGATGCGACTTTTTCTTGTCGTATCCCCCATCTCCGTCTCCATCTGCGCTGAGGCCTAATCGTGGAGCTGGCGGCCCCCAACTGGCTCCGGAGCTAGAGCCAGGACTTTCCAACGCGGGTCTGGCCGACTTCGGGGCTGTGGTGGTGTTGCGGCGGCGGCGACCCGATTTCGGAGCCTCGGAGGCTCGGCCGCGGGCCCAGTGGACTCGGCCACGTGCTCAGTGGACAACAATGTCGGGAGCTCACAGGTCCCAGGTTGGTGACCGGTTCTCCTGAGCTCCCGCAACGACAGCTTCGTCCGCTGGACTGGAGGGTGGCAGCTTCATCAGCTTCGACCGCACCGGGCCGCGGAGTTTGAACCAGCCCGTACGCGGAGCTCAGATGTGGCCACTGGACTTACCATCACCCGGCGGGGCCCCAACATCGGAAGCCTGGATTGCCTCAAAGCAGAGGGAGAACAAGGAGGGAAGAGACGAGGACTTTAAGACCTTTGCCTTCCATCACAGTGAGGAGGTGCCTGGTCGACTCACTGTGGTGGATGTTAAACCGTGTTAAGTGTGTGTTTTGTTATTTTATTCTATGGTATGACTGCAACGTATACAATTTCATTCAGACTGAAATGTTTGAATGACAATAAAGGATACTTCACTTTACTTTACTGGTGCGCTGGGTGCCAGGAAAGATCTTCGGGAATATGCACTCCCAGAAATTTAAAGTAATTGATCCTCTCCACCATCATCCCATTGATATGAACAGGATTGTGGGTTCATACCGCTGGGCTGTAAGCTACCCAAGCAAAATACTGTATGAGGTGTTGCTCCTCCAATTTGCGCTGGGCCTCACTCTGACAATGGAGAAGGCCCTGGACAGAAAGGTCAGTGTGGGAATGGGCAGTTAAAGTATTGAACAACCGGGAGATCAGGTAAGTTTAGGTGGACCGAGAGGTGGTGTTCAGTTAAACGTTAACCAATCCTGCGCTTGGTCTTGCCAATATACAGGAGTCCACACGTGGAACTGTGGATACAGTAGATGAGGTTGGAGGAGGTGCATGTGAACCTCTGCCTCACCCAAAAAGACTGTCGGGACCTTGGATGCAGTTGAGGGGGGAGGTATAGGGACAGGTGTTGCATTTCCTGTGGTTGCTGGAGAAAGTACCTGGGGAAGGGGTGGTTTGGGTGGGAAGGGATGAGCTGTAAGTTGCAGAGAGAACGGTCTCTGCAGAAAGCGGAAAGGGGTGGAGGTAGGAAGATATGGTTCATAGTGGGATCCCATTGGAGGCGGCGAAAATGTTGGAGTAGGTGCAGTATGTGACAGCTGATTGGGTGGAAGGTGAGGACAAGGGGGATTCTGTCTTTGTTACGAATGGGGGAGGGGGAGCAAGAGCAGAGCTGTGGGGTATCGAAGAGACCGTAGTGAGAGCCTCATCTATAATGGAAGAGGACATCTACGATGACCTGGTATGGAACACCTCATCCTGGACGCAGATGCGGCGTAGACGGAGGCATTGGGAGTAGGGGATAGCGTCTTTACAGGATTCAACAGTATTTCCAATAGATCATCACAAACTCAAATATTCCAAAGAGAACAATCCTAGCTTCATGTGTCTAGCTATATAACGAACACACTTCATCACTGAAGCATTTCTATAAATCTCATTCACATCCTTTCTAAAGTCTTCACATATTCACAAAGCATGGTGCTAAAACTGGATAGAATTCTTCCCAAACCACTGCTTTATAAAGTTTAGGCATAACTTTCTTCTTGTGCAATCCATTCCTTTACTTATAAAGTCAAAATCCTTTATATATTTTGTGGTCGGGGATGATGCCAGCTTTGGTGGAGACCACATCGACACTCGCGGTAGGGTGATCCCATATGATACGTTTTATTTACAGGAGGTATTGCAACTTGAAAACTGTAACTAACTTTCAGGTTCAGGAATAGCTACCATCAGGCTATTAAAAATTAAAAATACAACCTCCAAATAAGCTGCGAACCACATAGATTTAGGGGCATAGGTTTTGTCTTTTTGCACTATTATTGTTTGTATATATATATATATATATTTCCATAAAAAAGTTTCTGCTTTGGAAACAAAAGAACACCAATGATTGTATAATGAAAATAAAATGTCAAGACCAGATTAAACTGACCTTTTCAGCAACTTCTTTTTCATGTAATTGCTGAGATAGCTCCATCCTCTGCATTATGCGATCACATTGGTATTCATGTTTTAAAAGATTTTGAGCCAGGCTATTCTTATAATTGGAGATTTTTGCAATTAAACTTGAAAGTAATTGTGGATTTACAGGACCACGAACAATTTTGGCCTGCGTTGGACCTGGACCTGAATGATTACAATGTTAATATTTTTATCATTAATAACGATTAAATCGATTCAAAGATAAACATAATGATTTACAATGTAAAAGTGAATAAAGGTTGATTATATTAAAATGATGAAATCAATGTTATCACCGCAATACTAAAATGATTATTTTTTCCAAAAGATTAAAGAAAAATATGGATTGGATGAGCCAGTAGAATAATTAATTGTTCTTTTATATTTTAGACGGGTCCAAATTCATTTTCACCTTGAGGATTGAAATACAGTATCCGAAGGAATCTTATATCAGTAGTCTAAATCCAGTTCTTAAAAAAACATGGGTTGAGAGCAGTAAAGCAGTTCTAGCTAGCTAATAAATCATCAATCAAACTTAAAAAATCGTAGAATGACTGGCATAGTAAATGGAAAATCGTCTCACTGGTCCATTTAAGTCGATATTACAGGTGCACAACCTTTTATCCGGTGTTCCGGAAACAGAAAAACTCCGAAAACCGGCCATTTTTTCCAGATGTCGTCTGCGCACCAAAGCTCGCGTTTGGCGCCAAACTTGACCCGAAACGACCCACGGTCAACCCAGGTCTGTATTACTGCAGCGGCTGCCTCCTCCCCGGAGACCGGGAGACGCTTAAACATCTGTAAATCATTGCTTAAATGTTAGTCAGTTAGTTTGGAGGGCTTTTATGTGAAGGGGGGGATGAAGGGGTAAACTTTAATTTTACTTCGGAGTCACGTGAGTGATTCCGTGAAGATCCCAGCCCAGTGCGCAGGTGCGGCATTATCGCACAGCTGTGCAAACTGCGGCCAGCGGGAGTCGGGCGCTCCCGCAACCAAGGACGTGAGGTAAGTACTTACCTTAATCGGGCCTTGTGGTTTTTGCTCCAGGGGGAGGAAAGCAGCAGAGGAAGCGGCCCCCGTTCGACTCCAGCGAAGGAGCCGACAGTGGAGGGGGAAAGGCGCAAACGGGACCGCACAGGCTGCGGACCGCTGCAGGGAGCTGCGCTGATGCCGGTCCGCAGTGGGTTAACAGCAGCGGACCGGCGGGAAATTTAAAAACCCGACCGGCAGCCCTGCAGACTCCTGACAAGGAGAATCGCCGCCCGGGAACCGCTACAATGCCGCCTGAAAAACGGCAGGCAGCCTCTAAATACAGGTAAGACAAAAATCTTACCAAAATTACAGGTTCTACAGGAATCAACTTCCTCCAACACTGGAACAGGTGGAGACAGCAAAAATAAGTATGCCTGTCTCCTCGCCAGAGGAGGTCATGGAGTTCAAAACCTCCAGGAAAAAAGGGGCACTGGCTGAATGCCAAGGGAGCTGACACTCCTACCCCAGTGCTATTGCACTAGCCATCTCCCTTGTCAAGGGATTGATGCAACAGCAGAGTTTGAGCCTATGCCTCCTCCAATTTATAGCACACCCTTTTGCTCCCTCTTTTGAGGCTAGCTAAGGAGGCCTGGGCTGGGCTGGCTTAAACGCAGGGCAGGCGGACGAGAACAGCAGTATGCCAGGGGAGCAGGATCAGGAAGAGCTACTGGGTGTCGTGGGCCACTACATGGCTCCTCCACGCGACCATCTTCCCAAACAAAGCCCTGCAGGAGCAGGCCTTTCCAGAGGCAAATCCGCAGGCAGCTGGGTCAGCAGACTCGCAGACAAGAGCTAAAAGCAGCGAATTCTGAAGCTCCTAACAGAAGGGTCAAGATGTCACCGCCTTTGCTCGTTTTTCCACGGATCATACTCACCTGGCAGGCGAGACGCCATGATCACCAAGGTGGTTCTCCCAGGATGAGACTATCCCGTTGCACTACGAGTGTGCTGACGCCTAAGTATTCCCAAATTTGGGATACTCGACTGACATTTGTGCATATAAGACCTGCCCGCAACCCCAAATATACGGGGCTATGCAAACCGCTGCTGCGGGAAGAGAGGCAGCTAAACCTGTGCGCCTCATGAGGGCAGGCCATGGAACGAGCAGGACATCGCATCCAACACCCAGCTGGCAGCACCCCTCGGCATCCACCAGCAATATCGAACAAGGACTGGTGAAAGCCTGGCGACCGCTTCACATTACCCCCAAAGTTCTTTTTAGACAGGGGCCCAGAGCGGAGCCGTGGGAAAATGCGCCGCCCCACCGACAGCACCAGCATACCAGCAAACTAGGCCTTCATGAAAAAACAATAAACATGGAGGTAGGTAGTCTGGTTCCTCCCAGTTTACACTAAATAAGGGTGTTCTATTAACTGCGGGGGGGGCATTTACACTTGTTGATAAAGCATGGGATGCTGTCACAAATAACTAAAATATACTCAACAGTATTAGTGGATAAAAACGAATTCAAATTGGGCATATTACCGCCAGTTCAGCAATGCGCCCAAAGGGCATTTTCTCCCTCTAAAAAAGAGAAGTGATCATTATTAGGTAGAATAAATGCAATAAAAATGATCTTCTTACCACAATTACTATACCTATTTCAGTCTATACCGGTATATATACCAAAATATTTTTTTTTTAAATTAGACTCTAACATTACAAATTATATTTGGGACTATAAATCACATAGAATCACAAAAAAACACTTATGTAAACCTAAAGAGGTCGGGGGACTTTCACTTCCGAATTTTATGTATTATTACTGGGCAGTGCATATTAAGAATATGATTTATTGGTTGGATAGTTCTACACAACAGACAGAATGGATAAAAATGGAGAAGGAGGATTGTCATCCTTGTAATATAGGAACGATCCTCTTTTCCCCCA
The DNA here is from genome assembly GCF_028641065.1 of Leucoraja erinaceus. NCBI lineage: Eukaryota > Metazoa > Chordata > Chondrichthyes > Rajiformes > Rajidae > Leucoraja > Leucoraja erinaceus. Next base: position 7,602,247 of record NC_073391.1, on the reverse strand, counting down.
AAAAACTGAACAACACAATATATAAGAAGAACCCAATTATATATGGTACAATAAGAATTTGGAAACAAATAAAATTATCTTTAAAATTAAGAAATCTATCACTGTTAATGCCAATTGCGAATAACCCTTTATTTAAACCATCTCTTATTGATAAGACATATAACCAATGGGAAAGTCTCGGAATTAGAAGGATCAGGGATATGTACGAAATAGGAAACCTACTATCATTCCAACAACTACAATTAAAATTTAAATTGAAAAACAACCAATATTTTAAATATCTTTCAGATTTGCGACTTTGTGAAAAAATATATACAAGGATATCAAAAAGTAACTCCTGACTTATTGGAAAGAAGCAATGAATATTGAAGCTGACTCACAAAAATTAATATCCTATTTATATAATAGTATTCTAAATATAGACCTACCATCGACAGAGGTACTTAGAGAAGAGTGGGGAACGGGAATTAATGATAAAAATTACGAAGGTTAAATGGGAAAAATACCTGATATATATTCACAAATGTTCAATTAATGTAAGACATAATCTAATACAATTTAAAATTAAAAATTGTACATAGATTATATTATTCAAAAACAAGATTGAACAAATTTTATCCAAATATATCCGCCACTTGTGATAAATGTCTAGCCCAAAAGGCAAACTAACCACACTCCTTAGTTTCCTGCATAAAAAAACTTTATAGATTTTGGAATGATATTTTTGAAATACTTACAAAATTATTCAAGACAAGAATGGAACCTAATACTGAAATGATTATATTTGGTGTAATGGAAGATGGGAATAAATTGAACGCGTCTCAAAATCTATTCCTTAATTATGGTTTAATAATAGCAAAAAAATTAATACTTAAATTTTGGAAGGGTACATCAATACCAACGCTTAAAATGTGGATTGCAAGTATGTTGGACACCGCTCATCTTGAGGAAATGCGATTCCTCCTAATGGATAAATCAGACCAATTCATAACGAGTTGGTCTCCATTCGTCGTTTTTTTGGAATCATATGGTGCAACACAATTGTAAAAAATAACTGTTTCAGGACTGGACGAGGGTTGGTCAAGACTATAAATAATGATCTCCTTTTCTTTTCACTATTTTCTCTCTCAACTTTCTTCATTTACTCGTTTTCTTTCTTCACACACTATATATTTCACATTTTTCTATCCTTTACTATCTAACCTCTTTTTCTTATTCTCATCTTTTTTCAATGTAACAAAAAAAAAAGAAGTTGTACATAAAATGTATTATGAAAATATATATTAGGCACTTTGGTGCCATATGACTGTGCTTACTTCTAATAAAATAAAATATTAAAAAAAAAAAAAATAAATAAAAAAAGAGAAGTGAGAAGGTCAAGCTGAACTAGAAAGGCTCATTACTAAACGGATCATGGGAGTAAACATGAACGATTGGAATTTGTATCGAATATATTCACCAAAACTACAAAAGATGGTGAATGTAGCATCATCATTGACCTAATATCACTAAATAAATCTGTTGAGTATATACACTTTAAGATGGAGACGGGTTTTTGTCACTGCCAGACATCTGATCTCCAAAGGATACCTTATGGCGAGCATTGATATGGAAGATGCTAACTATCTTATACCCATACACTAGGATCATTGTAGATACCTAAAAAATTTTACCTGGATAATGGATATCCCAGTTAGGGCAACTATGGGAGTATAGAGCATTCCCAATGGTCTAACCTCAGCCCTAAACTATTATAAATATTAAAAATGGCCATGAAAATATTAAGAAAACAAGCATAATCATGGCATATATTGGATGATATCCTCATATTAGGGGAAACAAAGGAATTAGCTGTGGCAGCAGTTCTAGCTACGAAACAGCTCCCTAAAGCTCTGAGGTTCATCCCACGCCCAGATAAACCAGAATTGAAGCCGTTAACTACCATGGATTATCTGGGCTTCAATAACAATTCCATCCATATGACTGTTACTTTGCCAAGGTACTTGGGTCACTATAATCAAATCATGAATGTACCCACTGAAGCTATATCACAATTACAGTGGTGAGCAGACATATATTGGGCAGTTTTCAGCCCTATTATCATCACCAATCCCAACTTGGTTATTAAAAACCGATGCCAGTACTTTAGGCTGGGGAGCAACTAAACTCCATATTCAGCACAGGTAACAGATGGACCAATTCAGAAACATCGTTACTACACACACCGGGCATCAACTACTTGGGATTGGTGATCGCCTATTGGGCTAAAAAGCATATGCATTTCAAATGCAGCACGTACATATGTGGTTACGGATTGATAATACTATGGTGGTGGCTTATATCAACCATATGGGGAGCATAAAAATCATTATTGTGCAACAAATTGGTCAAACAGATCTGGCAATGGTGTGTCAAAAGACATTTTAACTATCAGCTGCCTATGTCCTAGGAAGCTAGAACACAGTGGGAGACACCACGTCACGGGTAAAAATTTATGATAACATTGAATAGATGTCAAACCCAAGATATCTGCTAAAGGTATTAAGCAGTTTGAAAGCCAGATATCAATTTGGTTGCACAAGACGGAATCACCAGTAACCTATGTATGTGACTTAGGAACCAGATCAGAGGCAGCAGCGATAGATGCCTACATGCTGGAAGGGGGAATTTCTGCTTTGCCTTCCTCCCTTCTGCCTCATCAGTCGGGCACTTCGCAATACAGATGGAATCTGTCTCCGAGATATTGAACGTGCCCGACCGGCCTACACAGCCATGGTTCCCAGTTCATCACGACATGGTGGGCGAGTCACCTATGGATTTCCCTAGTGGACCATGGTTGCTGACTCAACCCAGTATCAGGCATAAGCCACCCATGCCAGAAAAACATCAAACTCCTGGGTGCAGGGTTAGAATAGACCTTACCGGGGACTGGGATTATCCAAAGGAACCATTACCACCATGTCGGCATCTCTGCGAACAGTCACCAAGAGCTAACATGGGTAAAATACTGCCACGACGCAGGGACAACATACCAAACTATTCAACCACTGACGTATTGGAGTTCCTGGAACATCTACACCATGACTAAAAGGTGAGTTACAGTGCCGTAAATACAGCATGGAGCACCTTGTCTGCTTATCTAAAACAGCAGGACAGCAGAGCATGGAGGTATACCCATGTATGGGATATCGGTGTGATATTGACATATCTCAGAGAATGGCACCAGCCAGATCCCTCAGCTTGCTCAATCTATGTTAAAAACGCTCATGCTTATGGCTCTCGTATACGCTCACAGAGTCCAGTCACTCCATAAAACTAGACTGGATAACATGGTGATTACCCCAGACGCATCACGTTCATATTCTAGGTCTGGTAAAAACCTAACTCGCAGGTATATGGGACTAGGCGAGATTATGAGTTCGGCACGGACTAGTAGGGTCGAGATGGCCTGTGTTTTCCGTGCTGTAATCGTTATATGGTTATATGGACCAGGAACGCCCAATTCACTGGTGGGATTCCGGGCCTACCCACCAGAGTCCAGGTTGAGTGTGGTGACCCATCTACTACAATATATAGACACAACCCACAATCTTAGAGGGAGAGGAAAGCCTATGGGTCAACCACAGAAACCCCAAGACGGGGTACGAGCCAAACCACTCCAAGGTGACTCAAACAGGTACTGAAAGCTGCCGGAATAGATAATAATACATTTTAATCCCATTCCACTAGGGCAGCATTGATATCAGCGGCTGAACGAATGGACATCCCGGTTGACCACATTCTCAATACGGCAGAATGGTCAAGGGAACGACGTTCAGAACATTTTTTATTATAAACCGTTGATAAACCTGATTTAATTGCAGAAAGAATATTACAAACTGCAATATTAATTTAAGCTCAGGGAAGCTCTTCATGTTGTTATTGTTAACAAATACCTTTCTGTTTCTTGTGAAAGCAGATCCACTGGTTGATTACGATAACACTTCCTCCCTCAAAAACTTCGGCAGTGAGTGAAATAAAAACTGTTACACGGTTTGAAATCACAGACCTTTGAAGTCTTCATGGAATCACTCACGTGACTCCGAAGTAAAATAGTAAGATTAAACGAGTACTTACCAGTATGAAGTTTGATCTGTATTTTATGAGGAGTTACGGTGAGGTATTACGTGCCCTCCGCTCCCACCCTCAATATATAGATCAAACTAATAAACTGATGTCTCATGATCTTTACTATCTTACTTCAAATATTGTGTCTATCCTGTGATTTCACACCGCTGCTTCGAAGTATGCCGCACCTGCGCACTGGGCTGGGATCTTCACGTAATACCTCACCGTAACTCCTCATAAAATACAGATCAAACTTCATACTGGTAAGTACTCGTTTAATCTTACTATTCTTAGTCCCCTACCTGGTCGGAGAGGCGGGGAGCGGTCAATGCCTTACCGGGTCGCCGTGCAGTAAGCTCCGCAGCGCTGTGGCCGGTGGGGCTGCGGGCGTCGCCGGTTGTAGCTCCGACCCCGGCAACTCTACCCCTGGCTGCGAGGCGCTCCAAATCCAGCGCGGCCCACGGCCGGACGCCCCAGCTCCGCGAATGTTGGAGCGTCGCTGGATTTGGAGCCGCGCAGCCAGGGGTAGAGTTGCCGGGGTCGGAGCTCCAACCGGCGCCGCCCGCGGCTGGACGGAGCCCCCAGCTCCGCGAGGTTGGGAGTCGCCGACCAGGTAGGGGACTAAGAATTAAAGTTTCCCCCTTCACCCCTACTCCACCACCACCACATAAAATCCCTCCAAACTAACTGACTAACATTTATGCAATGATTCTCCCGGTCTCCGGGGAGGAGGCAGCTGCTCCAGACTTTTCAAGCCGCCCGCGCTACCTACCTAATCTACGCTAAAAATCTTCCATTCGGAAATCCGAAAATGTCCGAAATCCGACAAGTGTCTGGTCCCAAGGCTTTCGGATAAAAGGTTGTGCACCTGTATTTATAAACCAGGATAAAACATTTACTATATTTGGCCTGGTAGATTTCTAACCCGCTCACTCGATTTTCCAGCATCTGCAGTTCCTTCTTAAACACTAATATCCTGTTTGGGTTTCGCATGGACAACTTGGCTTCAGATCTCATCTCATCCTTACACATGGACGCATATCTGAATTCCAAAGGTGAGGTGTCCTTGACTGTCCTTGACATCAAATCAGCCTTTGATTTAATGTAAAAACTGAAGTCACCATGGAGACTGTTTGCCATGGATAAATTAATCAGTCACACATGTCTGTTCTCATTAAGAAATGTCCTTATTGAATTGATCTTCCACCTACTGAGGAGGGAGACCAATTCAACTCTATAGCATGGTCCATATACCTTTTACAGTTATTCTGAACACAGTATTTTCACATATACATAGACATAACACACCGTAACTAGTTAATGTACGGAAGTTTGGTAATCATAAAAAAAAAACTTGGAATATGATCACATTGAAGGGCCATATGGCCTACTCCTGCACCTATTATCTATTGAATAAGGGGCATCATCAGATTTCTCAGACATCATTCGCTGTGTGAGCAGCACAAAACCATTACCTCCATTCAAGCTGGTGGTTTATTAATGAAGTACTCCTTTAGTTTTGTTACTATTTTTGTTACTAGTTTTGTTAATAGAGCAGGCTCTATTAGTTCTGCTATCTCAGGCGATGCTGTTATTAGGAACTGCAGAAAAGTTCATACTATGTTTCTAAAAGCTATTTATAATGTTTTCTTCCTACTCCAATGGAATCATAAGCTGCAAAAAGGGAACCCGACTATGGTTGTTGGTCAATATACAATAGACAATAGGTACAGGAGTAGGCCATTCAGCCCTTCGAGCCAGCACTGGGGTTGGGATGGGGACTGGACATTGTTCCTTCCCTCATATTGGAAACCATTGTGGGGGGATGTTTTTAAGTTAAAGATCTTTATTATTGTTATGTTTTAGCTGAAAGGACGCTGCACGGAGCGGACGCTGGCGCTGTTTGTTCGCCGCTTCTCCGTCTGCTATTGCCTCTTGTGTTCTTGTTTGTGTTCTGTTTTTGTTTTGTTTTGTTTTGTTTTTGTTTTTGCTTTTTTGTTTGCCTTGCCTTGTAAAGCGACTTTGAGTCCTTGAAAAGCGCTATATAAACTCAATTTGATATTATTATTATTACATGCACACATAAATCCGCACACACACATCCACACATACACACAGACATAGATGTACACATCCACACACATACACACATACATCCATCCACCCGTACATACACACTTACATCCACAGATACACGTTTGAAATGTATACACAGACACACACACAAACTAGAGATAAACAACGCATCACTTTTAGTGTTCTTTTAGGTTAAAGGTAATAGCCCTCATTTGCAAAGGCACCATCGGGGGGGGGGGGGGGGGGGGGGGGTCACTAACATAAATATAAGCTCATTGTAGCTTAAACTGAATATTCATCGAGTAAACATCAGAGCATTCGATTCTTGGCCAGGATGTGACATTTACATCAGAAATAAGACAGGTCTCTTACAGGTCTGGCACTGCCCTGGTCCCACTATGGCCGTCACCCCCACTTTGCACACTGGCAGTCAGTGGGGTTCAGTAAAGGGAGGAACCCACAAGAACTGCCCTAACCCATTAATTAGGCTGGTTCAGGAGAAGGACCTCTGCGACAGTGTCATCAAAAAAACATACTCGCAATTATATTCATCATATTATTTTTATATTACAAGATATATATAATAATAATAATAATATATTATTACTGGTATAATAATATATAGTTTAAATGGACTGCAACACGGAAATAGGCTGCCCATGGTGTAATATGGGCATTGGCCACTAGATGGTGCTTATTTTCCCAATCTCATTTTCCAATTAGTTCAATTAATTAATGTGCAACTTTTGGCAATGACTAGTTACGACATCATGCTCAATTATATTTCATCTAAATCTGTGGAAAATTTCATGTACTTTGGTGACTTGGGTCACGAAAACTGATTTCTAGATACATTTTTGATGCTCGGCCCACAGCCTACTTGAAAGCATCCAGAGAACTGGCCTCCACTGCCTTCTGAGACAGAGGAATTCCCCAGATTCACAACTCTCTGGAGAAAAAGTTTTTTCCTCATCTCCATTCTAAATGGCCTATGCATTATTCTTAAACTGTGGCCCCTTGTTCTGGAATCCCCCAACATTGGGAACATGTTTTCTGCCTCTAGCGTGTCCAATCCCTTATTAATCTTATAATCTCATCCTTCTAAATTCCAGTGAGCCCAGTCGCTCTATTCAATGAAGTCAAGTCAAGAGAGTTTATTGTCATGTGTCCCAGATTGGACAATGAAATTCTTGCTTGCTGCAGCACAACAGAATATTGTAGGCATAAATACAGAACAGATCAGTGTGTCCATGTACTGTAAAATATATATACACACATAAATAAACAGATAAAGTGCAATGTGTAATAGTTGAGAGTTTGTTTGAAGTTGTGTTTAATAGTCTGATGGCTGTGGGGAAGAAGTTGTTCCTGAACCTGGATGTTGCAGATTTCAGGCTCCTGTACCTTTTACCTGATGGCAGCGGAGAGATGAGTGTGTGGTCAGGATGTTGTGGGTTCTTGATAATGTTGCCAGCCTTTTTGAGGCAGCGACTGCGATAGATCCCCTCGATGGTAGGGAGCTCAGAGCCAGTGATGGACTGGGCAGTGGACATAACATTTTCCAGCCTTTTCCGCTCCTGGATGTTCCAGTTGCCGAACCAAGCCACGATGCAACCGGTCAGCATGCTCTCTACTGTGCACCTGTAGAAGTTTGAGAGTCTTCCTTGACATACCGACTATCCGTAATCTTCTCAGGAAGTAGAGGCGCTGATGTGCTTCCTTTATAATAGCATCAATGTTCTGGGACCAGGCGAGCTCTTCGGATGACAGTCCCGCCATCCCGGGAATTAACCTCGTGAACCTACGCTGCACTCCCTCAATGGCACGAATGTCCTTCCTCAAATTTGGAGACCAAAACTGCACACAATACAGCAGGTGTGGTCTCACTAGTGCCCTGTACAACTGCAGAAAGACCTCTTTGCTCCTATACTCATCTCCTCTTAGTACTGTAACCCCAACACTAGAGATACTCGGCAGTATTCAAGACCGCCAATTTTCAGCTGTTTCATCAATCATTTCCTCCCCACATCAAGATCAGAAGAGGGAATGCTGAGGATTGAACCCTGCTGCAAACCCCCAACAAATGATGCAGTCCATGACTACATGCAGCAATAAGAAAGAATCAAACAAACAAACTCTTGATATTCAGTGACCTTACCATCACCAAGACCACTAGCATTAATATCCTGGCTTTACCATTGATTAGACACCCAAGGGGCTGTCCCATTTAGGCGATTTTTTCAGTGACTGCTGGCGACTATCAGAGTCAAAGCAGGTCGCCGAAAAACCAGCGACTGAACCCACCTACGACAATGTCTATGACAACCTACCACCTAGTCGACATCAAGCTACGGCAAGCTACCTATGACCCATTAGGTCGTCCACCTACGACCACACCTACGACAACCTATGACCACACAGGCGACAATCTACAACAACCAAAGACAACCAACGTCCACCCGTGACAAGCTATGACCCTGTCGGCGACAACTGAAGACAACTAAAGACAATTCAGTCACCGGTACCTGTCGCCAGTTGAGGTAGGTTGACGTAGGTAGTCACCAATGTAATTTCAGCAAAATCAGCACTGGCAACAACCTACGTCACCTGGCGACAACCTGCCACATCCCGGCGACATCTTATGAGAGCATCTACGGCAGGAAAGGAAATCTACGCCAAGTCCACAGTCGCCGAAGGGTTTTGAACATTTCAAAATCCTGCGGCTACAAGAAAAAAGTTACAACTCTTTAGGGACTTTCGGAGACAACTCACGATCGTACAGGCGTCACCCCGTGACCATGTGGCAACAGCCTGTAGTCGCCGAAAAAAATCGCCTAAGTGGGACAGGGGTTTAACTGGACTAGCCACACGAGCAGCTTGACTACAAGGGCAGGTCAGTAGTGAAAGACTCACCTTCTTTCAACCATCTACAAAGCAGAAGGCCCCGTAATGTTCTTTACTTGACTGGATCAGTATAGTGCCAATCACCTCAATAGTCCAAAACATCCAGGTAAAGCAAGTCATACTAAACCTATCCTATCCATTTAAACATTGTGACAATAACTGCCTCAATCACCCCTCTGGCAGCTCATTCCATATATCTACTACCCTTTGAGTAAAAAAGTTGCTCTCTCACTACCCCCCCCCTCACATTAAACCTACAGTATGACCTCCGGTTCTTGATTTCCCTACTCTTGGTAAAAGACTGTGCATTTACCCTATCTATTCCTCTCATGATCATATACACCTATGACTCTATGACGCTATATACACCTCTATAAGATCACCCCTCATCGTACAGTGTTCCAAGGAATAAAGTCCTAGCCTGCTCAACGTCTCTCTATAGTTGAGGACCTCCAGTCTTGGCTAGATGCTCGTAAATCTTCTCTGCATCCTTTCCAGCTTAACAACATCTTTCCTATAATAGTATCCAAAACTGAACAAAGTACTCCAAATATGGCCGCACTAATTTCTTGTACATCTGAAACATAACCTCCCAACTTCTATACTCAATATTCTGACCGAAGAAGGCTGATGTGACAAAAGTTTTCTTGATCACCCTATCAACCCGTGATGCCACTTTCAAGGATCAATGTACCTGCATTCCTAGATTCCTTTGCCCTACAAAATTCTCCAGTGCCCTGCCCCCAATGTGCCACCAATGGAATTTTTCATCTGCTTTTGAGTGAATATTGTTTAGATGGACCACTGAGTAGCAAAATATTGAGTTGTTTTCAACTCAACATTTTAACCTACTAGGCATCATTATCTGCTTGCCTTGCATGCTCTGGAAAACATTTGTTGTGTGCATTTTATAATATGGCATCTCTCATCACGACACCTATGATCTGGGTGCCTTTGTGCACAAATGTCTGTAAATTAATGTGCAAGTAGAAAGACAAACTGCATGCTGGCCTTTATTGCAAAAGGATTTGTGTATATTATAAAAGTAAGAACAGCATAAGAATAAAAATACCTTGCAGAAATTATAAAGGAACCTGGTGAGACTGCAACTAAAATATTGTGAACTAGTTTGGTCGATAGCTAAGGGTAAAAGTAAGGTGAAGAATGGAGCTTCACCAGACTGATTCCTGGGGTGGAAGAATTGGTCAATTACAGTCCTCTTTGTATAAGAAGGAAAAGCAAGAGAATACAGCGAATTAGAGGCTGGTAAGTCACACATCAGTGGTACAGAAGCAATTGGAGAGTATGTTTAGGAATTACTACCATTTGAAAGAGAATGGGTTAATTAGGGACAGTCAGCATGTATTTGTACACATCCTATCTAACTTGAATGAGTCTTTTTAGGAGGTGACCAAGGTGATTGGAATGCGTTACCAGAACTGGTGTTGAATACAGATACAATACTAGCATTTAAGAAACATTTGGACAGGCATATGGTTATGCAGAGAATGGAGTGGTCTGGGTTATGTGCAGGCAGATCCCATTTGATCGTAGCATCATGTTCGGCACAGATATTATGGGCCAAAGGGTCTAAGCCATTTCTGTACTGTTCTATTTCTTGTGTTTTCAAGATGCACATTCAGGACTGAGCTTAAGAAGAAATGTATTTACAATCTATACATAACTAAAACTCTGATCTTGTGCTCTTCTGGTTTGCATAGTTTTTCTATTTGTGCAAAAATGGTACATGATAACGCTATGATTTTTTGCCACCTTACTCACCATTCTCCTGTGCTCAAGTGCAATAAGTTTTGTTCCAATCGATGGTATATTGTAAAAGTTATTATGGTTAGAAAATAGTTAAAACCGAGCTTGCCCAGATTGGTGTCAGTCTCCAACACGCAGATTGGTCTCCTCTCCTGTCAGTCAGGAAGGGGCGTCATCGGGATGGCGATGCTCCTTCCTGGCACCATCGCCGCACTGATTGTCCGCATCCTCTGTCAGTCGGCTGGAGGTCACCAACTCGCCACTGGCGACACAGTGAAGGAGTGCAGCCGCAGGTCCGGTGGACGGGACATCGGGAGCTCGCGGGTATGGGAGGAGAGAGAGAGAGACCGCTTCCCGGAGCTCCCGCAACGCGACTTCTCCAGCCGGTGTCACGGGGTTGGAACGACCCGGACCGGGACAGTACATCACCCGGCACGGCTTCATGGCCGTGGGACTCACCATCGCCCGTGGGGGTTCCAACCTTGGACTTTCAGACCGGGAGCGGGGCCGTAAATCGCCCCGCGCGGCCTAAAATGGCCTTGGGACTCATCATCGCCCGCCTGGGGCTTGGACATCGGGAGAGACACGGAGAACAGGGGAGAGAAAAGACTTGCCTTCCATCACAGTGGCTTCACTGTGATGGATGTTTGTGTGAATTTAATTATGTGTATGTCTGTAAGACAGTGTCTTTGTTTGTATGGCTGTGGAAACAACATTTCGTTTGAGTCTCACTGGGGCTCAAATGATAATAAATTTGTATTGTATTGTGGTGGCAGAGGCGACGCCCAACGAGCTGCGGCCACCCGGTACCTGGTGGGGAGGATGGTGCCGCGGGCTGAGCCCGAGGAGTGGGCCTGGGTTGGAGCCGAGCCTGTTGCTGGAGTGAGGGCCAAGCCCTTGGCTTGGGATGGGGCCATGACCGGGGCTGAGAACCAAGGGCTGGAACCCTGGGCTGGAACCAAGGACAAGCCTGGGTCTGGGGTCAGGGACGAGCCCGGAGATGAAGTCGGGGCCTGGACTGGAGCCGAGCTGAGGGCTGGAGTCTACAGCCAGAGCCGGGCCGAGTACAAGAACCAGGCCGAGTTCCAGGCCTGGCGCTGCTCTACAACCTGAGTACCTGCTAGGGCAGGGAATGGGAGTGAGGGGAGAAGGATGAGGGAAATGAGGAATAGGGAGATGGGGTGGGGAGCGGGGTGGTAGAGGGAGATGGGGTGGGGGGGCGGGGTGTGGAGGAGGGAGAGGAGGTGGAGGAGGAAGATGGGGATGGACAAGGTAGATAGGGAATATAGGAATATTGCATTGGGGAACGGGTTGCATTGGGGAACCAGGACTCCCATGTGGCAGGGATCCAATGGGTCCCACTTAGTCTAGTATCATAATGAACCTTCAGAATTAAAGATCGCCTTAGGTCAAGCTTTCTATAATGAATATCCAACCCGATGAGTAAAAATGTAAAGGTAACAGGTAAAATAGTAATCAAATTTAAAAAAAATCAAATGTGGATCTCAGAACCAATTAAGTAAAAAAGTCTGAGGATGTGTTAAAATATAGGGATTATATCCACCAGAATTAAAATATACTTTTTCTAATGGGAGGTGCAGGGCACGACCTCACTAAAACTGAAATATGTTCAAGGAGTTCATGAAGATTGAATCCTAAACCATTCCTTCCAGCCAATTGAAAGTGGCATTGGAAGAAGTCTGGCCATTTGCTTTCTGCCATTCCATTTCAACAATCAAAAAGGTCAGGAATGGTGCAGTAAACAGAGGATATAAATTAGTTGTTGATAGAAAAGAAAGAACAAAACATAATACTGGGAAGTGAAATAATAAAAGATAACATCTTCAAATGGAGTAAAAGAAAAATGATTTGGGAAATACAGAAAAATCTAATAAACCATTCAAACTTGCAGGATAAAAAAAAGGAACATTGGGAATATGCTTGTATGGATCGAGAACTTACAATCTTTAAGCTGCTTCAATTCCATATTAAATTTTTCAACACCAAATAGTAAAATATTCCATTACCACAAAAACAGTCAAAATTCAGAAAAATAGTAAAACTTTTCTTACTTTGATTTCCTTTTCCTTTTCTTTCAACATTGGCTTTTTGTTTCGGTTTCTCAAGAAGTGCTGCATATAGCATAGATCTACAAAAAAATTAAAACATTTGCCAAATTTCATGTCCATGGGAAGTAAACTGTGAAAAGCATAATTGGGCATCCCACTCTTGACATTTTCTGTACGAATTTGACCAATCCTAAGTGCTGGATGCTCCAGAACGAGTCGAATAACACTGTAAAACAGGTGTTAGGATCAGAATATATAAATAACTTGCACCCTTATGGCCAGATTCAGGTCACATTCACAATTTGTATTGTGAGCTTACTAGCGTGATTTTAGCACTGGTCAGCATTCATTTTAGCACTGGCCAGCACTTAGCATTCATAGCAAAAGGATTTGAGTATAGGGGCAGGGAGGTTCTACTGCAGTTGTACAGGGTATTGGTGAGACCACACCTGGAGTATTGTGTACAGTTTTGGTCTCCAAATCTGAGGAAAGACATTCTTGCCATAGAGGGAGTACAGAGAAGATTCACCAGACTGATTCCCGGGATGTCAGGACTTTCATATGAAGAAAGACTGGATAGACTCGGCTTGTACTCGCTAGAATTTAGAAGATTGAGGGGGGATCTTATAGAAACGTACAAAATTCTTAAGGGGTTGGACAGGCTAGATGCAGGAAGATTGTTCCCGAAGTTGGGGGAAGTCCAGGACAAGGGGTCACAGTTTAAGGATAAAGTGGAAATCTTTTAGGACCGAGATGAGAAAAACATTTTTCACACAGAGAGTAGTAAATCTCTGGAACTCTCTGCCACAGAAGGTAGTTGAGGCCAGTTCATTGGCTATATTTAAGAGGGAGTTAGATGAGGCCCTTGTGGCTAAAGAGATCAGGGGGTATGGAGAGAAGGTAGGTACAGGATACTGAGTTGGATGATCAGCCATGATCATATTGAATGGCGGTGCAGGCTCGAAGGGCCGAATGGCCTACTCCTGCACCTATTTTCTATGTTTCTATATTGCAATCATTGGAAGACCCATCTGTGCACAAGATAAGCCTACTTCTTTCCACCTCATCCAGAGATTCACCTGAAAATCATTGTCTGCTCGTTTTTATCTCTCTGATATGTCTCCCACAGAGTTGAAAACCTTCGGAATGACTAAGAAAAACTATCTCCCATATTAAAAGTGTAGTTAGGATTTCAATGAGTACCAGCTACCTTGAACTGGTACTTGCCACTCACAATTCTAGGTCTTGAAGAAGCTTAAACACTGTGTATACGTGCAGTCCAGGCACTGAAATTATGTTAATGTCAGGATCTGCATTTTGAGTGCATCCTTAAAGAACACAGATTAATTCACATCACAGTCCTAACACATTTTTTGATTAAATATTCATAAAGAAAGCATTTGAAACACAATATAAAGGTGCACTATACCCGTCTTCATAATGTTGAAGAACAATTATGTTAAAGTTAGAAGGAAATTCACTCAGAAAACTGAGATGTTGTGGTTGAATGATAATATTTTTCCATGCCTGCAAAGAATTGAGAAATAGAATCATAGAATGATACAGTGTGGAAACAGGCTCTTCGGCTCAACTTACCCACCGGCAAACATGTCCCACCTGCCCGCGTTTGATCCATAACCCTCCAAACCTGTCCCATCCATGTACCTATCTAACTGTTTCTTAAACGTCGGACAGTCACAGCCTCAACTACCTCCTCTGGCAGCTTGTTCCATACACCCACCACCCTTTGTATGAAAACGTTACCCCTCAGATTCCTATTAAATCTTTACCTCTTCACCTTAAACCTATGTCATCTGGCCCTTGATTCACCTATTCTGGGCAAGAGACTCAGTGCATCTACTCGATCTATTCCTCTCATGATTTTATACACCTCTATAAGATCACCCCTCATCCTCCTGTGCTCCAATGAATAGAGTCCCAGCCTAGTCAACGTCTCCCTATAGCTCACACCCTCTAATCCTGGCAACATCCCCCTAAATCTCTGTACCCTTCCCTGCTTGACAACATCTTTCCTATAACATGGTGACCAGAACTGACCACAATACTCTAAATGTGGTCTTAGTAATGTCTAAAACAACTGCAACATGACCTCCCAACTTCTATATTCAGCTAATAGATACTCAACTCAACTATACTCACTATACTCAAATAATAAATATATTTAAATTTTTCATGTAGGAATGTAAAAAATATAAAATATTATCTGTGTACATGTAAATGAAACCCTCTAAGTATATAGTATTCCTTGTTTTCTTTGACCAACGAGGTAATTATTATTGACCTTTCAGTAATTGTGCTACACTATCACTATAAAATACATATAATGATTTCACTATGTAATATATACAAAATCACATGTTAAATTGTCAGTAGATCATTAGAATATTACGCCATTCAGTATTGATATCAATTATAATAACTACTAGGAAAGAAACAGCAAAATATATTTATCATATAACTTATAAAAGTCTGATCTTGGATGTTTGCTTGCTTGTTTGCTTGCCTGAATTTCTTTGATTCACATCTCCTCGAAAACCCGGCATGGTAACGGTGAATTTTTTACATATTCTGGTAGAGATTTACATATTCTGGAGCGGCCACTAGGGGAATGAAGGCTGCCTCTGCCTACAGTCTGTGTGTTTTTCCCATCTTTTTTTAATTTTTAATTTTGTTTAAAAGTATGTTGAGGAGGTTTCTTTAGTTTTTCTATGTGGGGGAGGGGGATAGGGTAAGGGGGAAACCGTCTCCCAGTCGCCTTCTGGCGAGGATGCGACTATTCTCTGAATCGCGTCCTCGCCCCCCTCCTCGCGGCCTACCAACTGGATTGGCATGGCCTTTCCTGCCGGGGACCGGACCAGAGCTCCACTGGCGGCGGCGCAGTGCTGGATACATCGCGGAGCGGGCGATGCCTCATCTGGGATCGCCGTTTGAAGCTCTGGAGTGTTGGGCCTGCTGGAACAACATCGCGGGGCAGTGGTTTGAAGAGCGTTCAGCATGGGTGGCGCTGGCATCAACATCACGGTGCCCTGGGGCCCTTTGCTGTGGGCCGCCAGCGTGGGTCTCCACTCGGACTTCAGGAGCCGTGGACTTCGGTAGGAAGTGGCCGATTTGGAGGTCCGAGCCACTGAGGTTGTTCTCCTGTTCTGACGTCGGAGTTCTATCATCCCGGCGAGAAGGCCTCAGCATCGGGCCACCCGTAGCGGTGACTGTGGAAGGCTCGGGAGGCCCCGACCATGGGTGTACAGCAAAGAACATCAAAGAGGGGGATGGCTGAACTTTGGGCCTTCCCTCACAGGAGGAAACTTTGATTCCACTGGGCAGGGGATGTTTATGTTAAAATACTATCGTGCTTTGTTCTTTTTTGATTCGTGTGGCAGTATGGCGACCCCAAATTTCACTGTACCAGTTGGTGCATGTGACAATATATGTCTCTTGAATCTTGAGATTTACCTCATGATTTCAAAAATATCCTCACCTGAACATATGATTCATTATTTCCAGTTTTTACTAAAATTGTTCACCTATCTGACATTTTAAAATAATCTAACATGCTGAAGCGAGCTGGATGACGTCGCAATGCCTTTGCTCCTCGCATCAAGCTGCGCAGAATTTTCAATACGCAGGGGCACTGTTTCCACGAGCTGCGAGTTACATGGCTCAACCGCCCTTCCTCCCCCCCTCCTCCCCTGGGCTCTAGATTTAAGCCATTGAACACATGATCAAGTCATGCTGCGCTCTCCGCTGGGCACCTTCAAGTTCTACAACATGGCGGCAGCAGTCGTTATCGCAGCACAGGCGTGGACAAGCACAATGGAAAAGTGGCTGTGGCAGCTGTCACATGGGACGACCTCCTCTCCGTCTCCCCCACCCGATCGTCTGTCATGCTGGAGAGTGGGCTTACCCTCACGGAAGCCATGATCAGCCGGCCCTCCGCTGCTTTTCACTGTCCTCAGATAGCTCTGGGCCTCGCTCTGGTCCACGCCGGCCGCAGCCTAGCTTGGGCCCGGCGCCTGGTGTGGAGGCCTGCTCTACGACCTGGGTAGGTGCTGCCTCTACCTCCTCCCCCTCCCTCTCTACCCTCCCCGGGGCAGTGAAAGAGAGAGAGAGGGTGGGGGGAAGAGGGGGATCGAGAGACGGGGGATGGAGGGAGGTGTGAGAGGAGGGGGGGGGGGTGGAGGGGGGGATGGAGAGGGGGAAGGAGGTGGGAGAGGAGGTTGGAGAGGAAAGGGGGGAGAGGGAGGAGGAGGAGGAGGGGGAGGAGATGGTGGGAGGAGAGGAGAGGGGGGGGGGGAGGGGGGCCCTCCCTCTCTTCCTCCCCTCTCTGCCCCCTTCCCTCTCTGCCCCCCCCCCCCCCTCCCCCTCCCTCCCCCCCCCTCTCCCCCCCTTCTTCTCTGCCCCCCCTCTATGTCTAGGGAGTGGTGAATATTGGGACCTATGGGTGAGTGGTGCGGTATTGCGTTCGGGAACCAGCCCTCCCCTGTGACACTGTGCCTCCCCACCCCTCAAACTCTACCTCCCTCCCTCTCCCTCTCTACCCCACCCCCCCCTACCCCCACCTGTGCAGTTGGGGGCTATGCGTGAGTGGATAGAGTGGGGGATGGGGTAAAAGGAGCAAATTAATAATATTAATATAATATCAAGGGGGGATTAGTGCGTGGGGGAGGGGGGTGGTTAGTGTGTGTGATGTCGAATGATACCCCCCCTCAATCGCGCGCTAAGGGGACGGGACCCAATGGGTCCCCCTTGGTCTAGTTACTGATAAAAGTAATGTAATTGTATATATTCCAGTTGATTCAGAAGTTTAAATTTACATTTCTCAACACATCTTACCCACCCTCAGCCAACAGTCTGCGGGATCTGCTCAGCTCCACTTATGAGATATTACAAATATGAAATATGAAAATTTTAACAACACTGAATGTCAAACAACACTCTGCCCAAAGCTAGCATAATGCTTATATTGAAAGCAATGGTTAATCACATACTCAAAATTCTGCATCCACCTTTGTTGATGATAAAATTTAATCTTCTTCCATTCATAAAGATAATCCAGCCAAACTGAGGGAAATGACCTTGCCATCCATTTCATATTCAGTGGAAACAAAGCATACTAAAAATAATATTGGATCTTTAGATCTAGTAAACAATTATTTTGAGACACCATACCTTAAAATGTGTGCTAAGTCTTGTATTAACTGTCCTGAGCATATTTTTCATGGTTCCATCCTTCTCCAGTTTTTGTTGAAGATGCAGTAATGCTATAAGCTGGGAACTGCTGGTATCATATCCAGTCTTTATCAATGCACCTTTTAGCATAATTGATGTTCTGCAACTCTGGAACAATTTCAATTCAATTTAAAAAAAATGTTGACCTAATTTTCAAAAATTCCATTCAAGCTATTTTACAGTAGCACTGAAAATTGTTTGCAAATGTATCTGTTATGCACTTCATTCTGGTTTCCTGTGTTAATATTACACAATTATGAAAGTATCAGCATTTTTGCTTTTAACTGGAAGAGGGAAGCACTGAGAAGTTGAAAAATTGTGACAAAAAGTCAAAAAATGTTTTTACGCTAGATCAGCAGTACTCATCTAAATAAATACGTGACTTTCCAGCAATTTTCTCAGTTAAAAAATATCTTTGGTACCCTCATGGACTAAAATTAAGGTGTGTTGAAAATATAAATTAGCATCTGATAAGAAATCAAACGAGTTCTCTGATACTTCTAATTTGTTAATCATGAGGAATGGTGATAGAGTCATAGAGTGATACAGCGTGGAAGCAGGCCCTTCGGCCCAACCTGCTCACACCGGCCAATATGTCCCAACTACATGAGTCCCATCTGCTGGCGTGTGGCCCATATCTCTCTAAACCTGTCCTATCCATGTAGCTGTGAAATTGTTTCTTAAATGTTGCGATGGTTCCTGCCTCAACCATCTCCACTGGCAGCTTTTTCCATACACACACCACCCTTTGTGTGAAAACGATACCCCTCAGATTCCTGTTAAATCTTTTCCCCTTCACAGTAAATCTATGTCCTCTGATCCTCAATTCCCCTATTCTGGGCAAGAGAATCTGTGCGTCTGCCCGATCTATTCCTCTCATCTTAGATGGTTTATTGATTTAGGAGCCTGGTAGCATGGAAGGACAATGGGAATTTTATGGATGACGTTTTGGGTCGAGACCCTTCTTCAGACTGAAACGTCACCCATTCCTTCTCTCCAGAGATGCTGCCTATCCCGCTGTGTTCCTCCAGCATTTTGTATCTACCTTCGATTAAAAGCAGCATCTGGAGTTTTTTCCTACACATGGGAATTTTATCATGGGTCTGAAAGAGCTGAGAGAAGTGGAGGTAATGTAATGAACACAATCGAAGAATCGCCTAAAAAATGTGGATTTGAACCCTCAGCTGAGCAAAGTCATTCCTCCCACTGCAAATATTGTTCAGAATGTGACTCTCAGCCTCTAGTCATTTTTTACTTTCCTTCTCCATCCCACAAAAATCCATTTGTTGATTGATGAAGTATAGCTTTTATCTACCTTATTATTTAATTATGGTGCTGTTCCATTTGGCTTTTTCAAGACCAAAAGTGGATGAAACACAGTTAGGAATATTACGACAAATATATTGTCAGTTAGGTTCATGAATTTACTCTCAAGATTAATTTTCCCTGTAAACCTACTAACTCACACCTGACCATTAATTCCTTTAGCTTCACCAATTATCCACTAAACTAGGGATAATTTAAAATAGCCTATTATTCAACCAACTCGCATTTGCAGGATATGAATATGCAAACTCCAAAAAAACAAGCACCTGAGCTCATAAATTGAACTTGGGTCACAGGAATTGTTAAACAGCTATGCTGCAGTCCGACATTCGACATCGGGAATTTGGTGCGGAGTCACAAAGGATGTCACGTGCATTTATTTTCAAAGGTTTGGTGAGAATTGTCACAGATTGTCAAAGGCCCACATTCAATTTTGAACCCTGGTGCTATTTGTATGAAGTTTGCACATTCTCTGTTGTGCGGGTAACGTCCAGGGGATCTAGTAATCTCTCACATCCGAATGATCAGCTGGTTGGTAGATTGATTGGCTATGGAACGTCAATTGGCTAATATGAAAGCTGCGACTAGGCTTTCATCTCACCAAGAAATGTCCAATCCAATTTTCTGATTAGCATGATTACACCGGGAAATGATCACAAACACAATCTACCCCCTCAAAATTCAATATTGGGTTACCCAGTGCTTAAAGAAACAGTGCTGCATGACTTAACGCTTATGTTTTTATTTTTACCTCAGCTATTGGTTAAATGATTGACAGTTAAGCAATTAAAATGACCACATTCTGAAATAATTCTGGGCATATTAGCCAATTAAACTTATTTTGCAACTAAAATATTACATCCATTCAATCGATGGTTAGAGAAGGTTTGAAACATCTAAAGAATTAAAACAAAGAATCATACCTGGTGTAATGCTAAATATTGACCTGCTGAAACTGGGTCAAATTGTCCAAAACATTGAACCATGTTAAAGCTAGCTTCTGCAAGGATGTCTTTAAGATTGCTGTGTAATGCCTGGTTCATTGACTGCAACAAAACCTCACTGGCATGAGCAAGATACACCTGTGCTGAGGTTCGTTCTTTCTGTAAGAAATAGACAATAAATTCCAATGTCGTTCTGTTGAGGAGAATAAATTGAAACAATACAAAACTTCAAAATGAGGCAAAATAATTAGAATATAAAAGTTTAAAGATGAGATGTAGCAGGAGGCTTGTGTGGGCAATAACACCAGCATGGGGCAGATGGAACACACCCTGTCTTACAAAACATTATAAATAATCAGAATAATAACATTCATGCCCACATAATATATTACTGCGCTTTCAAATACGCAAATGTATCACAGACTAAATAAATGGCTGGACCACAAGATGTCAAGTATCCCATGAGGCTGTGGGTAGACATTTTGACTAGAAAGGACTGCGGAACAAATCTGCATTGCGAAAGAAAGCCATGGAGTCAGTAGCTGACCAGAAAATGTGGGAAAATAGAGTTGTGCTGACACAGAGTTGGTCCTGGACACAAGACGAGTAAAGAAGAATGTTTTGAGAACTGATATTTTGTGAAGGAAATAGCTTTTTGATGAATCGTGACACTGATGATTAAAACAATCAAATGATAGAGGCCACTGTGTAATAAGCGAGTTTGGTATTCCGACTGCTCATGCCCGGGTCAAAGGCCACTATGCATAATCATTGCTGAAAACAGTGAAGCTTTGTACAAAGAGACCTTTTGTTTTTTCCAGCTTCAATTCTTCTAGGTAAGAAAATACTGCTTTCAAACTATGAATTACTTGTATTTATTGTTCCTTTGTTAAAAGCTTAAGATTATTTTGTCGTTTTTATTGCTTTATGCTTGGGTGAGTGAGCGAGTTTGTGCTCGACCGTGGTCGGGGTAGGGCCCGGGTCTCCGGTGCTGCAGGCGCTGTTGTGTTGCTGCTGGTCCGCCACCGTCCCCTCCCGGGTGGCCCGTCCAACAGGGATGGCCGGAGATGTCGGGCAGGGCTTGTAGCTGTTGAGGGGAGGAGGCGCTGGCTCCGGCTCCCGTGGGGGCCTTTTTCAAGGTCTGTAGGCTGTGCCTCTCTCCTTGTCCAGTGGCTGTTGGTTGGCCCCCTTGGTCCTGGTGGGGGCTGAGAGCCGATCAACAGCAGAGGTGCATACGGGGTGCTGGGGTAGCTCAGCAGGTCAGGCTGCGTAGAGCTGTGGTCGGCGCTTCTTTTCCGCTCTGGCTGTGGGCCTGGGGCCACTGATGTTTTCTGTCCGGGATCGCTCCAGACGTCTCTGGCTGTCCCCTGGGCGGGGATGGTACACTCGGAGGAGGGGGAGGTGTGGACAGCGATGCAGTGGCGGTTCGGCAGCTCTTGCGGCGCCGGGGACCCGGGTTCAATCCTGGCTGCAGAAGTGGTGCGGGTGTGTGTGCGTGCTGTCCCGTCTCCCATTCGCATCTGCCCCCTCTCTCTCGCTGTTACTCCCCGCTCTCCCGCTACCTGTTCCTTTGGGGGGGGGGGGGGGGGGGGGGGGGGGGGGGGGGATGAGAGGAGTTGGCCATCTATGGGAAGCTCTCTGGAATAGAGAATTTCATTGCTCATTCGTATTCATTGATGAGGTTGAAGAATTCCACTTCCTTGAAATGAGCAGAATAGTGAAATTCGACTCAAAAACTATCATCGTTGTGTTCCAGTCTGGAATACATTAATTTTCCTATAATGTAATCACACGGCACCCCTGTTCCTCAGATTAAGTATATATTTAGACATAAAATATGATTAAAGATAAGAATTTATACACGGTGTCTTCAGCCAGCGCTTCGTTCGCTTTTTCTTTATGACCTTTGACAAATCCCAAGATTCCTTGCGTTTTTCGGAATATCGAACTCACTTATTGAGCCAGCAAGAATAGGAAGGGTTGTATAAACACACAATTATATGGATAAGGGTGGATGTGTGATGAAGAACCTTTCAGGATTCTATGGGAGAATGAGCAATTCGATGCATTCAGAAGAGAAACAGATGTGTTTTGTTTGTCCAGTCCTTGAATGAATGGTAACTTAAAATGATTAACTCCGAGTCACAACAAGCTTGGGATGGAGTAAGGAACAGAGTAAACGTGAGTAAATTGTGAGAAAAATCATATTAAATTAGGGTTATTAAAGACATTGGTCGTGATAATGCTGGGAACGACCATCGTAAGAAGTAGAAGAGGAGCATGAATTTGAGAAAACTGTAGCCCCGAGTGAAATCAGTCAATTTATTTCACACGGGTAGTATCGAAGTCTAAGCCATGAGTCTTGTGATCTAGTAAAGTGATAACTTGAGTAAACCAAATGTAAAGTTATTAGAAGTTAATGTACACATGCATATTTAAGTAACGTGAGTGCTAAAAGTGAGTGCTCGTAGTTCAGAGTCTCTTTGTACAATACATCAGTTGATACTTTCAGAGATTATACGGCCAACAAAATTATTTGGATCACTATAGCAGAGAAAGGACAGTGATGTAAAATTCGTAAAATAGTCTCATTGCTTCTTTAAAGGATGAGCAAAAGCAAGGATTAGAGAAGCTTGTTGTAGAAAGATGATTACTAAAGGGATTATTGTGGTCAAATACCAAGTATTAAAGAATAAAGATAAAATTAATTCAAATAATTATTTAAAAGGAAAAAATACATAATCAGAAAAATATTAATTTACATTCAGAAAAAAATAGATTACAAACTAATATCAATAAGTATATTATTAAATAAAGTGTGATAAATGTCCAGGTGGCACAGTACAGACAAAATTACTGGTTTTATTCAAAATATTACTGACACCGCTGAGATAAGTGTTATATCATATCGGAATGATATAACACTTTTAATTAAGTAGTATATTATGATAATTATTACCTTAATTTGTGTAGCAATTGCAACACATTTAGCTAGCTGCTGGGCTGAAAGCTGCGCACCCACATGCTCATTTTCTGATTCGATGTGTTCATTCTCACCCCGAGTTGTGAGTTGCAAATCTGTCTGGTCATAGTTTGATACAGCTTTTTCATTTCCTTCTCTGGATTTTACTTCCTTTGACTGCCCATTTTTATTGCCCTATTTAAGATATAAACATTAACAAAAACAATATCTGCAAAGCCATGCAATCAGTGATATTAACTAATAGTTCTACAACAGATCCATTCTCATTGAAGACTGGTGTCATGAAGGAAACCCTATTGCCCCAACACTTTCTTGGCACAATTTCTCCAACAAGCATCCCTGAGGAGTGGAGCTAATAATCATAACTAATAGGAAGCTGCTCAATCTACGCAACTACATTCTAGAACCAAAGCTGAGTGGTTGAGTTGCTGATGTTCATGAGGATTCCAACAGTGCATGGTTAGAATATGAGCTCCAAGTAATTCATTCAGTAAAGCATCAAAGAGGACCATCGTGTCTGAAGAAGGGTCTCATCCTGAAGAGTCACCTATCAACTTTCTACAGAGATACTGGCTGACCTGCTGAGTTCGTCCAGAACTTTGTGTCTATTTGTGGAAGCCGTTACCTGCAGCTCCTTGTTTCTGCATCCAAGAGGATGGGCCTTTCACTCAACATTTGCAAATCAAAGGTCCTCTACCAATCTGCCCCCTCTGCACCACTCTGGGAATGATGGTTCATGAGACTCTAGACTCTTGATCACTTCCTCTATAATGGAAGTCACTGGTGGTGAAGGTTGACATCAAAGATAAAATGCAGCACCATCCTCAAAGCATTAGCACGCTCTTTGATCAAAATGTCAGACATAGCACAATATACATTGCGTTCCAGGTAGCAAAGACATGCTTCTGAGAATTGGACAATCAACTACTAGCATTTCTAGGCACAGGAAACGTATCACAAATACTGTCTCTGTAATTCCTTCAAATTTATTGGCAAGACAAACTAGCAATGTTACAAAATGTTGAGATTTAAAAGATCAAGTCTGTAATTTATCCCATCAGATAAAGCATAAAAATAAGTTTAATTTGGCACCTAATTCACTTTCATATCTCAAGTATTTAAAAAGTTATGGCCATTTTCATAGCCATGCCATAGCCATTAGCATCTTGTTCCCTATTGATTTTCTATGGACATAACAAAAAAGCTGTGATCGTGAACAGTCAAAAGCACATAACCTTCTTAAAAATTAAGAGAACTGAATGAAATTTTCAGTTATCATAGATTGAACCATTCTGAAACAAATATAAAATAATCTTATTCGGATGACCTGAAATTAAAACATATAATTAGTTAGTTACCCACGTAGCTAATTTCAAACTTCAATTACTAGATCTAAACATCTATCCATTTCTTAATAAATGATTAACATTTTTAAATAGCCTAAGTGTTCAAATAATATTCACAAATAATTCACAATAAAACATGATTTTTAAATCTCATTTACATTAATTTATAGGCCAAATGGAAGGAATTTAGTGTTCAATTGCTGTGAATTAAAGTCCATTTTAAATCAGCTTTCTAGTGGGATCCTGTGAATGCGCTGGTTTAGAACGTTCACATTGCGGTAGATTTGTGCCCTCAAATGCCCAGAAAAATACTGCGGGATACAATGGGCCCAAAATTAGTTACTCGCAATATTAAACTTTGTATAAAGTGATCTTAAGAAGCCCTTTTTAATGTAAAAATATACTGCTACCCTTCAGATTTCTGCTCTATAGACCCAGCTGGTTGCGAGCCGTCGGGGGTTTAGAGGTTAATTTTTAAACTACTATAGCACTTAGGAAAAACTCGTAAAACTAATAATAGCTCATGTGAGGGAACCTACCAGCGAATTTTCGTTAATAATTAACTAGGCTGAACAAACTCGATTTGAACAGCCTAGAGAAAATCGCGTTTTAAACCCGCCCCCCTCTAAACGGCGCCAAAATCGAGCACACAGGCTGGGGCAGATTTTCAGCGACACTTCAGGTATGCTTTGCAACATACCTAGACAAACAAACCAATGTCAGTATTATCTCCCAGGATATTACCCTAATTATGTTCAGCTGGGGGCATCAGGTACATGCTTGATATCAGATTTCCAAAACAATTTTCCTGACCATTGTCATAGCAGGTGTTCTTTAGGTGTACAGAGAAAAAGATCCAGAGACATGCTCAAAATCTCCTTGAAGAAATGCGATGTCCCACAACGTCATAGAAATCTGTGGCCAATGATTGCTCAAAGTGCAGATAAAACATATAGGATAGGTCTGAGACTATGCATCAGCATGCACACACATCCTCTGCATGGCAAATGAGCACACTACATCATAAACCACCAATATCAATGATTTGGATGTAAATGTAGACGGATTGGTTAGTAAGTTTGTAAAGGAAACCAAGATTGCTGGTGTCACTATGAAGGTAGGCGTTATTTTGGATCGAGACCCGAAACGTCGCCTATTTCCTTCGCCACATAGATGCTGCCTCACTCGCTGAGGTTCTCCAGCATTTTTGTCTACCATGTGTTGTAAGAATAGCTGTCTTCAGAACCAAATAGAGCAACTAGTCCTTCAGCCATTTCTTGGGGAATATCTTTACTGCTGCATAATTGAATCCAGAACATTCTCGGCACCACACCGTACACATCTGTCTGGTGGCTATAATTATTGTGATAATGATAAAATGATTTCCTCTCTAAGTGGGAGCCAAAGTTCTCATAATAAGTACGACCAAACATGTTCCCAAAGGCAGACACAAAAACCAGAGTAACTCAGCGGGACAAGCACCATCTCTGGAGGGAAGGAATAGGTAGCGTTTCGGGTTGAGACCCTTCATCAGACTGAAGAAGGGTCTTGACCTGAAACACCACCCATTCCTTCCCTCTAGAGATGCCGCCTGTCCTGCTGAGTTACTCCAGCTTTTTGTGTCTAACTTTGGTTTAAACCAGCAACTGCAGTTCCTTCGTACACATGTTACCACAGGCATTTTTAACCCAGTTAAAAGAGACTGAGATGTGTTTTAATCTCGGTGTTTAAAAATATGAGGACTATACTGGGTGAACATGGAAGTCATTTTTTGTTAGAGGAGACGCTGATAACTAGCATTGTTTCATGGTAACTGGTACATTGGTTAGCATGAGCAGAGAGGAAAAATAATATTCATCTAAGAGATAATGGTCTCAAAATTGTTGCCATTGAAGGCAGAAACGCACATAATATTTAAAAAATACATGTGCGGATATCTAGAAATCGGTAACTGCAAGGGCAATGGATGGAACTGGTAAATGCCTCTCTTCTGCCTACTACAATCAATCTGATGAAGGATCCCATCCCAAAATGTCACCTATCCATTCCTTCCACTGATGCCGGCTAACCCACTGAGGTACTCCAGCATAGTGTGTTTTACTTCCCTTCACAGAGATGGATATGATAGGCCGAATGGCATTCTTTAGTGCTGTAAACTTAACAGAATCTACTTGAAATGAATGTAACATTAGGCCATGCTAAAATGTCCGCCGCACTTTCCATTCCTAACCCATTTGTGAAGATATCCTGCAATAAATGATCTCTGCAAATTATTCTCTGAAATGTACTAGTTGAACAAATAGATATAACAGCCACATCTTTCTTGTCATATTATAATGAGAGGAAAATGCACAATATTATGAAACAGAAATCTTACCAGCGTTTCTTGAACCCAGACAAAGCCTGGATTAATAGGATCTTTTTGAACAGCCAACAAACGGAGACATTTTCCAGTCAAATACAGACATTTGGCTCTAAGTTCTTCAGAGCCACTGCAAAGGCTATGTGCACTGTGTAGCTGAGAAAAAGCTTTTTGTCCTAATGACCTAGCAATGGTCACCCATTCCTGCACAAAAAAAAAAGTTGGGGAAAGATTTTAATTTACAAAAAGCTAACATTAGTGTTTGAGATTTTTAGCTTTCATAATTAATACGTGGGATTTGACGTAAATATGAAATAAAACCAATATTTCTTTGGCCTTATCATCAATGACATTTTTATACATAGGTATGTATCAATATAACATTTAATTACTAATTTGGGTAAAAGTCAGATATGAGTACGATTTCTATTAATGTAAGGGAAACAAACCCATCTATGTCCATCAAAAAGTTGGAATTTACATTATGGGTACCAAACAGATGCTAGACAGAAAAGCAGGGAGAATAGGATAGAAAAGGCACGTTGCATTTTGGCAAGTATGAGTTGAATATGAAGAACCATGTTCAGGTGTCAGATGTTATGTGGAGCAGGATAATGGGGCTAGGAGGGGGAGATAGATCAGCCATGATGGAATGATGGAGTAGACTTGATAAGCCGAATAGCCTAATTCTACTCCTATTCCTTATGACCTTATGAACCATTAAGAAGTAGATGGGGAAATATGTCTAAAATCTCAATTACCTGGTATGCAAATGTTATGCACTATTTGTTTGTCAGGCATTCAGAGATATTCAAATGTATTGACAGCTTTGATAGCCAGCTAAGCTAGGAAGCGTGCTTAAGCCAGCTAGCTGTTGGTTCTTCCAGCAGTTTCATGGTTGGCTGGCCTTACGAAATGATAGACTTAATGCAAGTGTGACCTGGCCAAGGTACAGGGCCTATCCACTAAGGTCAGGATCAGCTTGAGAGTGCAAGCTGATGCTGGAAGAAGCTCCAAAACGTAGGTGTAACTTTAACACACGAGTTGAAGGCAAGTGTGAATGGCTCACTGTTGGCATGTTATTTGGGACCATTATATCTTGCTTGATGTTTCAGGTAAGAAGAACCAGATTATTTAGAAATGCTTGTAGAAAACAAAGTGCTCAGGGTATCAGACAGCATCTCTGGAGGACATGGATGTGGGTAGGACAGATATAGTAGAGGGGAGAGGGCTGGAAAAGAGGTGTGGAGGTGAGGCTGCTCCCACCTATTTTCCGGCTTTCTCCCCCCTATTACAATTGAAGAAGGGTCCTGACCCAAAACATTGGCATTCATGTCCTCCAAAAATGCTGCCTGACCCGCTGAGTTACTCCATCATTTTGTGCTTCCCACCAGGTTCCAGCATCTGCAGATCCTTGTGTTTGAATTGAGAATTGCATTGCTTTTTCAAAGATGATAATAAACAAAGGATCAAAAACAGTAAGCGCAAGTGCTTTGCTACTAAATAATTGGAATTTAAGTGGTTTGCTGTGCTTTACTCATAACAGAATTTTTTTTTTAAATACTCATATTATATCCTTCCTAATAAATGTTACGCTAAACTAGATGTATTTAGATGAATCAAAGTAACAAAGTCAATGGTCTGTCCTGAATCTACCAGATTCAGAATATCAATAACTATAACTCTGTTCAAGTTTATAGTATAAGAGACAAGAGACAAGAGACATTTATTGTCACATGTACCAATTGATGCAGTGAAATTTGTGGTCACCATACGAGTAAAAAAGAACACAGATCACGATAGTCTTTAACATAGATATCCCCACACAGTGGAATCAAAGTTTCCCACTATAAGGGAAGGCACCAAAGTTCAGTCATCCTCCTTGTTGTCCTCTGTGTTCACCCCTGGTCGGGGGGCTCCCGAACCCCTCGCTGTTGCAGCTATGGGCGGCCCCATGTTCAGGCCCGCTCACCAGGTGATGGAACTCCGACGTGGGAACGGGAGAACATTCTCAGCGGCTTGGATTTCCTAATCGGCCATTTGCTACCGAAGTTCGCGGCTCCCGGAGTCCACAGACCGAGTTGGGCGGAGATTCACGCTGGTGGCCCTCGGCAAAGGGATCCCAGGACTCCGTGATGTTGAAGTCAGCGCCATCCGCAATGCAAATTACAGCTCCCAGTCTGAAGGGTTTCGGCCCGAAACGTTGCCTTTTTCCTTCACTCCATAGATGCTGCTGTACCCGCTGAGTTTCTCCAGCGCTTTTGTCTACCTTCAATTTTCCAACATCTGCAGTTTCTTCTCAAACACAGCTCCGTGATGTTGAAGCAGCAGGCCCAACATTCAAACGGCGATCCAGGTAGGCATTGCCCACTCCGCGGTGAATCCAGTACTGCACCGCTGCTGAAGCTTTGGTTTGGTTCCCGGCAGGAAAGGCAGTGCCAATCCAGATGGTAGGTCGCGAGGGGGTGGGGAGGGGGCGAAGATGCGACTCGGAGAAAAGTCACATCTTTGCCAGGGAGTGACTGAGAAATTGTTTCCCCCTTACCCACACATAGAAATAATACAAAAATCCTCCAAAACGTACTTTTAAACAAAGTAAAAATAAAAAAAAAAGATAGAAAAACAGAAAGACTGTAGGCAGAGGCTGCCACCATGTGGCATGAATTAGCATGCATTATTCTCATTTATTTCATAGTGACACAGTTTCTCACTCCAGTTATCCTTAAAAGCATCATGTTCTTTTTGGTCTCTTCATTCCAGTGTAAGCCAATCATTATTTAAACGTCAGAAAGCTAAATGAACATATTGTCTATGGATTTAATTTTAAATTAAGACTGTTTATTTGCTTAAAAGCTTATTTGCTCACATTAGATAATCAAAATATTGATGACAACAATTCTAGAAACCAACTCATTCATTTCAAATGAATACTGATGTACCTTTGAGTGTCATTAAGAGCATATAACGCATTCAAATTTCAAAAATTATTGCTCTTTTTCAGAGTATTCAAATTATTGTGTTGTTATAGATGAATATGCTGATTTAAAAAGTACATGTTTTTTTACAAGCAGAAACAAATTGCTGAGGTATCTAAGGTCTGAGTTATCATTTGATTTGAATGCATGTCAAAAGTCTCATCAAAATTCTTATAAAACTGATCGTCATTATATTTGCTTCTGTGTGATTCACATCTTCTCGAAAACCCGACGCGCTAATGGTGAAATTTTCACATATTCTGTTAGAGATTTACCTCATGTCGAAAATCGCTTCATCTGAAAAATTGGTTCATTATTTCTTCAGTTATTTCTTCAAATTCTTCACCCATCTGAATCTAAAGCTAACTGAAGCTAACTGAAGCTGAAGGTAACGGGCTGATGACGTCACAATGCCTCTGCTCCTTGCGGCGAGGTGCGTAGATTTTTCAAGGCGCAGCCTGTTGGCCACTGTTTTCCACGAGCTTCGAATTACGTGCCCCCCCCTGCATAATTCGATGGACAACCCGAGAAATGCACCGCCCAAAGCCCAGCCGCTCACTTCCCCCCCCTTCCCCCCTTCCTCTCTACCCCCCCTCCTCTTTCCCCCCCTCTCCCCTCCCCTCACCTTCTACCCCCTACTCTATCCCCACTCTCTCCCCGTCTACTTTCTCTCCCCGCCCCCCTCCCTCCCCTCCTCTCCCCCCCCCCCCTCCCTCCCTCTCTCTCCCTCCCATCCATCCTTTGCCCCCCCTCCCCACTATGCCCCTCCAACCCACTTCCTCCAGCCCCCTCTCTCCCCACCAACCTCCCTCTCCCCCCCCCCCTCTCTATTCTCCCCTCCCCTCCCCATCTACCCCCCTCTCTCCCCCCCCTCCTATCTCCCCCCTTCCCCCCTCTTCCCCACTTCCCCCCTCCTCTCTCCCCCTCCACCCCCCTTCCTCCTCTCCCCTCCCCCTCTCCCCTCCCCCCCCCCGCCCCCTCTCTCCCCCCCCCCACCCCTGTGTGTGGGGAAGTTAGTGTGTGTGTGATGCCGCAGGACCCCCCCCCCCCGCAACGGGGGGACGGGTCCCAACAGGTCCCCCTTGGTCTAGTATATTAATAAAATCAATCATAGAGCATTGTTTAAGTTTTAATCACAGACGATTACATGCGGAATCAATTAAAGCAAATGAAACGTTGGACATTATGGCAAGCATGAAGTACAAAAGTTAGAAAATATTGCTACAACTGTACAGAGTCTTGGTGAGCCCACACCTGGAGTAATGCCTGTAGTTTCAGTCTCCTTTTTTAAGGAATGATATACAGTACTTAACCTCAAAATGGTGTAATGAAGGCTCCGTGGACAGATTCATACAATGAGGGAGCTGTCTAATAAAGAATGATTGAGCAGCATGGACCGATATTCACTGGATTTTAGAAGGAAGGGAACGGAGTTTATTGAAAGTACACAAAAAAGCTGGATAAACTCAGCGGGTGCAGCAGCATCTATGGAGTGAAGGAAATAGGCAACGTTTCGGCCCGAAACGTTGCCTATTTCCTTCGCTCCATAGATGCTGCTGCACCCGCTGAGTTTCTCCAGCTTTTTTGTGTACCTTCGATTCTCCAGCATCTGCAGTTCCTTCTTAAACACGGAGTTTATTGAAAGTTGTAACAAGAGTAAATTTTGTAACAATATAACCCCCGGTCGGAAAATTTTACACCAGTGGATATGAATAATGAGCTAGCCATTTAGATTGATTAGTAGGACTGGATGTTACAATCCCTACTATTTCACTACAATTGACATTCTTGGGTATGACCACTAGGTGAATTTGCTAACAATCAGACGCATCTTCAGTTGTGTACCTCAACGTCACTGGGTGTTTCGGCCTGTTATCACAAGACACCCTCAGTCGAGGCAGGACCACCACAGATTGATCAGACCTGGGTGTGTGTCTTATTGTTAGCCTCTAGATGGTCACGTGGCAGCCCAGACAGCATCTTTCCTCTTCAGCCACAGCCAGTGACTGCTCCATTCGGCAGCATTGACTAGTTCTTTTATTGCCCTCCTTTGTGCCTGCCATTTGACTCCTACTTCTCTCAGGAGCCTTGCGGTGGAACTGGCTACAAAGCCCCATGCACGCCACCTCCACGTGACACACCCTTACACTCCAACCTCTCTCCTCTGCCTCTGCTGCAGGGTTTGAATATCACCGTTTGAATATGAGATGAGAAGTTATTTTTGTTTCTCATGGTTCTGAACCTTTGGACCTCTCTAACTCAGAGGGATGTAGATACACAATACATACATTCAAGCCTGAACTTTGAATTTTTTGGGGGGAAAAGAGTGAAATGGAGGATTAGGTGGATCAGTCAAAAATTGCAAATCAAAAAAATCAAACCATAATTACGAAGAGAGCAAGTCCTGCAAGTCCAATACCTGCTTCTTATATCAAAATGAATCAGTCTTATTTCGTCTGCAAATACTGAAAACTAGCATTATATTTGAAAGTAATTGGCATATTATTTCTATAATCATTCAATTTCTAATTCCTAGTTCCTAATTTTTGGTACACAGCTAAATATATTTTGTATAAAATCATTACTGCCTAACATCATTCAAAAATTATGAATTGATAACCTTAGAAAAGCAATTGCTGTATTTCTCAGTGTAAAGTTGTTTGCTGAATATTTAGCTAAACTCCAAAGTATATTAAAAAAAATCAATGTATCATCAGCCATGGATTTAATTTAAAATTGACCACATCAAGCATTGCAGGAATGTCAGGCAGGATAATATGAATTGTAATAACAAGGAACTGCAGATGCTGGTTTATACCTAATAATATAATAATATAAACTAATATAAATATAAACCGTTCTTAAATTACCTTTTCAATTGGTGTGTAATCAGGTGTGGAACTAACAAACTCCTCTACAATTAGTTGTAGCAGTCCTTTTCCTTTTGCTGCTTCTGCTTCTATTTTGTCATTTAAAGTTACCATTTCAATCATGTCCAACATTAATTGTACAAAAATTAACTTGAGGGAGGTCAGCTTCCTCATTAGAGGCAAAGTTAAACCTGTCATCTGTAAATAAGCATTAACAAAAAAATGTTAAGAAAATAAAAGCAAAATTCTGTGACTCAAGTTTGTATGGCATCTTGAAAGAACATAAAATTATTGCAATGCAAGCCAATGACCATATTAGTTAAAGTTCTGCTGCTACAATATTCTGCAATGCCCATGCACCAGAGTTTAGGGTAATGGGCCTGTCCCACTTGAGCGCTTTTTCAGACAACTGCCAGCGACTGCTTCCTTCACCAGCCCGCTATGCAGGCGGAGGACAGGGCAAGCGGGGGCAGCACTGTCTGAGTGAAATTCACATCGAAGCCAATGTGATACAGACACACACCGCAATGAACAGAAAAGTTGGCGCTGTAATTTTGACAGTGAACGCACAGTGCACAGGAAGGGTCATGTTAGTCCTTTAAAAGAGGGTGGAGAGGGAGGGGAGAGGGGGGAGGAGGGGGGGAGAGGAGGGGGAGGGAGGAGGGGGGAGGGGAGGGGATGGGTGGGGAGGAGGGGGGAGGAGGGGGGAGGAGTGGAGACAAATTTTAAAGAAGCCAGAGATACATGGCTGTGAAGCGCGGCGGACATTAACATTACCGGTCGGTTATCCAGAGAAATATAGTTATTTAGTAACAACTTCATTATTCAAGATAGATCTATAGTTTTTGCCACATAGCCATTTATATTGTTGAGGTTGATGTCGTATATTTTTGTTTTCAAAATGTGTAGATATTTTACCGTTCTGAGGGGTAACAAGCTCATCAAGTCACAGAGTGCATCCTCCTCAATCAAGATGGCCTTTTGTATTAGTGCATATGCATCCAGCAGCCAACTATATTTTATCTCATTTTCTTCACTGCATTTAGCGATGAGGCTTTAAGAAAAGAAAGTTGCAAAAACCAGGATTCAGATTTTTTAAAACATCTTTGATTTAATATTAAGTATTCTGTTACTCCCACTTTCCTCTCAATAAAGGGAATTTATAACATGCAAACGAAAACATGTACTGATCAGAGGGGAAATGAGGCATATGGAGGTGTAAAACCCCTGTCTCACGCTGTGAGTCGACACACAAGTGACCCCGAGTTTAAAACAAATTAAACTCATGGTTATCACGTACAATTAACGTAGCAGGAACGTCGGAACTCATCGACGAAACTTAGCGACTCGTGGCGCTAACGGCAGGTACCCGGGAAACTTGTTAACGCTTGAAAAACTTTAAACATGACAGACAGGGTGGCGACAGGGGGTGGCCAACAATAAGATGGAGAAAGACAGAAACACCGACAATAGTGCATGATCTCTCTCGCGTTATAACCATATAACCATATAACAATTACAGCACAGAAACAGGCCATCTCGACCCTTCTAGTCCGTGCCGAACACATAATCTCCCCTAGTCCCATATACCTGCGCTCAGACCATAACCTTCCATTCCCTTCCCATCCATATAACTATCCAATTTATTTTTAAATGATAAAAACGAACCTGCCTCCACCACCTTCCCTGGAAGCTCATTCCACACAGCTACCACTCTGAGTAAAGAAGTTCCCCCTCATGTTACCCCTAAACTTCAGTCCCTTAATTCTCAAGTCATGTCCCCTTGTTTGAATCTTCCCTACTCTCAGTGGGAAAAGCTTTTCCACGTCAACTCTGTCTATCCCTCTCATCATTTTAAAAACCTCTATCAAGTCCCCCCTTAACCTTCTGCGCTCCAAAGAATAAAGCACTAACTTGTTCAACCTTTCTCTGTAACTTAGTTGCTGAAACCCAGCCAGTTATGGCGGGTGATTGTCGCCTGCCCGCTGTTTAGGACGCTAAAGCCTTGGGATCGTTGCCCTTCGTGTTGGCATGGAGGGGGAGGGGGGTATTGTGCTGTTTGATCACCCCCTGCAATTCCAGGGACAGGGAGACACAGCGGCTTTTGAGACTGGTGGACAATCACTATCAAAATGTCTGCCCACACATACAGTACACCTCTCCTACACTTGTCTCCCGTACTAAGTCACTCCAACAGCCCCCTTCCTCCCCCCACTCACCTCCCCTCCTCCCCCCCTTCCCCCCTCCACCCTCCCCCACCTTTCCCTCCCAACTCCAGTCCCGTCCCGTCCCGATCCGACCCCCTGGGAAACTGAAGGGAGTGACAATCAACTGTCACGGATACAAATAATGTCAAACACAAGAAAGGGCAGATGCTGGTTGACAAAAAGTGAACACACAGTGCTGGAGTAACACAAAGACGCAGCAGAATTTTGGAAATGTCATCCCGTCCCCCATTCCTTCTCTCCAGAGATGCTGCCTGTCCTGCTGAGTGACCATACTGAGGGAATTCCCACGTATATGAAGCAGAGAGAAACGCTCTGGCACTGGACGGTGCGCATTTTCCCTTTGTAGGTCATATCAATAGATGCGGCCATGCTGAATTCTATCTAACTCAAAGCCGCAGGATGGAGCTCTCTTCAAGATTCAAGATTCAAGATTCAATTTAATTGTCATTTGGACCCCTTGAGGTCCAAACAAAATGCCGTTTCTGCAGCCATACATTACAAACAAATAGACCCAAGACACAACATAATTTACATAAACATCCATCACATCGCAGTGATGGAAGGCCAAATAAACTTATCTCTCCACTGCACTCTCCCCCCCCCCCCCCATGTCAGAGTCAAAGTCAAAGCCCCCGGCTGACGATGGCGATTGTCCCGCGGCCATTAAAGCCACGCCGGGTGGTGCGAAGTCGCACACCGGGTCTTGGTGTTAGAGCCCCCGGCGTGCGCTCGCAGAGTCCCGCGGCCATTCCAAGCCACGCGGGGCGGTGATGTCAGGCCCCGCTCCAGGAGCTCTTCAACCCCACAACTCG
The DNA here is from genome assembly GCF_028641065.1 of Leucoraja erinaceus. NCBI lineage: Eukaryota > Metazoa > Chordata > Chondrichthyes > Rajiformes > Rajidae > Leucoraja > Leucoraja erinaceus. Next base: position 7,566,231 of record NC_073391.1, on the reverse strand, counting down.
GGCGGGAGAAGTCGCCGTTGCAGGAGCCCTGAAAAGTGGTCTCCCTCCAGGGACCCGCGGGCTCCCGGTGCCGCCATCCGCCAGACCCGCAGTTGCAGCCTCCGAATCTCCGGAGGTCGGGCCGCAGCAGCAGCAGCGCTCCACCACCGCTCCTCCCGCTCCGGACTCGGCCAGCTCCGCGACGGTGAGGTGAGTCGTCTGCACCAGAGTCCCCGGTTTCTCCTGTTGGAGGCCGCTCCTTGTTGCAGCCCCAACGACAACGGAGACCCGACAGAAAAGGTCGGGTCTCCCGTGCAGGGAGAGATTTAAAAGTTACCCCCTCCCTCCCACCCCTCCACACACACACCCCAACAAAAAATAACAAAAACTACATAGAAACATAGACAAAAAATAATAAAAACACGGACGGGCTGCAGAGGCCGCTGCTGACGAGAGTCGCGCCACCTACCGGAGAGTGTAGAAATGTGTTTTCTTTAACACTGTTGCTTTGCTGCCACCGCCTCCTTGCTGCACAATGGCAGCGAGTGCGGGGCCGAGATCCTGCCTAGTTTTTTTAAGTTCTGAAATTGAATAACTTTCAATACTGGATCAGAATATACTTATTGTATGAGATGCTGTCCAGCTCCTCTATTTGGTACTTAAAACAGGCCTTCTTCCACGGATGGCTCAAGAGTAACTCGGGAGAGGAACTTAGTAACTAGGTAGAGGAACTTGCTACAACGCAGAAATGAGAAGTAAACGGCAAACTTAGACATACACGTGCAAACTCGTTTAAACTCGTGAACATTAACATGGAATCTCGTAGACAACCACGAGTGTGATTTTTTCTTTCACTCGGGATCACTCGTGGGTGGACTCGCACCGTGAGACAGGGCCATAAATTGTACAAAAAATAAAGCAATTGTGGGAGCTATTTTCCTCATTTGTATTTAAAATACATTAAATTGCAGAAAAGTAAACATACGTCAGTATACCAACATGTTCTTTCATCAAATCCACTGATTCCTCCCTGTATCCATGTTGTGTCATCATAATGTTTGAATAGTGCTCCAATTTAGCACACGTTGAAACCAGCTTTTCTATCATCTCTGGTTTCTTTAATCTTGTGTTGCCCAATGCTTTCAATGATTCTATTTCAATGGAAGTCAACCTACAACAGAAAAACTAATATGACGAACAACATACACTGCACATTTAATAGATAGTGTTGAAAAGAAAAGAGATGCAATTGGAAACATATATCCTCGGGTATTCAAACAAATCAACTAAAATAACATAACAAGCATATTGCATGCAGTTTGATTTTAACCATCTGGGCAATAATTTGGTGAATGGGAACAGACACAGACCACCACATACCATTAACCCCCAATCCACCACCATTGTCACTGCTAGAGTACAACCCCCTACCCTCTACCCCTCCTCCATCTTCCTTCCCCCCTTTCCCACAGATCATTACGTATATCCATGTCTTTTATCCTCTCTCTCCTTATCTGTGAAGTCCAGATTTAATTTGTCTCCTTTTATTTACACACATTTCAGGCATGTCTGATGATTCATTAGCCTTCACCACCCTTTTACAGTTGCCCTCTACGTACAACATGTTTTACCTCTAACTTCTCCAACTCTGATGAAATATAATCAACATGAAAAGATATTTCTGTTTCTCTCCCTATATATGCTCACTCATCAGCTAAACATTGCCAGCAATTTCTTTAATATTTTGATGTCTAACTTTTGCAGTATTTTGTTTTTGGAGTCATGTTTAAGTTTGGCGCTAGCTGCTGTTAGTTTTGAGGGAATAAATGCAGGAAGCCGGAGCTGCATGGGATTAGAAGTCAGTGAATTATGAGGCAGCAGTCTTAACCTTATAAAATGTGCCTTCAATCTTTAAATGACAAAGATTGATGTTAAGTGGCGGCAAACAGTGTCACCACAGAGGAAGTGAGCAAATCACTAAAAAAACTTAAGCCATTAAAAAAATATTCAACCAGTTAAATAAAGCCATAAGGCGTCGTCTAAGAAGATGTAGCTTGAATTAATTTAAATGCAAACATGGGTATAATGTCACGTTCTCTAGATTGAGAAATGGGGAGAAGTTTGGCTCTTTAAGTGTTTTAAACAGAAATGAGAAAACATCAGAAGACTCTGGTGTGAATGTAGGTGGCATGGTTGGCAAGATTGCAGATGACACAAATATTGGTGATATAGTGGACATCAAAGAAGGTCATTCATGATTACAATGGGATCTTGATCAACTAAGCCAAATGCTGAGGAATGGTAGATGTTGTTTAATTTAGATAAACGCGAGTTGTTACATTTTGGTCGGACAAAGCAAGGCAGGACTTACACAGTAAATGGTAGAGGCCTGGGAAATGTACAACAGAGAGATCTAGGTGTACAGGTACATTGTTCCATGAAGATGGCAACACAGGTAGACGGAGTGGCGAAGAAGGCATTAGGCATGCTTACGTACATCGGTTCGAATACAGAATACAGGAGTTTGGACATCATGTTACAATTATACAAAATGTTGGCATGGTCATCATGGCAATTCTATAGGAAAACTGTCATTTAATTGGAAATAATTTATAAGGATGTTACTGGGTCTGGAGGGTTTGAGTAAATGGAGAGGCTATGTCTTTCTTCCCTGGTGCGTAAGAGGCTGAGGGGTTGATTTACCGAGGTACATAATATCACGAGGGCATCGATAAGGTGAAAAGCTGCACTGTTTTCCCAAAGTAGGAGAATCTCAAACTAGAGGGATTAGATTTAGATGAGAGAGGATAGGATTAAAAGGGACCTGAGCGGCAACTTTTTCGCACAGTGGGTGGTGCATAAATGAAACAACAACCAGAGAAAGTGCTAAAGACGGGTGTAATTACGACATTTAAAAGATATTTAGATAGGTATACAGAAATGTTTGGTGGGATATGGGACAGGTGCAAGAAACTAGGACTTGCTTGGTTAAGCAGCTGTCTGCATGGATAAGTTGGCACAAAGGGTCAGTTTCCATGCTATTAGCTCTATGTAAGCCAACAGTTGTGAACCTGGGTTTTAGGATGGACAGTGACTTTAAATTAGATCGCCAAATATGCGCGGTGGTTAAGTCCAGCTTCTTTCACCTAAGGAAGCTGGCGAAGGTGAAGCCCATTCTCGAGCGGCAGCATTTTGAGACAGTAATCCATGATTTTATTACATCTAGGCTGGATTACTGTAACGCGCTCTATTTTGGTGTTGCTCGTTCTTCACTGGCTCGTCTCCAGTTGGTTCAGAATGCTGCTGCTCGCCTTTTAACAGGGACTCGAAAGAGGGAGCACATATCGCCAATTCTGGCCTCCCTACACTGGCTCCCGGTGCACTTTCGGGTTCATTTTAAGTTACTGTTATTTGTTTTTAAATCTCTGAATGGGCTCGCCCCGCCTTACCTCCCTGAGCTGCTCCACCCATACACTCCTGCCCGGTCCCTCAGGTCAGCTGGTCAGCTGCTCCTGGAGGTACCGAGGTCTAGTCGGAGGCTCAGAGGGGATAGAGCCTTCTCTGTTGCTGCTCCGGCACTCTGGAACACCCTGCCGCTGCACATCAGACAGGCCCCCTCACTGTCCATCTTCAAATCCAGTGTTAAAACGCATTTGTACTCCCTGGCTTTTGACCATGCCTGAGGCTTTGCTTCTGTTTGTGGTGTTTTTGATGTTTCTTTATTTTACATGTCTTTTCCTACTATTTCTTTTGATTGTTATTTTTGGTGTGTATTAACTTTTTTGTCAATGATTAGTGATGTACAGCACTTTGTTGCAGCTATGTTTGTTTTTAAAGTGCTCTATAAATAAAATTATTATTATTATTATTATTATTATGATACCATCGGTGACACTTCACAACTATTGTCTTTGCACTGTACCTGGCTTCCATTGAAGTTATCATAAATTCAATAACTGAAGCTCGATTTGGTGTTTCTTCTGAAGCAGTCTTGAATCTGGAAATTCCCTGTTGTAAGATCCTGCAAGCCTGGAAATGTAGCAATTCATGATAATATGATAAATATTAATATGGTAAGTGCAGCTTACCTTTAAGCAAGATTTTAAATTTACCCTTGATTTTGGATATGTTGACACAAATTTTCTGAACATCTTATAAACTTGACAGAAGGTTGGAAGACAGTTAGAAAGGCACATAGGTAAACACATAAACATACACACCCGGACAGATAGACATGGCAGACAAACAAATAAATCTTGCAAATATCAATGCTGGACAGTTAAGACTGGTGGATGTGGCAAACTGTCTAATTTAATACTCCAAAGATTTTCCAAGCATAGCAGTTTAGTTCACAGATACAGAGCTGAAACAGGCCCTTAGGCCCACCAACCAGCGTTCCACGCACATTAACAGTATCCTACACACAATCGGGCCAATTTTACATTGATAACAATCCAAATATCCTACAAACCTGTATATCCTTGGAGTGTGGGAGGAAACCAAAGATATCGGAGAAAACCCACATGGTCATGGGGAGAACATACTTATGAATGTACATTTCATAGTAATAAATGATGGAAAATAAGGACCAACCTCTATCTTCCTTTCACTTCTTCTTTCAAAAGTGACATTGTACAAATCACAATTAAAAGGACATTCTTCTCTAAAACAGGCACAGCTTTTCTAAAAAATCGGAATAAACAGATTGTGGCAGGACTCTAAAATGTCCAGCCAAGAATGAGACGGGAGATGAAGTTTGTCCAATAATAATAATAATAATAATAATATTTATTTATATAGCACTTTTCAACAAAACCAGTATTTGAACCAAAGTGCTTTACAGAGATTGATTAAATTAATTGAACAGATCAATGTAATAAATCCATACAAATCAAAAAAAGAGAAAAAAGAGAAAAAGAAAAAAGACACAGAAACAGTACACTATAGAAATCAACATGAAACGTCCCCCCACAGCAGAATTCACTGTGAGGGAAGGCACCAAAAATATCCAAAAAGTCCAAGTCCAATAAATCTTTGTTTAAGAAGAAGGGTTGTCTGAAGAAGGGTTTCGGCCCGAAACGTTGCCTATTTCCTTCGCTCCATAGGTGCTGCTGCACCCGCTGAGTTTCTCCAGCTTTTTTGTGTAACCTCCAATAAATCTTTATTGTTAGCTACAATACAGCTCCCTGCTACCACAACCAAGGCATGGGCGTTCCCGCCCTTAAATACTCCCCAGGGGAGCCCCGTGACCTGCACCTCCTGTCACCAAGACACGTGACTCCCCCCTACAGAGCCGAGGGTTCGCACTGTGCATGGCTCACCACCAGGGGCCGCCACAAGATATTCTTTCCCACACGTCCTTTCCAAGTGAAGAGCAGCAAAATTAATGCTAACGCTTCAGCCATCAAAAGCATGAGATTAATGATAAAATGACTTAATATGTTTTCCAATTAAATCTCCAGACCAATATTTATTGTCTGTCTGGTGTAGCTGGACGCCTGAGTGTGTGACTCTGGTTCTGGAATTTAGTTAGTTTAAGACATTGCGTTCTATTAGTTCTGAAGATTACATTCACTCCTTGGGGAAGTTTTTTGCAGATAAGATACAACATTGCAACAAGAAAGATTGGGAAAAGTGTTGGGGGCAAAGATCAATCCTTGTTTAAAAACAACCATCACTGAGATTGGCTCTGTTGTAGACCCATTGATTAGTGCCAAGTCTCTTGAGCCATCAGGGAAGAAATGTAAAATGGATATGAATTTCTGAGCCAATACCTTTTGAGAATAGTATTCTGCAAGATGTACTAATTGATGAAGTCAAAAAACACATTTGATGGATGCTTCTGCATGTAACATTTTGTTTTGGAGTTGTTGCATGTTGCTGATCATATCCACTTTACCTCTAGATTAATGTAACCACGCCATGATTCAAGGATTAGTTCTTCATGCAGAGGCACTTCAGAACCCTGGCAGTTATGTACCCTGTGGCACATAGCATGGAATCCCCACAACTTTGTAAAGCTAGGTTCAATTCTGAACTCCGGTACTGTTTACATTGACCGTGTGTGTTCCTCCTAGTATTGTGTAGGTTTCATTTGGTTGCTCGGGTAACAAACTTATGTCAGATGGCAGATTAATAGGTCGTTTAAATTGCTACAGATACCTTGGTAACTGCTAGATTCTATACTGAGATGATGAGAATGTAAGGTCAATAAGTGTAGGGTTCAGTGTAGGGTTACTGCAAATGGGCATCTGATAGCTTTTGCAAACTCAATTGGCTGAAAGGGTCTGCAGTATTTACATTCTATTTGACTGGATATAACTCTATTATAGAACTCTATGTAGTCATCAAAGCTGGACTGTTGTCACCAAATCCAGGTGTTTGAAAGTAAACTCCTACCACCAAAATAAAAATAGCAATGTTCGTTCCTTTTGAGTCCATGGTGGTACAAAATTGTATACAAAGGTATTATCTATTTTACAATAATTAAAGTCTGAATTGTTTCTTTAGTGCTTCTTCTTATTAATCAGTTTCTTGCAGAATGGGACTAACATTGTTTCCTCACCTGTTCCTTCGAATCTTTGAGATTCTCTCCAAGAATTGCATTTACCAAACAGGTAATAACATCATACCAGAAGTATTCATTTCCTCCTATGCTTTGAGCTTTTTCCAACAGCAGTTTAGCCTGACCAAAATTCCTTTCATAATTAGCTAGAACTGCAAGAAGGTAAAAGATTTTCGCCAAAGAATCTTCTTTTTCAAGTTCCTAGTTTAAAAGATAAAACAGAAAAAGGAAGTTATATCCATAAATGTTCATAGTTTAACGAGAATTAAGAGTGGAAATTGCTGATATTTCAACATATATGAAACTGTATTAAACAATCAAATAAACATGGGTGGTTACAAACATAAGTGTAAGAAATAATAGTAAGAGCAAATGAAAAGATTCCTCAAGATTGTTCTATCTTGTAGTAAGATCATGACTGATGTTTGACCACAAAACTTACTATACAATCTAATTCACAAATCATTTGTTATGTGCATAGTATTCAAGCTGTGGTTCAACTGGCATTGTATACACGACTCTCTATCATGAATTCCATACTGTTTTACAAAGACTAATGGAAGAAAATAATCCCACGTGCCTTTTGAAGCACCTTCTTGGCTTGTCATTCTACCTTTCAGGCTCTGTGGACATCCACCACAAGGTCTCTCTAAACCCGTATGTTACTCAATATCCTCCTATTTATGGTGCGTTGCCGTGATTTGTTGCACATTCACAAAAGCATCACCTCACACTTCTTTGGAATAAGTTCAATTTCTACATTTCTGTCCAAATGACCAGATCATCAATATTCTCCTGCAGGTTAGGCCAAGGTTCCTCTGTCAATCACATGGGCATTTTCTGTATCATCTGCATTCATCTTTATTGTGCTCCCTTTATTTAACTCTTTAACAAATACTATAATAAACAAGGGACCAAGATGAGATTCTGCGAAACCCCATTGCTGACATACAACGTTCCAGTCACAAAAGCAATCATCCTGCTTTGCTTCCCACCACTGAGCTAATTTTGGACTTAAAATGCCATTTTTCCTTCGATCTCAGAGCACTTTTTGACACGCCTATATGTCTAAAATCTTGCTATAAATTAATTTTATTGAACACAAAACCCTCATAGGCCCTCCTTCAAATCAGTCAATCATATTTTTATCCAAATAAACCCCTGTTAATTATCAATAATCTATGCCCCAAAATTGATTCCAATATTTTGCACATCAGTTAAACCAACCAACCTGCAAATAAGGGGAAATTCATAAATGATGATTAGAGCTTCTTCAATTTCTTCCTTTACTTCTTATAACTGCCAAGGATATATTTCATCAGGACCTAGCAATTTATTGACAAGGAACTGCAGATGTTGAAATCCCAAGCAAAACACAAAGTGCTGGAATAACTCGCCACATAGTGTTTTGGTCAAGATTCCAGCACTTGAGTCTAAAGAAGGATCCGGACCTGAAACGTCACTAATCCATTTGGTCTGCAGATGCTGCCTGACTTGCTCAGGTACTCCAGCACTTTGTGTTTTGCACTAGCACTTTGTTCACTTTCAAAGATGGTAAACCCCAAAGGTCTTCTCTTTTGCCGTGCTTAACTCATCCAATATAGTTCACATTCTTCCTCCCGAATCACAATGTTGTCTTTCTTTTGTGAACACAAAGTATTTATTGGCAATCCAATCCTCATCCTCTGCCTCTTCATGCATTAAATTTTAGTCTTCAATTCAGTTATCCTCTAACTCTTCCTTTACATATAAAACCCTTTTAAATTTTGTTTGCTTTTATCCACTGGTATTTTGTATCCCAGGCACTACATTTCAGGAGGATTGGCAGGGTTTTGTTTCCGTGAACTTGCATAACACAAACAATTTATGTCGGAAAATCAACCACAAATCATGTTCCCACATGACAGAAGATGCCTGCAGTAATGGCAATCCCAACCTGCTGGTCTCCCAAGCACTCACTAACATGTACAGGTTGTACATAAGGTCAGGTGTTCATAAGCAGAGGAGGACATAATGCCTGAACAATAGTTCATGCATGAAATATGATTTTTGACGAGAAACTCCCAAAGACTGGGAAGTGAAAATGAATGCTTGCTTATATTTCTTTGGGTGGTCTCCAGAGTGAGACTTGAACCGCTAAACTGCCATTCATAGACTCAAGTTCTACTAACTGAGTCAACGTTGAAACCACAAGGATGTGAAAACCTGAGAGGATAAAGAAAATGATGTCAGAGTCATAGTCATAGACATACAGCACAGAAACAGGCCCTTCGGCCTAGTTTGCCCATGCTGGTCAAGATGCCCATCTACATTAGTCCCACCTGTCTGCCTTTGGCCCATATTCCTCTCAACCATTCCTATCCAAGTGCCTGTCCAAATGTAATTCCATATACCCACCACCCTCTGTGTGAAAAAGTTTCCTTTCAGATTTCCATGAAATCTTTCCCCTCTTAAGTTCAGTTTAGTTTATTATTGTTTATTATTATTATTGTCATGTATACAAAGGTAAAGTGAAAAGCTTTGTTGTTGCATGCAGTCAACTAAAAGACTATACATGATTACAAATAAGCCTTCCGCAGTGTACAGATACAGATAAAGGAGATAACATTTAGTGCATGATAAAATCCAGTAAAGTCTGATTAAAGGTCAGTATGGGAAGGGGAAATTAAAATTTTTGGCAACTGAGCGATCGCATAGGCCAAGACGAAGTGACCGAAGGTGTTCAGCGAAACGATTGCCCATGGTCTCGCCGATATATAGGAGTCCACACCTGGAACAGCGGATACAGTAGATGAGTTTGGAGGAAGTGCAAGTGAACCTCTGCCTCACCAGAAAGAATTGCTGAGGTCCCTGAAAAGAGTCGAGGTGGTATAGGGACACGTGTTGCATCTCCTACGGCTGCAGGGGAAGGTATCTGGGAGGGATGGTTTGGGTAGGAAAGGATGAGTTAATCATGGAGTTGCAGAAGGAACGGCTGGAAAGTAGATGTGGCTAGTGGTGGGATCCCATTGACATGGTGAAAATCTCAGAGGATTATGTGCCGTATGCTACGGCTGATAGAGTGAAAGGTGAGGACTAGGGAGACCAAAAGTGATGTTGATGTGGCTCTCGATGCGATGCTTGATTCAACTAAATGGAAAATTATTCAAACAAAATTTAATTGGGAAGATATTGCAAACTTTTTTACTCTTTTGTAAACAGCGGTACGTGAATATTATTCAGTTGTAATAGACTGGGGAAAGATTTATCATATTGTTCAGAAGCAATCCGAGGACTTTGGGAATGATATTGATTGTGTCCATAGTACCTTTATAAAATATACGGGATTAGAACCAGACACAGGCAAATCTGCTTTAGTCAGTACTATTGTGCACGGGTTGCAACATCTAAAACAAATGATCTGTGTAACTTGCGTAAAATGGGAAAGGAAATATAAGCACGATGTTGTGTCTACTTTACAAAATTGTCAGCGCCAGAATGAAGAATGGCAGCAAAGAGTTAATGAGAAACCAGGAAATATCCTAGTAGAGGCATCTTACACTGTGGGTCGTAAAGCCCCGAAGGGAAGAATGTTTGTAAGGGGTAGAGCCAAGTCACTGGGAGGGGGGGGCAAGTAAGAGTAACTTGCTTTCTTTGTGGTCAATATGGACACTGGGTTAAAAAGCTGTCTGTTCCGTGACACTTCATACACTAACCAGGGACACCATCCCAATGTTCACACTAACAATGTGAACCCCCTTTACTGTGAGTAACTCTTACAACTTGATATTCCAGACCCAAGTATGCAGAGAGCTCTTAACCACTCTCACAATTAATTGCCTCAGTAAAGAATTCCTCATTGTCACTGGGGCGACACACTCCATGGTGCGATCCTTAGACTAACCTCATTTGCCAAAATCGAACTCATCGTTAAATGTTGTCAGCGTTGCGGGACAGCCTCTATCAGAAAAAGTCCATACCACTATCAGAAAAAGTCTCACCTGACGTCCAAGGCATAAAGGGTGAGCACCAGTTCCTCATTGCAGAAGATGGACTGGTCATTCTTTTGGGAAGAGACCTACTGTATTTTGCAAGCTAGGATGCACCGTTCTCTTACTGGAATGACTCTTCAAATTCCTGAATCACGGTATAGTCGCGTTATGGCTCTTTTAGTCTCAGAAAGAGAGCAAGGAGCTCAAGTCTGGTTTTGAAAAATATTGACTGATATCTTTCCATGCCAACTGCTGCATAAGGTTGAAGAGCTCTCTAGTTTCGGATGTACAATAAATCCACAATACTGGCACACCAACTTAAACTGCACAACCTATTACGACCCTACATGACAAGATGACATGTATGCAACTTCTTGCCATGGCAACTGTAAACTGCTCAATAGACATTAGTGCAAGAGTAGGCCATTCGGCCCTACGAGCCAGCACTGCCATTCACAGTGATCATGGCTGATCATCCACATTCAGTACCCCGTTCCTGCCTTCTCACCATATCCCCTGACTCTGCTATCTTTAGGAGCTCTATCTAACTCTCTCCTGAAAGCATCCAGAGAATTGGCCTCCACTGACTTCTCAGCTTAAAATTACTTCTACATACTGAGGGGCAGAAGGTGTAGCAGCAGCAGTTGAATTACGTTTGGATCAACTGTGGTTATATAAAAGAAATGGAAATGCTGCATCCCATTTAGCCCTTTATATTAACAAAGGATACAAAATCAAAGATTTGGGCCTATGGTATTGAGACTTTCCAAGAATTTAGATATAAAGGAGTTTGAAGTAATGGGGGAAAAGCTAGCTGCTCTGGACACAAACACTTTCCGATTAAATATCCAATCCATTGATTGTGAATATGTTTTTGAGCACCGTGCTCGAACAAAACATTCACTTCAAATGATATTGCGGGAAGATCTGATGGTTCAAGTACCCCCCCACCTATGGGCAAAGTATTCCAATGAAGTTGGCCGCATTCTTTCAGCCAAACCTTTTAACGTCAGGGTAGTCACAACTAAACCTCTGCCACGAAAATCTTAATACCCACTCAGCCCAAAAGTAGAAGGCGGCATAGCCCCTGTAATTAAATAATTGAGTGATCACGGGATAATTGCCCCTGCAACACTCTTATTTTACCAGTTGAAAAGTCAGACATAATATGCCTGGAGATTTGTTCAAGACCTTCGCGAATCAGCCAATTGTGTGATTCCAGCCTTACCCTGTAGTACCTAATCCAGTGACTGTACTTACTCGTAAACCTCTGAACTACACTCATTACACTGTTATAGGTCCAGGCAGTGCATTTATTTTGTGCAAATCCACCCTGACAGCCAATACCTATTTGCTTTCACTTACAAGGGGCGACAATACACGTGAACCCAATTGCCACAAGGATATACAGAAAGCCCCACCATATTTTCACAAGTGCTACAACATGACCTCGAAGATATTGTTTTATGAAGGAACAGTGCTGATACAATATGTAGATGACCTTCTTCTAGCCTCACGCAGCCTCCGAGCATCTGAGACTGACAGTCTTATCGGCCTGTCCCACTTAGGCTGTTTTTTAGGCGACTAGGCTGTCACCACATGGTCGCCGGAGTGTCACCTGTATGGTCATGCGTAGTCTCCTCGGTTGCCCAAAGAGTCGTAGCATCTTTCTGGTCGCTGCTGGATTTTCAACATTACAACATTTTCAAACATTTTCGGCGACAGTGGGTTGACGCCGTCGGTAGCTTGCCGTAGCTTGACGTCGACTAGGTGTAGCTTGACTTCTCCTGACGTAGGTGCTGTCGTAGGTTGTCGCCGGTGCTGACCGATGAATTTCATTGGCGACTACCTACGTCAACCGGTGATACATACTGAATTGTCTTCAGTTGTCGCCGACAGGGTCATAGCTTTTTGTAGCTTGTCACAGGTGGACGTAGGTTGTCGCCTGTGTGGTCGTAGGTGGACGTCCTAATGGGTCGCCGGTTATCGGTAGCTTGCCGTAGCTTGACGTCGACTAGGTGGTAGGTTGTTGTAGCTTGACATAGACATTGTCGTAGGCGGGTTCCAGTCGCCGTTTTTTCGACGACCTGCTAAGACTATGACAGTCGCCGGCAATCGCCTAACAAACTCGCCTATGAGGGACAGGCCCTTTTCCCTTTAACGATCCTGAGCCACGAAGGGACACAAAGTTTCTAAGGACAAACTGCAACTTTGCCAGACTAGTGTAATATATATACAGGCCATGTACTCTCAGAGGGATCAAGATTAATTTCACAACAGAGGGTCACAGCCATTCTTAAAATTCCTAAACCCATATTGAAGAAGGAACTTGTGCATTTCCTGGGGATGGTGGGATACTATAAGCAGTTGATTGCTAGCTATACACCTCCCACCTCCCCCCCCCCCCCCCCCCCCCCCCCCCCCTCACCCCCCTACCCACCCCCCCCCCAAACCTTCAGGACTTAGTTATGCCAGAAACACCAGAGTGCCTCGTATGAACTGATAGCAATAACGCAGCCTTTGACACACTAAAGTCCATGTTAGCATCTCCTCCCGCACTCAGCTTGCCAGATTACCCAAAGCCATTTCACATCTTCGCTACTGAGAACCGGGGGTTTTTGCAATCAGTCCTAACTCAGCACCATGGTAACGGACTTCAACCTAAAGCCTATTACAGCATCCAAATTGATCCTGTGACACGCGATCTCCCTCAATGCCTGAAGTCTGTCACCGCCGCATATCACGCTGTTATTACATCCCAAGCTATAACGCTCGGCCATCCCACAGTATTACATGTACCACACTCAGTGGCTTCATTACTCACCCGAGCTGCAGCCCAGCATGTCACAGCTGCCAGAGCATCACGTCATGAGACAGCCCTCCTTAAAGACCCATCACTCTCCATTGTGTGCTGTGCCACACAATAACCCATCAACTCTGTGCAAGAAAGAACTGCAGATGCTGGTTTAAATCAAAGGTAGACACAAAATGCAACAGTAACTCAGCAGGGCAGGCAGCATCTCTGGAGAGAAGGAAAGAGTGAGGTTTCTGGTCAAGACCCTTCTTTAGACTGATGTCAGGGGAGTGGCCAGGGCAGAGATAGGATGTAGTCGGAGACAGTACGACTGGTGGGAGAAGGGGAAGGGGAAGAGGATGGAAAGAGAGAGAAAACAGGGGCTATTTGAAGTTAGAGGTCAATGTTCATACCGCTGGGGTGTAAGTTACCCAAGCCAAATATGAGGAGCTGTTCCTCCAATTTGTGCTGGGCCTCACTCTGACAATGGAGGAGGCAGAGGACAGAAAGGTCAGATTGGGAATGGGAGGGGGAGTTAAAGTGCTGAGCAACCTGGACATCAGGTAGGTTAAGGCGGAATGAGCGGCGGTGTTCAGTGAAATGATCGTCAAGTCTGCACCTCTCACCGATGTACAGGAGTTGACATCTGGAACAGCGGATACAGTAGATGAGGTCGGAGGAGGTGCAAGTCAACCTCTGCCTCACCTGAAAAGGCTGTCGGGGTCCTTGGATGCAGTCGAGGGGGGAGGTGAAGGGACAGGTGTTGCATTGTTAATATTGGCTAAATTAAAGAGATCACAAAATGGAGGATCTTTGTCTTTGCAGGGCCCGCTTGGCCTCTTTCTGTGAAAGTTGCAAACTGAGAGTCACGGCTCCAAAGAGTCTGGAACCGAGATGGAAGTTGAGGATAAGGTGAGGTCCAGATGTCCTTCCTTTGTTAATATGTATGAGGGTTTTTGCAGAAGAGCTGAGCAGGTCTGCAAATGCATGGTTAGGATTGGTTATAGAGGGGGGTATAAAAAGGCATTGTTAATTATGCTGCAGAGTGTTTGTGCTGCTATTTGATGATTGGTTAAAGTGTGAAGCATTGTTCAAATTGTTTATACAACCAGGGAAAATGTTTCTTTACTTTAGTTAACTGTCTTCCTTCTAGAAGCTTCTGTGGAAACATTGTAATGGGGGTACTTTGTAATTGTGTTAGGGAACTGTCAATAACTGTATAATATGATAGATATGTGTGATAGGGGCAGACCCCCCCCCATATAGTTTCGCGCCACGCGTCCGATGACCTATAAAAGAGTGAACCCCACATGGATCGGAGTTGATCTTCTGGAGTTGCACTTGGGATCGTGTGACCTGCTGGAGGTGCCTGCTCGTACGTGGCTGAAGGGCTTGGACGAGTAGAGACAAGGATCGGACCCATGGTGGTTAGGTATTGTAAAGGGAGTTTGTTTGTGTTTGGTAAGAGTAAAGAACAGTTGATTGACTCAGTGTTTTACTGAACTAGACTAGGGGGGTAAACTATAGGAGCATAATTACAGAATCTCCCGCGGTTGATGGGGAAAGTATCTGGGGAGGGGGCGATTTGGGTGGGAAGGGATGAGTTGATCAGGGAGTTGCAGAGGCAATGGTCTTTGTGGAGAGCAGAAAGGGGAGGAGATGGGGAGATGTGGCCAGTAGTGGGATCCATGTTGGAGGATTATATGCTGTATGCGACGGCTGATGGGATGGAAGATGAGGACAAGGGGGACTCTGTCCTTGTTACGAATGGGGAGGGAGGGAGAGCAAGAGCAGAGCTGCGGGATATCGAGGAGATCCTAGTGAGCCTCATTGATAATGGAAGTGGGAAACCCCCGTTTCCTAAAGAATTAGGACATCTCCGATGCCTTTGTATGTAAAACTTCATCCTGGGCACGGGGTATTCTGGATATGTGAAGACAATGGTTTTACATCCCTTCCTACAAGTTGGATTGGGACCTGTACCATGGGATATGTAGCTCCTAATGTTTGGGGAGTTAAAAGCCTCCAGACTCACTTGATCAGGAATCATGGTCAGCCATCCCCAGGGAAGGTTAGACACAGGGGAGAGGTTGAAAACCCACTTGTTGACGCAATACATGGTTCCACAAATTCCTCCGCACGCCAATACGTGGCCTGGGAGTAAATACGCTGGAGAAGGCAATTATCAACATTTTAGCCACCATGGAACAAATAGAGAACATGACAGTGGACGTGAGTTTGTCCTTTCACTCTGAAGTCCAGTCTCTGTACTTGATGGTTATTTAAAATCAATTGGCTCTGGACTTTCTCCAAGTGGCCCAGAGGGCAGTGTGTGCGGCCCTCAACGAATCCTGCTATTTCTTCTCTAACCAAGCCAAACAAA
Organism: Leucoraja erinaceus; assembly: GCF_028641065.1. NCBI lineage: Eukaryota > Metazoa > Chordata > Chondrichthyes > Rajiformes > Rajidae > Leucoraja > Leucoraja erinaceus. The sequence goes on along the minus strand of NC_073391.1, from coordinate 7,550,539 downwards.
TTAAAACTGATGTAAGGATTATTCAAGACCATGTCCACTCCTGCATAACATCTCAGAAATTAAACCCGTTGACTGGTGGGGGGTGGCTCCCTGACCTGGGAAACTAGGCTGGAGGGCTCTTTAAGACCATTTAAAAATATGCTATTATTATTTTGTATTGTATTGTATTGTATTGTATTCAAATTTATTGTCATTGTCTCAATTTGAGACAACAAAATGAATTTCCCTTACAGGCAGTATCATAAAAAAATCACAAAAAAATAAAAAATAAATAATAAAAATAAATAATAAATAAATAATAAAACATAATAAAAATAAAATTGAAATTGAATTAAAATTTTTTTAAAAAGCACAAACACAGAAAATCCACGACACAACATAACATAAATGGCACCAAGGTGAGGAAGGCACCATAGTCCAGCCAGCCTCCCCTCCGTGTTCATCCGTGGACGGGGCCTTCCGAGCACCCGCAGTCGCCGCCCCGGGTGGCCCGATGTTCAGGCCCTCACGCCGGACTGGTGGAACGCTGACGCCAAACCCCGACGGTGAGCATCCTCCTCCTCAGCGGCCCGGACCTCCTGATCAGCCGCCTCCTGCTGCCGGAGTCTGCAGCTCCTGAGTCCACAGGCCGAGCCGGGCAGAGTCACAGGACCCCGCGCTGTCCATCAGCGCCGCCCGCGTTGGGAGCTCCGCAAACCGCAGCTCCATGATGTCGGTGGAGCAGGTCCAGCACTCCGGGCTCCAGACGGCGACCCCCAGTAAGGCATCGCCAGCCCCGCGATGTTTCAGCGCTGTCCCGCCGCTGCTGGAGCTCCGGTCGATCCCGGCAGGAAAGGCCGCGCCAATCCAGGTAGGTAGGCCGCTGTGGGGGGAGGGGGGGGGCGAGGACGCGACTCGAATAATAGTTGCGTCCTCACCAGGAAGCGGCTGAAGGACGGTATCCCCCGCACCGTGCCCTCTTCCCCCACATAAAGACACCAAAAAACCACAAAAAAACACACTTTTACATAACTAAATAAACAAAAAAACAAAAAGATACCGGGCTGTAGGTGGAGGCTGCTGGCACCAGCGCCACCGGAAGTACAACACCGGTGGCGCTGGAAGTACAACACCGTTTTGGCCGCTGTTGTCACCATATATGTACTGTTCCAGCTATCACACTGCCTCATTCGAGCTCTCTGCTTATTAAAACAGCACACCTCTCTCAGTGCTGAACCACAACATATTATGATTCAATATAATGATGATCACGCTATCATGCAACTCATGAATATATCCCTGCATGGTGATACTGATAATACTGACTAACATTTTTATGATTGTCCTGTTAGGAAATAAGGGGGGATTGTGGTAATTGTGGGATGAACTAAACTGTTCTTCCATTTTGTCTTTCAACATGGGCAGCACTTCACTCTGTGGGAATTGAACTTTTGACTCTATGGGCAACCTTGTCCTGGCCTGTCTAGCACAGGAATCAAAAGTTCAATTAATACAAAGAAGTGCTTATGAACTCAAGGGTACACCGAGATTCCATATCTTCCCACATAGATAAGGAAGCCCGTTTCTCTGTTGAAAGTTACTGAATGCTAGATCACAAAAGTTAACCCGGTAAACAAGTATATGTGACTCATGATTGCTTCTATGCTATCAAAAATGATATAAAAATAATGCATCCTAAAGCCACCAGGAAGTTTGTCAGGGCCCTGGACTTGGATGAGTCGTGCCAGGAGGTTTCTCTTCCTTCTATGGGCAGTGTGTTTGGGCGACTGACCCACCTGGAGCACCTAATGGAGAGGTTGCTCCAAAGAGATATGCTCCAAAGAAGGGAGCTATCTGAGCCCAGGCACAATCTCTCCCTCTCTGAGGAGGGGAGCATACGAGGCTAGTTTTACACTGACTAAGATTACGGAGGCACAGCTGGGGAGCATGCTTCAAGGCATGAGGGGAAGCCTCAGGAGTACCCCCCTCGGCATCCAAATTTGCCATCCCTTCCCATACAGGGGAACCACTGGGATAGGAGTTAGCCATGAGCATTAACTATCTGGCCTCTCACAGCTCCAAGATCAGGTTATGGAGGAACCCACTACCAAATACCATACCCCAGTAAACTGTGCCTCATTGAATGACCCGGCAGTGAATCACTCCATCTGGGGACACACTGGGGGGTAGGGGCGTCAGAGCCCAGGAGGTAAAACTACAAAAAAAAGTTAAGATTACTTGCCTCAGGCATCACAGCCTTTGCCAGGTCGGTGGATGGGGGGGCCCCTCTCTGATGTTCAGCAGGACGCCATGGCATTAATGTGCAATGCACATTTTGAGATTAATTGACTTCGAAAGAATGCCATCCGTCCTGCTCTGAACCCAAAATTTGCAGCATTGGGTAAGGCCGGGAACATCCAACCACCAAACCTCCTGTTTGGGGAAGATCTGCCTAAGCAGGTCAGGGAGCTGGATGATGAGGCAAAAACAGTCGGCCTTATGAAGGGCCCAACACCTTTTAAGACTTCATCCTTCCGGCGGCAGTACCCCTATCCTCCTCTGTACACCAGACGATTCGCCGGATATGGTGGGCATCAAGAACAACAGGCACAGAGACCTTTTTTAGGGCAGGGCCCAAGCCAGGCCATGTTCAAGATGTGCAGATGGCGCCCTCCAACAGCCCTAACCCCCCGACCTCGGGGGCAGAAGCAAACACCATACCGCCGATAACCACTGAGGTAAGTGAGTCTGGTTCTTTGCGTAACACATTTTTGATGGGTCAGTTGCAAGTTGGGGCGAGATTACAATTTTTCTTACATGAATGGCATTGGATAACATCTGACCCGTTTATACTACGCAGTATACAAGTTTCCAAGTTGAGTTCCTTTTCAATTCACCTCCACCCACACAGCATACACCAAGCCGCACTTTTGTTCCTTCACAACAGGAGTGTGCGAATGCACAAGCTGAAATCGAATCTTTACTCAAGAAAGGGGTAATTGAGATCGAGTCATGAGTCTCACCAATTTGTGTCCAATATATTTACTCGGCAAAAGAAGGATGGAGGATGTCGAATCATCCTTGATTTGACTGAGCTTAACACCTTTGTGCAATATAAACACTTCAAAATGGAAAACTTTGTTACTGCCAAACAACTGGTTTCCAAGGGATGTTACATGGCATGCATCGACGTCAAATATGCTTACTATTCGGTGGCCATTCATAAAGACCACAGGAGATATTTAAAGTTTAGCTGGATGGGACAATTGTGGCAGTTTAAAGCATTGCCTAATGGCTTAACCTCAGCCCCCAGACTATTCACTAAATTGCTAAAACCAGTCCTGGGGCTACTCAGGGCACAGAATTATATAGTCATGGCATACTTGGATGACATCTTAATCATTGGGAAGACTATGGAATTAGCTGAATTATCTGTGTCAGCTACCAAACTCATGTATGAGAGACTGGGGTTCCTAATCCATCCAGTTAAGTCCAAATTGGTACTGTCTAGAGTAATTTATTATTTGGGATTCACCATTAACTCAATTCACTTGTCAGTGACTCTGCCTTGTGGCAAGCATTTAGAATTAATTGAAGCCTGCAGCAACCTCATTGTTAAGAACAAACCTTCTATGAGACATGGGGCTAGTATAATTGGCAAATTAGTGGCTGCTTTCCCAGCTGCTCAGTTCAGGCCTTTGACTACCAAAACCTACAATGTGCAAAGGAGCAGGCACTCAAACTTCATAGAGGTCACTTTGATAGACCCAGTCAGTTGCCAGCTGAAGCCATTGCTGAGTTACAATTGGTGGAAGACCAATATTCAGTATTGCTCTAGTACTATTTTAGTTGATACACCACCAGTTATCCTGCAAACTGATGCCAGTGCGCTAGGTTGGGGTGCTACCAACACCGTCTCAAGCTGCGTTGGCAGATGGAATCTGCAGGAATCATTGATGTTTTAGTCACATGGTATTAACTACTTAGAGTTGTTGGGAACACTCTATGGGCTAAAGGCTTATTGTAGCAATATGCATCATGTGCATGTTCAACTTCAGGTTGACAACACTACAGCAATGGCATACATTCATCACATTGGTGGAAGTAAGTCTGTATCCTGTGATAAATTGTCTAACCTCATTTGGCAGTGGTGTATTATGAGAAACATCTGGGTTTCAGCTATCTACTTGCCAAGTAAATATAACATGGTGGCGGACACCAGGTCACGAGAATTCAATGACCACAAAGAATGGATGTTGAATCATGAAGTGTTTAACGACATTGTCATTCGGTATGTGTACCGGACATTGATCTGTTTGTATCCAGACTAAATCATCAGTTACCAAATTACATTTCATGGGAACCAGACCCAGGGGCAATAGCAGTAGATGCATTCTCGCTACACTGGGGTGGAAAGTTCTTGTATGTGTTTCCCCCATTTTGCCTCATCAGTCGATGCTTGGCCAAGATCAAGCAAGACACCGCCTCTGGCATATTGGTAGTACCAGACTGGCCTACTCAGCATTGGTTCCCACTTGTCCTAGCTATGATTACACAGCCTTTTATGGCTGCCCCAAAAGCAGAAATCTGCTGGTACATCCTGTGACAGGGGAAAGCCATCCTCTTCATGACCGAATAAATTTATTGGTTTGCAGATTCTGAGGAGACCATTCCTGGGGCTCGGACTTTCAGATCGTACGGTAGATGTGATCACTTTGGCCTGGAGGAAGAGCACCCAGAAACAGTACATCACTCATATAAGGAAATGGGAGATGTACTGCTCTCTCTCAAATATTTCATATGATTTGGCTTCCATCACGGATGTTTTGGAGTTTCTTTCTACACTATTCTACGACCAGAAACTCAGTTATAGTGCCATAAATAGTGCTAGGAGTGCTTTATCATCTTACTTATAGCTGGAGTCATGGAACCACACTGTCGGATCTCACTCATTAATAACCAGATTTAGGAAGGGCATTTTTAACTCTACTCCCCCTAGGCACAGATATGGGATGTGAGCGTGGTCCTCACACTGCTCCGTCAGTGGGCACCACCTTCATCTCTGTCTCTGCCTAATCTCACACTTAAGGTAGTCAAGCTCATGGCACTGGTCTCAGCACAACGGGTCCAGACATTGAACAAACTTAGACTGGACCGCATGGTTACATCTTTTGACAACTTCACCTTTTTAGTTGATGACCTAATAAAGCAGAGCAGACCAGGGATGTTGGGGCTCAAATTAAGTTTTATGGCTTACCCCTTAGACCAACGGTTGTGTGTTGTATCTCACATACTACAATACATTAAGGTCACTAAAAGCCTCAGAGGCTCGGATTATCCTTATTCATCAGCTACACCAAACCTCATAGGAAGGTTACAGTGCAGACCATTTCAAGATGGATAAATCAGGTTCTGGCAGCTGTAGGAGTGGATACTGACACTTTTAAACCTCATTCCACCAGGGCTGCATGTACATCAGCAGTGAGGGATATGGACGTCCCTCTCGACCGCATTCTAGCGGCTGCGGGATGGTCTAATCAACTGACGTAGCAAAGGTTTTATAACAAACCTATCACCAGCCCGGGGACTTTTGCTAGTTCTGTTTTAGGTTATTTTTTACAGTTTCCCCCTGGGTGAGAGGGGTCACTATTATTTTCTCAGCAATTTTTATCTATGTTATGTTTGAATGCATTAATTATTTCTCACTCATCCTGGTCAACTGATGCAGTGTGTGACGCATGGACTCGTTTCCATGGCATTAAATTACAGAGCTTCAAAAGCTTCATGTAGTCACTCACGTAACTCCGAAGTAAAATAGTAAGATTAAACGAGAACTTACCAGTTTGAAGTTTGATCTTTATTTTATGAGGAGTTACAATGAGGGATTACGTGCCCTCCGCTCCCAACCCTCATAACATAAAGATCTTCTCGAAATTCTAGTCAGCTCTAATCTTACTATTCTAGTTCAACAACTGTTATCTGTGATTTAACACCGCTGCTTTGAAGATTGACGCACATGCGGTTTGAAGGCCTTCTTCATGTAATCCCTCATCGTAACTCCTCATAAAATAAAGATCGAACTTCAAACTGGTAAATTCTCACTTAATCTTACTAATTTGCTTAATCACTTTGCTGCTTAATTATTTTGCTGCTTATATATTTGGCATGACCTAACAATCTCGAATCTTCTCCGCAGAAACACCAATATTGCCTCTCCACTTTCAAAACTTCTTTAACATGCCATAAAAGCCACTGAGGTCTACTTCAATTCACGCCTTTCAAAATCTTTGAAAATACATTCTTGTGGAGAATTGCTGCAGGAAAATTATTTTTGCTTTTTTTCAACTGCAGCTTTTATAATTATTAAAGAGTTAAACTGGAACTCATAAGATAAAAAGATACCTTTACTTCAAAAGATAATCTTGATTTATTTCAAGACCTTTAATTTCACACAGAAATCATTAATAACAGTGCTAAATCATCAGACACAGCTGTAAACTAACCTTTGCATCCTTGTGGGCCTCCGATAACAGAGCTCTGGCAGGCTGGTAAAATCCAAGATGCAGTAGTACCTCTGCTTTATTGATCCACACATCCACAACAGAAACACCACTCAATCTCTTTCTGGTTAGTACAGGTGAAGACATATGCATGGTCTGTATTTTCAAAAATAATTTCTTCAGAGATACCATTCACAAACTCTTCTGCACAAACTCTTTTAAATACTCTGATTCATACATTTATGTCTATTTTCTGTAAGTTCCACAAACCATTTGGCATTGAGAAATGCAACTGCATTTTAAATAACCAATATCAATTCCTATCTGAACTAGGTAAGATATAAATGCATTGTAAAGTTCAATTTTTCCAAGTCTTTTCATAAATTTGAATGATCCATCCATTTCCAATAAATCCAGACTGTAAATGCCTTAGAAAAAAATGCCAAAAAAATGATATAGGAACTTAGTATGTTCACTATCTGCAGTTTTTTGATCAAGTTTAACTTATTTAATTCATATCGGGACAATGAAGACACTGTTCTATCTCATTTTAAAACATTTTTCTTCAGTTGGATATTAAGATCACGGGGCCTTTTTTCTGTTTCCTGTCCATCTCCTATATTGAAGAATTGAGTAGCAATGCATAATATTAAAGTTAGTAATAATACCTTCGGAAGAATATGACGACTATCCCTACTTTAGTTTATGCGAGGCTTGAAGGGGCACAGAAAGTGAAAGCAAATGTGAAGAACACATTTGTCACTTTTCCAAAGATCTCATTAATTTGCAGCTCTGTAATAATGACCAAACTGAATGATTGAATCCATACACCTGTGCTTTCTCTGGAAAGAGTCCTTTAGATCTGCCATCTCACCATTGTTTGTTTCTCCAGCTGTTTGATAGAGGGCATGTTCAAAGCCAAGCACTTATTTACCAATAGCATATTCATATTGTGATGGCATTACCATATTACATAATTTAAGCTGCAGGAGAAATAACTCTGTGTATTGAAGAAGCTCCATTAAATTATTTATTGATTTGGAAAATGTGATCAAATGAATCCATAGTGCCTGCCAGTTTTATTTTTACAGTAGTCTCTGTGCTTTTCTAGAGATTCATTTACAACCGTACTTTTAACCACCACAACAAAAGTGATGAATATAGCATAAAGTAGTATTAGAGCAATGACGCACCAGTTCACTGTTAGAGGCTGTTTGTGCCACTGCTGCGTTGCCATGTGAAGTTAGCAGGCTTTCGTGTGAAGACCCTAATTGTAGATCCTTCATTCGAGCAATCGCTTCCCGGCATCTTAAGAACACAACATTCAAGTTAAACATTTTCACTACTCAAGATTTCAATTATTTCTGGGTAATTGCAGTTAATTATTTACACGTTATTATCTGAGGAATGCATTGTAGATATCTGAAAACAGCTTTTACTTATATTTTATTAAAATATTGATCAATAATTTATTTTGATGTCAAATTTACTGATATGGTCCGGAATAGGAATCCCATACGTAATTGTCACCTTACCAAGTTTTCTACCACACTAGCTTCGGCAAGAGTATGCACATGAATAATACTTTATTTTTTAAAATTACCTTCAATTAACCACTTATTAATGCATAAGTATTGCCACATCAACCTGATCTAGTGATATATGGTGCCAGAATGTGGGCTCTTAAAAAAACCTTGTGGTCTATATTTTCTCTACTACATTAAGTCATTTTGGAGCTATGTTGGCTGCAGTAGACTTTCAGGACAGCAGGGAAGGATGAAGACCCCAACATTCCAGTGATGTGGTTGAGAATGAAAACGGACCTGTTCTCAATGTGGGAGGAAAAGATAACATGAGTCATCTGATCAAGGTCAATGCTGTAAAACTGAATTACCATCTGAATTCCAGGACTGTCACACACTTAACCCTGTGGAAATCCCACACATCCGAGGGTACATTGCCAGCGTCAGAGCCATGGATGTCCGCACATACAGTGCTTTTTAACCAGGGCAGCCATCACGAGGCCACTCCCCAAAACCACCGCTCATATATACACACACGCACATGCAAACACACAGATGCAAACATACACATGAAAATTCCATGGCAGCCTTGAACGGTAAATTCATTAAGAGCAGGGAGCTAATGGGGCAAAAGGTACAGAAGCTTGAATATGTGCTCCACCAGACTCAACAACAGCTTGTTCCCTTCTGTTATCAGGTTTCTGAACGGTCCTTCCATAAGCTATTGTACTGTCTGGTTCTCCTCTACGCCATTGCAGACATAGGAGTTTGTTCCTATCCTACAACTATCATTGCTTGAGTTTAATAAATTAAAAATGTCAAAATGGATACTGTGGATGGGTTTGTCTTTATTTTTACTGAATATTTATGAGGTTGAATATAGTACTAAGCAATGATATTTCCAGAGTTTGTAAATTCAGTTTCTAGAGGATGTTCATAAAATTATTTATATCAAAATGTGTTACAACACAGGGAAATCTCATTTGGCCAACCAAGTCCATGTTACCTTGAACACCAATCCAGTCAGTCCCATTCTTTGTTCTTTTCCTGTAGTTAGTAAATTATTTTTCACAATCACTTGTCTGATTCCCTTTTGGAAGTCTTGATTTTTCTGTTTCCACTACCGTTATGGAAAGCAATTTCTAGATCTGCATAAAAGTGTATTTTCTCACATCCTCCCTGTATCCTTTGAATCTTTTTCCTCTGATCCTTGAATCGTGCACTTAAAGGGAACTTTGTTTAACCTCCGTCGACTTAACATGTTCTTACATAGGTTGTCAACTCAGCGGTATGAACATTGAATTCTCCAATTTCATGCAATACACCCCCACGCCTCCTTCCATTTCCCTGCTCCAGTGCACTCTCATTTCTCGCACCATCACCCATCACTCCCAGCCATCCTGTTCCTTTCCTTTCCTTTCCTCCATCTGCTCATTTCCTATCCCCAAGTTCCACATTTCTCTTTTATTCCTCCCAGGGCAGCACGGTTGTGCAGCGGTACATTTGCTGCTTTACAGCGCCGGAGACCCGGGTTCGATCCCAACTATGGGCTTTGCCCATTTGTAAGTTTTCCCCATGACGGCATGGATTTTCTCCGAAATCTTCGGTTTCCTCCCACAATCCAAAGACGTACAGATATGTAGCCTTGGTGTATGTATAAATTGTCCCTTGTGTGTGCAGGATAGTGTTAATCTGCGGGGATCGCTGGATGGCACGGACTCGGTGGGCCGAAGGGCTTGTTTCCACGCTGTATCTCTAAACTAATCTAAACTTTCCTCGCCAGTTGTCTTCCACTCATATCCCTCTTTCAAGTTTTATATCTCACTCCACATCTTTTTTCATTATCTGACATCCATTTGCCCCCTATTCCGCCCATCTGCCAATCATCCCTCTCACATGTATCCACCTATCACTTTTCAGGCTTTATACCACCACAGTTCATATTTTCATCTTTCCCTTCCCTACAATCATTCTGAAAACAGGTCCTGACCCAAATTGTTGTCACCTATTCTCATCGTAGATGCTTCCTGAACCGTGGCATTCCGCCAGTACTTTGTACCTGTCTAAATGTTTCATAAACATTGCAATAGTTTCTGCCTCAATTACCTACTGCAGCAGCTTGATCCATATACCCACCGACCTAGGTGTAAAAAAGTTACCCCTCAGGTATTATTTTATTAAATTTTCCACCCCTCACCTTAAAATGATATCCCTAGATTTCCCTACTGTGGGCAAGAGACTCTGCGTTTACTTAATCCCCCTCATGATTTTGTGCACCTCCATAAGATCAGCACTCTTCCCCCTGTGTTCCAAGGAACAGAGTCCTAGCCTGCTCAACCTCGCCCCTTGAGTCCTGGCAACACCCTCATAAATCTTCTCTGCACCCTTTCCAGCTTGACAACATCTTTCCTAAAACATGGTGGCCAAAACAGAAATCTATATAATTAAAACTCTGATTTTGACCACTTCCTATTGCACTGCAGAGTTTAGAACAAACGCTACCACCTACGGCTGCGATTTTTGGCCATCTTACTCAGAGTCCCCCTCCGCTCCGCAGGACATGAGGATTTTTTCCATTGATGAAAAATAAAAGACTTATTAACGTTTAAAAAATGTTGAGATTCTTTCCCCTGTCAATCACGCCATGAAGGCCACACCCCTTCCGGAGGGACTATAAAACACGGAAGTGTGGAGGTGCCTCAGTTCTCAGATGGGGGAGCGAGAGGTCGCGATTGTCAGTCTAAGCTGTGAATAACACTGAACACATGTCTACTAAACTGTGAGTGGTTTTACTGACTTGTGAGGGCCCTTAATGAGGTTTGAAAATGTAGTTTGAAAATGCAAAAGTGTGTTTTGGTTTGAAAATGAAAAAGTGTGTTTTGGTTTGAAAATGCAACAGTGTGTTTTGGTTTGAAAACGCAAAAGTCTGTTTTGATTTGAAACTGCTAAAGTTGCCTTTGGTTTGAAAATGCCAAAGTTGCCTTTGGTTTGAAAATGCTAAAGTTGCCTTTGCTTTGAAAATGCTAAAGTAGCCTTGCCTTCTATATAATTAAAAGTATAATTTTGACCACTTCCTGTTTGCACTGTAGATTGATTTTAGAAAAAACAATACCATGTACGGCTATGATTTTTGGCCATCTTACTCCGTCCCACCCCCCCCCCCCTGCTCATCAGGTGGCGAGGATTTTTCCCATCGATGAAAAATAAAAGTTATTAGTGTTTAAAAAATGTTGAGATTCTCTCTCCTGTCAATCACGCCGTGAAGGCTACGTCCCTTTAGATGGGAGGGACTTTAAACCCTGGAAGTGTGGGCATGGCTCAGTCTCTGCAAGATGGGGGAGGGCGAGGACACGTCTTGCTGTCTTTAGTGGCCTTGCACTCTGCTTGAAATGGTATGAAACTGCATTTGAATTTGGTGGCCTTGCACCCTGCTTGAAATGGTATGAAACTGCACTAACTATGGTGGCCTTGCACCCTATTTGAAATGGTATGAAACTGCATTTGAATTTGGTGGTCTTGAACCCTGCTTGAAGTGATATGAAACTGCACTTGAATTTGGTGGCCTCGCACCCAGCTTGAAGTGGTATGAAACTGCACTTGAATTTGGTAGCCTTGCACTCTGCTTGAAATGGAATTTCAAGGAATAGCCGTGAGTCAACTGCCAGCCCACCAGCCGTGAGTCAGTAAGCTGCCAGCACAACAGGCTTGAGTGACTGAGCCGCAAGCCCAAGAATCAATTCGGCCCATAATGTCCATACTAGCCCTCTGGAAACCAGTCGCTTCAGCCCACAACACCCATACTAGCGCTGCAGAAACACTCCCCCACTGGCCAGCAATATTGGAATTGGTGGAGAGGTGGAATATTGCATTGGAGGACCAGCCTTCTTGATGCTGGGACCCAACGGGTCCCACTTAGTCTAGTAATACTCTAAATGTAGCCTCATCAATGTCTTATATAACTGCAACATGACCTCCCAACTTATATGTGCAGGAAAGAACTGCAGATGCTGGTTTAAATCAAAGGGAGACACAAAATGCTGGAGTAACTCAACGGGACAGGCAGCATCTCTCGTGAGAAGGAATGTGTGACGTTTCACATCTAGACTCTTCTTCAGACCCAACTTCTATACTCAGTACTGTGACTGAAGAAGGCTAATGCGCCGAAAGCCTTTTTGATCACCCTATCTACCTGTGACAACTTTCAAGGAATGCCATTTTCCTATATCCTTTCCATGTAGATCAAACCATATGAACAACAATTACCTTGTGAATGAGATCCTTTATCAAATGAAGATTGGATACATTTCACTAATTATAAAGCACACAGTTATGCCATATCCATCTTTGTACCAGGTACATCCACATTCTGAAAATGATTACTTTTTTAATGTAAATGTGAACTAAAGTATACTGAATAATATCAAAATAATATACTTAGCCCGTTCTGTATCGTAGATGAATACTGATCCTGGTATTTTTTCATGGTACTGAGCAGCCTGAGTCAAATTCAACTCTAAACATATCTGGGCAATCCTGTGGAAAATAAATGCATGATTGGTAATTTAAAATAAAGCTCATTTTATACATTTTTTTTGAATGTGCAAACATTTTACAGATTACGGAAAACGTGACAATCAATGGTTTTAAGCAATAGAATACAAAAGTTAACTTTAAGGTACAAGAAACTGAGAACCAATAGATATTAGCATGGAGGAAAATGATAGATACATATGTTTGCTGAGCAATACAATATAGGAGGCAATTTTGGATTACAAGACGAGTCAAATCAATAGGTTATTATAGTGTGGGTGAGGGGAGCAATCTGTAGCAATGCCTTGGGATTGAACCCACCATTTTAAGTGAAATAGACAATCTGCTTTCACCCAAAACAATAAGAGATAACACAGCACAGAATACTTGGACAATATTTTGTTAGATATGTTTCGAAAATAATTAAAAGATCACCTGAGATGGTATAAATCAGAGAGACTCTTGTTATCCAGTATTTCACTGGCAATTAATTCTTCAAGCTGAAGAATGGGCAATGTCAGGTGTGTATACGATAGGCTTTGCAACTCTTTCACCAATAAATCCATGTAGAATAAACTGTAGGTCTTTCAAAATAAAAATAAATCAGTCAGTATTGTGGAAACTATAGCATTAATTTAAATCCCCAAAAAAACATTGCTGTTGAGCAATTTCATTTAAACAATTCAGAACAGGATACAAGCATTTGCTGCATTGGTTTGCGAGATTTAGAGTTGTCAATCAATGCATTTAGCTGAGTGGTCATCTTGCAACAACACGTATTTTGAAGGTTTCGTTTTGTCTTTATGGATATCTAAGTTCATTGTTTGTTTATATTGAACATTCAGAGCAATCAGGACTAGGAACGATTATGTTTGTGCAAAATGTATATAATTATATTGTGTGATTGACAGTAGAGGGTGGTTTTCTACCATGCTAGCCTAGCCAAGAACTTGGGCTCTTAAAAAAGCTTTGTGGGCAATATTTTCACCACCACAGGAAGTCATTTTGCAGTTATGTTGACTGCAGTAAATGTTTTGGTCAGCAAGGAATAATGAAGAGCTTAATATTACAGTGGATGTGGTTGAGGAGGAAAACAGATCTGTTCCTATGTGGGAAATAAAACATAGCACCAGTCATCTGATCAAGGTCAGTGCTGTAAAACCGACTCACTGAATTACCATCTGATTACCTGGACTGTCATAGCCACAGATTTGCCCCTGTAGAAATCTCACACATCTGAGAGTATGCTGCCCAGCATCAGATGTACACACATACAGTGCGTTTTAACCAAGACGCCCATATCTTACACACACACACACAAACACTCATATACTATACTTCTAATTTGCCAAAAATGATTATCAGAAAAGATCAGAAAATTCAGATTCTCATGTTTATATTAACATGACAAATTGCAGAATGATTGTGATTTTTGTAAAATATTTCTTATACTTACAGGTTTCAGGATATTATTCTTGTTGATCAGGCAATTACTTGAACCCTTTTTGAAGGCTTCTTTAACTTCACTGGGACATACATACATTGCCCATTCCTCTAGAGTAGTCGGCACAGTAACAGGTGGTATATTTGATTTTGATTTATCTCGACCATCAGTAGTTGACTATGAGAAAAGAAATATACTCCCGAAATCAAAACAGGTAAAACAATAATGCAGATGTGGGGTCTTTGACCTGAAACCTTAACTCCACTTTTCTTTGAACAGATGCAGTTTGACCAGTTAAGTATATCCAGTATTCTGTTTTAATGTAGTAACATTGCCTTTCTTGCATTAATGCTATTGTCTTATTTACCAAATCCATTATTAAACCCAGAATATAATTCTGCCAAAGTGGCAGCACAGCTATGGCTTGAGAATGCAGACTTGTTGCTCACATCTTCCATTGTTACCACCATTTCTTCAAGTTATCTGCTGTTGAAACCTTTACCACTATTTGATTACTCTAAACAAATGTTCTCCAGGTCAGCATCCCATCTTCCATTCATCATAAATCTGCTCATTCAAAGCTCTCATATTCCAATTCTGACACACTTATTCCCACCTATCCATCATTCTAATCTAGCACTACATTACATTTAGAATCTAAATCTTGTGTTCAGATCTCTTCATAACCATGCTTTATATGGTTGAGCTCACAGATTTACTATTAACAAGAACACTGTTTCTCCCTTTGCATTTGCATTTTGGTCCAGCCTACAGCATCTGCAGACTCCTGTGTACCCATAGTACAACATGTGTCTCCACACCCAGACATCACAGGGGGGGGGGGGGGGGGGGGAGCGGGGGGGGGGGGGGGGGGAGGGGGGGGGGGGAGGGGGGGGGGGGGGGGGGGGGGGGGGGGGGGGGGGGGGGGGGAGGGGGGGGGGGGGGGGGGGAGGAGGGGGAGGAGGAGGGGGAGAGAGGAGGAGGAGGGGGGGGAGAGCAGGATGGGAGCAGAGCTGGCGTCAACCAAAGGACTGCGAGTTCGGCGGCTTGAATCCAGAGCCCGACTTGCTCGTCTTTTGAATAACGGGGTGGGGGGGGGGGGGAGGAGGAAGCGGTGAGGGGTGACGTCACTCAGCGTGAGCAAGACGGCAGGCATGCAGATCCATTGTGACATCATCAGCAAAAGAGTTGTTTTTATTTCAAAGTTTTGTCCGATTTTTGAGCATTTTCATTAATAACTAGAGAAATAAAGCATGACATTTTCAGATAAGGCGATTTCGGACTCCACTGGAAAAATCTGTACCAGAATATGTAAACATTTTTACCGTTAGCATATCTTTTATTCGAGCACACACACACACACACACACACACACACACACACACACACACACACACACACACACACACACACACACACACACACACACACACACACACACACACACACACACACACACACACACACACACACACACACACACACACACACACACACACACACACACACACACACACACACACACACACACACACACACGTTTTAAGTGTATAGATGGATTCTCCCTTATCATTCTGATTACATTGGATTCCTGCAGACAACAATGACGGCCTGACAACATCCTCATCTACCTGCTGAGCCTGTGCCAGAGAAGACTTAACACAGCAAAATTTAATGTGCTGGAGTGACTCGGCTCTCAGCAGATTCCAGACCCGAAATGTCACCTACCCTTTCCCTGAAGTAATGGTGCCTGACACACTGAAATATTCAAACATTGTGTTTTCCCCAAGATTCAAGTATCTGCAGTTCTTTGTGTCTGGGCTCAGGTACAGCAAAACCAGTCATTTTTATTGACAGCTGTTGCTCTGCGAGGTAATGCAAAACTTTTGAATGAATTTCCAGTGTCCTCAAGTGTATTTGTATAATAATTTCTGATGTTTTTTTTAGAATTATTACTGAGTGGTTGGCTTAGAATTTCATTAGTTGTGACTTCCCTATTATGACTTCACTGATCAGATGGAAGTTGAATTTGTAGAAATTCTAAAGCAATGTCTTTGGTAAAATATCTCCTGCCTTGGTACTGTCACAAATGTGAACTGTCACTGGAATACCTAATTTGTCATAGGAATAACAAGTAGTCATTTATCATTTTATAATGTACCAAAGACCATATGATACGTCCACCAAATATTCCTGTCTACTTAATAGATCAGAACAACCTGGCCTGTCCAAATTGTTTTCATACGAAACAAATGTACTATTCATTATATTGATTGTATTAAAGCAAACATACGGACCAAAGATAAAAAGCAATAAAGATGGATTCCGTTATTAAGATCATAAACATCAAATTGCATTTCCATACTATTTTTTAAACTACTATCGACAGCAGTTGCTTAGAAAGTAATTCAGTGATCATGTAACAGTTAAAAAGATTCAGGCAGTCAATTTGGGAAAGTAGTATTTTGACACTTTGGATTCCTTATGCCATGTTGCTTTTTCAAACAACTCTTTACAAATATCAATATTTTTAAATAAGGGAGTTACTTTCCATAATCCAATGAAGTGGTCAGATATTTTGATTGTGGGAAAAAATCATTTGGACTTATTCTAGGGCTACAGAGTTGTTTACTTTGGCCACATAGCCAAAGTCAGTTGGCATATTCTGTCTTTGTGTAAATGTGTACTGGATGTCTGGGTGTGGAGACACATGTTGTACTATGGGTACACAGGAGTCTGCAGATGCTGTAGGCTGGAGCAACAAACACAATACATGTAGAAACTTGGTGGATCAGGCAGCATCTATGGGATCAAAGGGATAGTTGTCATTTCAGGTTAACACTCTGCATCAGGACATTGTATATTGTCGTCGATATCTGGGTGTGGACATGCATGCTATGGCATGGACCATTAAATCAAATTATCTGTTATCCCTTTTGAATAAATGCAAATTCACATAGTCTTTCAAAATGTTTGAGTAGTACCTCTTTCTTGCCTTTTGATTTATTTGATTTAGTTCCAGTATCTGGACGAGCAGTCTTTGAAGGAGGAGGAACAGTTGACTCCTTGATGAATAACCATGCAGCTGCCAGTGATACCTAGAATTAAAATTTAAGGAAACAAAGAGTCTGATAAAAAGTCAGTTCAAATTAATAGCTTCAAATAAAATCTATTAGAAAAGTTATTTTGTAACCTTGCCATGGCCTTTCGCAGCTGTGAGGACATAGCCGGTATTTGGAGGGGCAGTACACAGCATAATGTTTCATTATATGCTGACACCCTTTTGCTTTTTGTCTCAAACCCAGGCACCTCTCTGCATTCTGCTCAATAATTTTGGTCAATTTTCAGGTTATAAGATAAATCTTGGAGAAAGCGAACTGTTTCCCACTAACTATGAAGTCCAACCCTCGGATCTTACCAACTTGCCATTCAAAATTGAAAAAAAACAAGCTCTCATACTTGGGCATTTCAGTTACGAGAAAATACAAGGATCTTTTCAAAGAGAATTTTATCATTCTGTAAAACCAGATCAAACAGGCGCTAACACAGTGGTCACCCTTGTCAATGTCACTTGTCGGCCGGATAAATTCAATCAAAATGACCTTTTTACCAACATTTTTGTACCTTTTTCAGGTTTTACCGGTTTTTATCCCCAGGTCCTTCTTTGACCATCTTGACTCAGTTATTTCCTCCTATATATGGAGAGCTAAGCGGCCTCGTCTTAATAAGACCCACCTTCAAAAAACCAAGGCTGCTGGTGGCCTGGTTCTCCCACATTTTCGCTTTTATTATTGGGCTGCTAACCTGCGCTGCCTTGCATTTTGATCTTTCTTTCACAGCCAGCCCGATTGCCCTGACTGGGTAGCCATGGAATTACACACAGATGATAATATGTCCATACCTGCACTACTTGGTTCCTCACTTCCACAACCCTCAATTAAATCTGTAAAAAATCCAGTGGTTAAACACTCTTTAAACCAAACCGTCATTTGGCAACCTAAAAAGCTGTCAAGGTTGCCCGGCTGGCAACAGGGAAATAAAGTTAAGTGAGAGCCCTGTGTAACCTACCTGATCTCCCGGTTGCTCAGCACTTCAACCACCCCTCCTATTCCCAATCTGACCTTTCTGTCAAATTGGAGTAACAGCACCTCATATTTCGCTTGGGTAGTTTACACCCCAGCAGTATGAACATTGACTTCTCTAATTTCAGATGGCCCTTGCTTTCTCTCTCCCTCCCCTCCCCCTTCCCAGTTCCCCTACTAGTCCCACTGTCTCCGCCTACTTTCTGTCTTTGCCCCGCACCCTCCCCCGACATCAGTCTGAAGAAGGGTCTCGACCCGAAACGTCACCCATTCCTTCTCTCCATAGATGCTGCCTCACCCGCTGAGTTACTCCAGCATTTTGTTTCAAACTCTTCAGTTCATACAGTCTGTTTATACAGAAGTTTTATTGTTGGAAAGTCAATCTTGTTTTATAGGATTATGGACTGAAATTCTATCCTTTCCAAAGTGGAGAACACTAACAACCATTTTGGGATTGTTATACATCACTAGAAATTTGACCAGAACGTCCTATTTATTATTATTATTGCTGGCCCTATTTATACACAAGGGTGGTTCCAATTCTCATGCAGTTTTATGGCTGATGCACTCTGCAAGAACATATCCTACACTATCCACGCATAGTTCAATTCAAAGAGGCCTGCCAGGAATGCCAATAATTTAACTTCATCCTTGTGCTTCTCACTCCATTTTACACTGATCCTCTCAGTATCCTGTATCTCCATCCCATATACCATCAATGGAATCCCAGATCTAGATCTCCAGACCTGATACTCCTGACTCTACTCTAGATGACCCAGTCTCCAAATCCTTGATCAAATGTGTTTCAGTACACCTCCATCATCACTACCCGACAACTCACTGAACCTCACCACCTCCATTGTCAGAATTGTGAGGTTGCCATCCAAATGTCGCTGGTATCTAATCCTCCCCTCCTCTCACTTTACCCTTCATTTCCCATTTTAATAGGTGCCTCGCTGCCATTCCTACCCAGGTCATAAAATGGAGTTCACTGCAAATTGTGAAATGCATTCAAGGCACAAATACTTTAATCAAGTTTTTCTTATTTTCTGTATACCCATACTTTGGAATCATTGTATGTTTATTAGCATATGCTTAAGTTGTAGCTCTAGAATTGGACTAATTGGATTTGATTTATTTTCAGTTTTAAGTTAATTGATTATCAAAAATGGTTTCTACATTGACATATACAAAGACTCCCATGAAACTATTATAAATCACTTAATACAACAGTTGCACTAGACCATGGATGAAAAAAAATCATGTTCCAAATCTGATAAATTATTTTTATACAGGACTGCAAAATGTAATTATCACTCACCCGCCATATGCACATAACATATGCATATGCCATTAAATAGTGGTGATGGGTGGATGTGTGGCCTGCAATTGTTGCCATGATTGTTTGTACAATAACCAGTGTATCCAGTTGTTTCACGTCCTGCAGGTCTGCTAAGGTCAGCTTAGTATCAATACTTTGTGCACCAATCAGTAGCTGACGCTTTTCTGGAATGAAGGCTTCACTTTTTAATATATTCTCCTTTCTTGAGTGCTCTTCTGTATATAACAAACACATAAGAATTGAAATAAAATGTCAAAATAAGCACAAACCTGAAGGGCCCAAAACATTATAGTTTTAATATGACATACCTTAACTCCAAGAAGACCAAGGAGCTCATTGTAGACTTCAGGAAGTCCAGAGGTGGCACGCACACCCCCATCCACATTAACGGGACGGAGGTGGAACGTGTTTCTAGCTTCAGGTTCCTGGAAGTCAACATTTCCGATGACCTCTCTTGGACCCACAATACCCCTACTCTGATCAAGAAGGCTCACCAGCGTCTCTTCTTCCTGAGGAGACTGAAGAAGGTCCATCTGTCTCCTCAGATCCTGGTGAACTTCTACTGCTGCACCATCGAGAGCATCCTTACCAACTGCATCAAAGTATGGTATGGCAACTGCTCTGTCTCCGACCGGAAGGCATTGCAGAGGGTGGTGAAAATTGCCCAACGCATCACCGGTTCTTCGCTCCCCTCCATTGAGTCTGTCCAAAGCAAGCGTTGTCTGCGGAGGGCGCACAGCATCACCAAGGACTGCTCTCACCCCAACCATGGACTGTTTACCCTCCTACCATCCGGGAGGCGCTACAGGTCTCTCCGTTGCCGAACCAGCAGGTCGAGGAACACCTTCTTCCCGGCGGCTGTCACTCTACTCAACAACGTACCTCGGTGACTGCCAATCACCACCCCCCCCGGACACTTATTATTATTTATTCAAATCATTTGCTATGTCGCTCTTCCAGGGAGATGCTAAATGCATTTCATTGTCTCTGTACTGTACACTGACAATGACAATTAAAATTGAATCTGAATCTGAATCTGATACCTGCACAATATATACAAAACACAAATAGAGCAGGTGAATTTTTTCAACTCAAAAGTTTTTCCATTTTTATTTAATTCACTACATGCTACTATATACTGTATATCCAGACTTTTAAGCAGTCTGATGAAAACAGATTTAACAGAAGTAAGAGATTTTCAGAAGAACGGCAATTGCTTGCAACATGAATTGTGGGGTTGAAAGGAAGGTTAGGTGGTCAGCAATTGTGTAGGAATAAGGTCGAGACATAGGGCATGGGTTTCATGAACAAGATGTTCATGCAATGTTCCAAAATGCCAAATGATGAGAAATTGGAGCACGGACAAAGAAACTGTATTCCACTATGTTGTTTATTTGGGGTATGGATCCCGATATATAACTGGGTGGATCACGTGTGCATTTTTAGTATAACTTGCAGTGTTGAACATATTGCACTTACTGAGGGATAAGATACATTCTACGAGCAGAATTAGGCCATTTTCCCCCATCAAATCTACTCCGCTATTCAATCATGGCTGATATATATTTTCCTGTCTTCTCCCCATAACCCCTGACACCCATATCAATCAGGAATCTGTCAATCTCTGCCTTTAAAATATCCATAGACCTGGCCTCTGCAGCCATCTGTGGCAATTAATTCCACAGGTTCACCACCCTCTGGCTAAAGAAGGGCTCCGGTCCTTGACACTCCTACTAGTTGAAACATCCTCTCCACATTCACTCTATCCAGGCCTTTAACTATTCAGTAAATTTCAATGAGGCCTACCCTCATCCTTCTAAATTCCAGTGAGTACAGGCCCAGTGTTGTCAAACGCTCATCATATGTCAACCCAATCATTCCTGGGATCATTCTCGTAAACCTCCTCTGGACCCTCTCCAATGCCAGCATATCCTTCGTCAGATATGGGGCCCAAAACTGTTTACGAGATTCCAAATGCGGTCTGACCAGTGCCTTACAAAGCTTCAGCATTACATCCCTGTTTTCATCTGCTAGTCCTATCAAAATAAATTTAGTAAAATAATTGCATTTGCCTTTGTTACTACCATTGCAACATGCAAATGTGCTTTTTGGGTATCCTGCACCAACACTCCTAAGTCCCTATGCATCTCCATTTTTGGAATTCTCTCCCCATTTCGAAAATAATCTATGCCTTTTTTCCCATTACCAAAATGCATGACTCCACACTTTGTTATGCTGGATTTCATCTGCCACTTCTTTCCTCACTTCCCAACCTGTCCAGGTCCTGCTGCAATGTCCTTGCTTTCTCTACAACAGCTATCTTTGTATCATCTGCAAACTTGGCTACAAAGCCTTCAATTCCCTCATCCAAATTATTGATATATGTCGTGAAGAGTACGGGCCTCAACATCAACCCCTGTGGAGCACTGCTAGTCACTGGCTTCCAACTGGAACAAGCTTCCTTTATTGCCACTCTTTGTCTTCTGCCATTCAGCCTACCTGCTATCCATGCTAGTATCCTCCCTCTAATACCATGGGCTCTCATGTTCTTTAGCAACTTCGCATGTGGCAACTTATCAAAAGCCTTCTGAAAAGCCAAGTAAACCACATCCAGTTATTCTCCTTTGTCTATTCTTCTATTTACTTCCTCAAAGAATTCTAATAGGTTCGTTGGGTAAGATCTCCCTTTCACAAAACATGCGGACTTCGACCTATTTTATCATGTACTTCTAAGTACTCAGAAACCTCATCCTTTATACTGGACTTTAAAATCTTCCTAACCACTGAAGTCAGGCTAACTGGCCAAGACTTTCCACTCTGCTACTTCGTTCCCATCCTAAACAGCTCAAATCACTCCTGTTTGGAACTGCCGGGAACCACTCCTGACTCTTGTGATGCTTGAAAGATCACAACTGATGCCTCCACAATCTCTAATGCCACCTCTTTCAGAACCCCAGAGTGCAATCCATCCAGTCCAGGTGACTTATCCACCTCAGGCTTTTCAGCAACCCAAGCACCTTCTCCTTAGTAATAGGCACTCCACTAACTTCCACCCCCTGACTCTCTTGATTTTCAAGGACGTTGCTGGTGTCTTCCGCTGTGAAGACTGATGCAAAAAAAATTTCAATTCATCTGCCATTTCTTAATTCCCCATTATCACTTCTCCAGCACCATTTTCCAGCAGTCCAATGTCCACTCTTGCCTCTCTCTTACTCTTAATATATCTAAAGAAACTTTTTGCTATCCTCTTTTATATTATTGGCCTGCTTACTTTCATATTTCATCTTTTCTCTCCTTATTGCCGTTTTAGTTACCTCCTGTTCTTTTTTTAAAAGCTTTCCAATCTTCTAACTTCCCACTAGTCGTTGCAATGTTGTATGGCTTTTATTTTAGTTTTATTCTGTCTTTGACTTCCCTTGTCACCTCACCTCATTCTCTTGTTAGAATCTTTCTTCTTCTTTGGAATGAAGATGGTGCACCTTCTGAATTATTCCCAGAAATTCCTGTTCCACTGTCATTCCTGCTAGGGTCCCTTTCCAATCAACTTTAGTCACCTCTTCCCTCATGCCTCATTAATGGTATGGATAATGGTTTGTGGTATACAAGGTTATGTTGTCATGCATTTCTTTGCCTCAGGATCCTGCTATGTGGCAGCTGTGAATAAGTGTGATATTTCATGATTTGCATTAAGCTGCCTCACTGATAAATGAAGTGTTCTACTACAGTGAACTAAATTCATATAGTATTCCATTCATAGGGCAATGTGTGCAAGGATCAGAATCTTTCTGTTAGAATAATGAGCTTCAACAACATTGTTCACCTTGAGGATGCCATAGTAGCATGTGCATTCAAATAAATTGTCCACTTAATTAATCTGCATTTGGCTGCAACAATTCTCAGAGAATCAACAATTGTCAGAGAATAGATACTTGCAAGGAAGAGTTGTAAATGATTTACGACCATAATAACATAATAGTAACTTGGAAACTTGAGTTTAGCTAACCTTCATCCTCCTTAGGATTTATCCAAAGTTCCATACTCAGGAGAATATCCACTGCCCAGTCCAACTGACAGAGTGCGTCAGTTATGGAAAATCCACTGCAATACAACCATTCACCAAATTCAATCAATTCTTGGATTTTCTGCCAGTTACTTTCGGGCTTCTAAATGAAAAAAAGATGCAATATTAATAGGAATCACAATACAGATTCATAGGAGAAGCAACAGACCTTAAACATGTTATCTTTCACTTTTATGTCATTGGACTAAAAATTGGAATGCTGGAATATTTCAGCG
Source organism: Leucoraja erinaceus (assembly GCF_028641065.1). NCBI lineage: Eukaryota > Metazoa > Chordata > Chondrichthyes > Rajiformes > Rajidae > Leucoraja > Leucoraja erinaceus. Next base: position 7,526,843 of record NC_073391.1, on the reverse strand, counting down.
AAGGATAAAGAGAACCTGACAGAGAAAGGAGAAGGAGGAGGAGAAGGAGCGGGAGAAGGAGGAGGAGGAGGAGAAGGAGGGGGAGAAGGAGGGGGAGAAGGAGGGGGAGAAGGAGGAGGATAAGGAGAAGTAGAAGGAGAATTATTATTATTATCTATATTACTAAATCTCTGATCTTGGCCGCTTTTGGCCGACTGTGCTGCAATTTCCGAGAGACCGCCGCCACCTACGGCCGTCAATTTTGCCCACATCGCTCAGAACCCCCCTCTGCCATATGAGTGTGGAGGATATTTTCCGTTGATGAGAAATGAGAGAGATATTAATGTTTTTACAAAATTCCCCATTCTCTCTGCTGCCCCCGCTGGCAGCGGGGGGGGGGGACTATAAAACCAGGAAGTGTCGTGCCTCATTTAGTCTCTGCCAGACCCAGGAAGCGAGAGGGTCACGGCTCTCTGAGCAGAGAATAACACTGAATGCACGTCTACTCCACGGTGAGTCCCCACGAAGCGGCTGTAAAGTGGCTGCAGCCCTTTTTAAAAAGTTTGTGTTCACAAAATGAATTTTGGTTGTCGTGTGGCTGCAGCCCAATGGTTTGCCTCTCCTTTTTTAACAAGTTTGTGTTCACAAAATGAATTTTGGTTGTCGGGTGGCTGCAGCCCAATTGTTTGCCTTGGCTTGGCTTTTAAAATCGTTGCAACAGTTGGATGCCTGTCCAAGCATCCATACGGCCCACAATGTCTATACTAGCCCTCTGGAAACCAGTACCTTCAGCCCGCACACCCATACTAGTGCAACAGATATAATTATTTTCCAGAAGCAATATGACAAGCAAAAAAATTGAAAATAGATTGTGGGATATCTAATCCTAAATCTTAAATAAGCTTTTGCTTAATTTCTTTGATTATGAATCAATTATGATGTTTTTATTTGGACCATTTTTCGATTGACTGTGATTCTTTATTCCATGACTACAAGCCTAATGTTTTTTTCAACATTAAACTATTTAAGATGAAAATTATTTCTATCCATTTAAATTTCAAAATATATAGCATATATATAGCATATTGTCATAATGAATGGATGTGTAAAATACCTTTAATGCACCAATTGAATTTTGATAACAAGCTAACTTATTTGCTGTATCTTTTGAGAAAACTACCACACGGTGCCACATATAAGATACTTGATCTTCACTTTCGTCATTTAATTTCTGCATATCCATCTGGATATTTTGACCAAGCCTGGTATTTACCATAATTCTATGCTTGAAGAGAAGCCTTAAAATAGAAAAAAAAATCATGAATTCTTAGTGATTAAAAAAAAGTTTTACATTCATTACTTGATCAATACTGTAACATAATTTTGGAAAATTAAGCTGTAAAAATAAGTTCTAAAACAGTATTTTTCGGCTACGAAAGAATCGATGTCTGTCTTGGTTTCCTTATAAATTGCTTTTATAAATTCGTAAGTCTTACAAGCAGAATTAGGCATTTCACGCCATCAAGTCTACTCTGCCATTCAATCATGGCTGATCTTTCTTTCCTTGTCAACCTCATTCTCCTGCCTTCGCTCTGTAATTTTGGACACCCTTACCAATCAAGAACTTGTGAACTTCCGATTTCAAAATCCCCAAAGACGTGGCCCTCCAAAGCCATCTGTTGCAATGAATTCCACACAGGCACCACCATCAGGCTAAATAAATGTCTCTTCATCTCCATTCTAATGATTCGTCCTTTCATTTTGAGGCTGTGCCCTTAGGTCCTAGACTCTCCCCCTAGTGGAAATATCCTCTACTCTGACTCTATCCAGGCCTTTTATTATACGGTAAGTTTTTGTGAGATCCACCCTCATTCATCTAAACTCCAGCAGGTACAGGCACAGAATCATCAAACACAAATCATAGGTTAACCCAAGGATTCCTGGGATTATTCTTGTAAACCTCTGGATCCTCTCCAACACCAGCACATCTCTCGTCTGATATGGGCCCCAAAACAGTTCACAATACTCCAAACGTGCTCTAACCTGTGCTTCAACATCACATCCCTGCTTTATATTCTAGTTCTACAAAAATGAATCCTAACATTGTATTTACCTTCCTTACTATCGATTCAACCTGCAAATTAATCTGTTGGGAATCATGCACCAGACCTCCCATGTCTCTTTAAACACACGATTTCTGAATCCTCTCACCATTTAGAAAATAGTCTATGCCTCTAGTCCTGCTACCAAAATGCATGACTTCTCACTCTGCTACACTATATTAATTCTACCATTTCTTTGGGCACTCTCCTAACCTGTCCAAGCCCTTCTGCAAACTCCCTGCATGCTCTACACTACCTGCCCCTCTACCTATCTGCAAACTGGGCCACAAAACAATCAATTCCAACATCCAAATCATTAATATACAACATGAAAATTAGCAGACCTGAAACCAACCACTGCAAAACACCACTAATCACCCATGACCACTGTAACATTGCCTTTCTTAAAAACCGATTGTATCTCCTGGTGTAATTTGTACCCTACATCCTGGTTACTGTTTGGAGGTCTGTATATAGCTCACGTCAACCCTTTCAGTTTCTTAACTCTACCGACAAGGATTCAACATCTTCTGATCCTATGTCATCCCTTGCTAAGGATTGAATTACATTATTTACGAGCAGAGACACCCCACCCCCTCTGCCCACCTGCCTGTGTTTTCGATAGGATGTGTATCCTTGCATGTTTAGCTCTCTGCTCTGATCCTTATTCAGCCACTTCTCTGTGATGCCCACAACATCGCACCTACCAATTTCTAACTGCGCTACAAGTGCATCCACCTTGGTCTGTACACTACATGTATTTAAATATAACATCTTTAATTCAGTATTCACCATTCCTCTCCTCAAATTGGTTCCCATTTTTCCTGATCTTAGGCTCTTATCCCTCTTTAAACTTTCTGTCCTAATACTTATTCCGGACTTCTTCTGAATAACCTCTCCTGTACTTTATTTTCCTTCATCCATACCTTTCTTGCTAGAAAAAGTAATATGGGGAATTCCTCAATGTAGAACGTTGGGATAAACAAAATGGTGCAGCTTATTAATGGGCACCATTGAATCAGAATTACACCTCACCTATCTCGTATCCACCTGGGACGGTGATGTCAGAAAAAGAGCATGTCAATGCTTCCAAATTCTTTTATAACTGTGTTTAATATTTATACAAACATGTCTCATTTTACTTACAATCGCTGCTTCGTTTTTGGCATTTCTCTGATGGCATTGTCTAACACCTTTAATCCGGCTTTCCAGTCTCCTTTATTTGTATTGATGTGGAATAAAAGTCCATACATTGCTGCCCTTAACTTGAGATCTTCTTCAGGATCATTGCCAGCTTCAAATAAATATAATTAGTTGTAATTGGTACATTATTACCGCTTAACTATTCAGAAATGGGGTAAACATTAATTCCTTCACTATGAATGTTGTGATTCTTTGGAATTGTCCTCCTAACAAAGGCATACTCATTGAATTTATTCGACAGAAATTCACAATATATTTAGAAATTTAAGGACTCAACGGTATTTTCAGCACAGTGTAGAAAATAATTACCTGACAATAAAAATGTGAAAGGATGGCACTGAGTAGATAAATGGTCTATTTCATACCAGGTTGCTTTGGAACAAATTGGTAAAGTTGCAGGATGGAGAAAAAAGTGATTTTACATGGAGGGGTGTGATCCTGTAGATTGTAATTCCTTATCTACAATTTAAGAATAGGTTGGGAATAGGGTTGAGGAAAGAGAAATGAAAGGATATAGTAATTTTTGGCATGTGTGTTGTCATGTGCGGATGTGGCGTAAAAGGATGAGATGCCAAAGCCAAGAAGTGGAAACCAAATAATAGAACAGAAACAACGGCGAAAAACCAAATAACCGAAAGGGCGCAAGGCCGAAAAGCCAAATAACCGAAAGGGCGCAAGGTCGAAAAGCCAACTAACCGAAAGGGGGGATCGCCAAAAAGCCAACTAACTGAAAGGGCGGCTCGCCAAAATGCTAACTAACCGAACGGACGTATCGCCGAAAACCCAAATAAAGGTCATGACGTCGACGGGGTCGGGACTTGTCAGCGATTGGTCCAGACCCCGCGTCCATCACATCACTGGCCAGGGGAGACGAGGGTGGGGGTCATTTTTAATTTTCCTTCGCCGCTTTTGGACATTCCTGAATATAAAATGAAACCGCGTGTGATTGGAACTTTCGGTTGATTTAACAAAATAATAATCCAAATTGGTTCCATAGATATTTACACCAACTGTAACAATTATATTTTGACTACCACAATACATTTACATATACTACCGTGCATCTTGAAGGCCAGTGGTCCTTTTGGGTGTGAATCAAGAAACCAGTCGAAAATAATGACTTTTTTTAAAGAATATCTTAGCTCCCCGAGTCAGTTCAGTGATACGAGTCAGGGGCCGTGGAACGTTTTTGAAAGTGGGGAGACTGAGCGATCACTGATCACTGGTCTCGGAGGTATCCGGTGAGGGAGTGGACCGACCGAGCAGGGGGAGGGTGGAAAAATTATTATTTGTTGTTGCTAAACCTTCAAAAACTGGGGGATAATATGCCATCCCCCAACTCAAAAAGTGGGGGGATATATACCCCTGGGATATATCACACAGGGTTTTATTTTATATTCAGGAAAGTCCAAGCCCGGCAAAGGAAAATTAAAAATGACCCTCACCCTCCCATCTCCCCCCGGCCAGTGATCTGATGGGCGCGGGGGTCTGGACCAATCGCTGACAAGTCCCGCCCCCCGGCGACATCATGTCCGTTATTTGGGTTATTGGCGATCCGCCCTTTCGGTTAGTTGGCTTTTCGCCATTGTTTCCGTTCGGTTATTTGGCTTCCACTTCTTCGCTTCGGCATCTCGTCCATCGACGCCATGTCTGGGTACTGCGTATTGTACTTACTCAGGTTGGTAATAAGTGGATTGGTTGGAATGAACAATTAGTTCTTGTGTTGTCATTTCTTTTGTTGTAGCTCACAAATTAATCACCCAAGTATATGCAAAATGATTTGTCAATTTATGACTTTTAAATAATAAAAGTCTTTACTAACCTTTTGAAAGTTGCTCAGAGATGGTATAATGTATTTGCCGTTTAAATATTTGTCGTTCAATCGTTTCATTTTTTTCATTTTTTTCTTCTTCCTGTATACGCAGTGAACAAAACCTTAATTATTTTGTGAAACCAATATATATATATATATATATTGACCATATGATGCCATTGCAAAGTTACTAATCAGTCCATTTGTTGGCATGAAGGTTGGTAGTAAAAGCATTATAATGTTTGAAGAGGACACACATATACTTCTGATGAAATGATAGACCTTGAGATGTATTGTTGTACTGCTCATATATCCAAAGCATAGACCCTCTTTGAATCATGACTCTTGTACATCGAACATTTCCTGGAAGGGAATCTAAGGGATCATTTCCACTCTGCTCATCTTTTTTTTCGAGACACTGTAACTATTTGATATTTATCCTGTTATCCTCTGGCAAATATTTTGTTGAGTAGTCATTTAATTCCATTTACATCTCCTCAGAACCTGTCTGAGTATACAGTATCTAGCATTTTCTGGTTTAATTTCAGATCTCCGGCATACACAGTATTTCTTCTTTGGGATTTGTAAAGTCTGCTGTTTTTCTCTCACCACAGAGGGTGTCTAATCAGCTTCCTGCATTTTCTTGCAACATCACACAACTTGTAATATTTAGCTAGGCATTGCAATTACTTGCATGGTGCATCAAGGGGATTTTAGATAAAGCAAGGCAGATTCATTGTATATAATAGCAGCAGGTAGAGGAGCTCTTCAGGTTATGAAAGACCCGACGTACAAAAATCAAAGCCAATTTGACATAAATTCTCCAAGATATTTCCAAGCTGGTAATATTAATAATAAAATGTTTTAAGTACACATTAATGACTGGATACAGTTTACGTTGCATTAGTTTAATTATGGGCAGTGTTAAGGTGGTTATTCAGTGAAATAAAAGAATGATAGCAAGTGTACAATAGAGTTTTCAGGACTGGAACCCATACGTAACTGCCTGCACTTGGTGTCCAACAACAATGAGATTTCCGAGGTCTGGTTGCTGCCTGGAACTTGCAACTTGACTGAAGGGCCACAAGATCAACTTTCCAGTTATAAGAATGCATGGGAACCTTGAATAATGGTTCCAGATGGCAGGCTAGGTTTGGTAAATTCCAACCCAATAACCTTATATTAATCGTTAATGCCATTTTAAGAGTTTTTAAATGTCTTGGAGCATCAGCATTATTGCAGTCAGTGAGAGCAGCTGAGTAAATATCTATCTTCTAAGAATGGGTCGCATCCTCTTTACCTGGGCATGGGCATGCTGATTAAAAATGTGCATGCATCTGCTGTTTCTGTAACGGTTGGAGAAATCAATTTTGCTCAACAGACTTTACCAGAAGAAATGTTAAAGGCCACTAGGTGGCACACCAGGTTACGATTACATCCTTGGCAGCCTTCTGCATTTATTATTTGTTGACAGATATATGCTATTAAAAATAACAAGCAATGGGATTGAAATTATTGCAACAATGTTACCTTTTTATTCTTGGTGTATGTACTGTGGATTGCCTTCAGAAAAGCTTTAAGTGGCTCTTCAAGTATTCTTCTTTCCCGAACAGATGGTATCAAATGCAGGCAAGAATTCCAAAAGTATTTTGCTGAATTCATTACAAGATTCATACTTCCAGCTTTTTCTCCATAGCTGTTGGAGAGTACGTAAATGTTATCTATGAATGCAGTTTAATCTCTGATGTACACTGTATCAATCTGGTCTGCTGTTATGAGGCGATGAGAAATAGGAGAAGTGATTTCACTTTCCCCACATCAGCTCATACTGGCGTCCTGGAGTTCCTGGGCATGCAGCACATAATTTGAAGCATACCCAGTCATTCTGATTAAAAGCTATGATCCCTTACATTCATCAGGAATGCAACAACTAAAAAACAAAACAGTTATCATTTCCTAATACTCATCTGCCTTTACTCCATCTTCACCTGTTCACGTATTTGGTTTCATCATCAGTTTCAGATCTCAAGTGGAACTTCCACGTCTGGCAAATACCCCCAATTTGGTAGGTTTTGTGCTTCCTGATATAAACATTTGTTTTCTCCTGTGTTAGTCCCAATTATCATTAACCCTACAATTCCCCAATACAAATAGTGACTGCTATTACTCCTACTTGATACTCTCCTTGCTATCTCTCCTTGCTTTGAATAGCATTGAGAAAGAAGATCTGTTTTTTTTTCTCTATTTATTAGTTGGTTCATTTTTGTCTTGAATCCAAACATTTCATTCTCTACCTAAGGAAACAAACAACATAAAAATCAAAGCACAAATGTCTAAAAGGAAATGATTAGGAAACTGGAGGCTACAGAGAAGCTTTAAAATGATTTTGACATATATGATTGAGATGGTAAATGTGGAAGAAGTGAAGATATTGCTGCAAGTAGTTCCTGTAAAAATCGCGAAGGCCAAGAGGAGCCACACAGTTTGCTTTGGCATAACAGCATCAGGAAGCACAAATAGAAACAATTTAACTTGCAGTAATGTTTATACGAGGACATTTGTAATATTAAATAACACCTGATCCAATTCACTGTACCATAAGGATGCAAGGAATTGAAACCAATGTCACTGTGTTGCTCATGAGTGGCAATAATCCTTCTTCTTAAGGCCTACATGTTAATGTCTTAAAATGGAGCTCAACAGAAAATAATCCAGAACTAAGAGGTACTCCGAGACATCCCCAATACACCCGAGAGCCCATTTCAGCCTCCTGGACCTCATTATTACATCACTCAGGAAGTGTCTTATAGAGGACATTTGTTAAAAGCTAGATGAACCAAGCTAATACAAAGAAACACCCAAGTGCTGCAAAGTGTTGTATTTTGTGTGTTCAAAAGCAAGAGGAAAGTATACAGTAAATCATAGGACTCTTAGGAGTTTATAAACCAAGGGATCACGGAACTGCAAGTCCATAGATCCGTGAAACTTGCAAGAAGGCATAAATCATGCTTAACTTCAGGTTGGGGCATTAAATAAAAAAGTTGGCAAGTCATAGTAGAGATACATAAAACTTTGGTTAGACCACATTAGGTGTGCAGTTCTGGTTGACGCACGACAGGGAGGAAATGACAGCTTTGGAGAGGGTGAAGAAGAGGTTCACCCAGGATGTTACCTGCTTGGAGTGTATTAGCTATGAGGAGAGGTTGGATAAACTTAGTTTGTTCTCTGTGCAGTGTCAGAGGCTGAAGGGCGACCTGATGGGATTATATAAAATGATATTAACTTCAGGTTGAGGCACAGATAGGGTATATAGTCAGAGTCATTTTTGCAGAGTGTAAATATCAAATACAGGGCATTGAAGGCATGGTATTAAGATGAGAGGAATGTTTTATCCAAGGAGATTTACGAGGCAGGATTGTACATAGAGAGGGAGTCATGAGTACCTGGACCATGCTGCCAATTGATGTGGTGGATGCAGACATTATAGCAATAATGAGACATTTAGATACATGAACAATTAGGGCATGGAGGGATAGAGATCACGTTTAGGCAGATGGGATTAGTTAGATTGGTATTCTAGTCAGCACTGACATGGTGGGACGAAGTTCTATTCTTCTGCTGTATTGTTCTATGTTCTATCGACTTATTGGCAAGTTATTTCTAATTCTGTGAACAAATAAAACTTATTTCTGCAAAGTGTTTGCCACAGAAAAATACTTAGAACAATTGGGTTAAACCAAGACTTTATGATGAAACATGCACAGTTGTTCTGCTCTGAGATAAAATTACCTTGCACTCATTTGAAACGCTTTAATTGCAGCAAGACGCATTTTGCTGTTTCCAGCTCCAGTCTTCACCAAGCTCTGGCCTTGGATACAGGCAACAACACTGAGCAATTCATTCTGAACTGTATAATTGTGCCTAGATAAACACAAAGAAAATGTTATTTTCCCTTTCACAATAATTGCAACCAACAATTGTTTCCTAAAATGTTCTAAAGGAGACCACGACTTCACAAACTGTGTAGTTTAACTAGTTTAGCAAAAGACTGAAGGAAAGCCAGTTCTTCCATCTAAGATGTTCACAGTGAGTATCATACAGCTGAAGTAGATAACCATAGTACACATTATGACAGTTTCCTTGTTTAGACACAAAATAAATCGATGAAGTAGGCCATTCAGCCTCTCTTCTCTGCTTCACCATTCAACGAGGATTGATGGCTGACATTTAAGCTCAGCTCCACATTCTTAAAGTAACTCTGAATTGCTTGATTTCCTTAACCTCTAAAAATCTATCAATCTTTGCCTTGAATACACTTGTACATTGGGCCTCAACAGCCCTCCAGGGTGAAGGTTCATTATCCTCTGAACTGTACAAGCCCAGTTTGCTTAGTTTCTCCTATATCAAAACAAATCTATCCTCCCAGAATTCAAAATTAAATTAAACAACTGTGGATGATTTAAATTCTAGAAATCTGGAATTTCAAAAAACAGAATAGGTTTTCCAATAGATGTGTCCCTTCTTAAATCCATGTTGACCACCTAATCCTATTATTAAATTCCTAAACCTTTGTTGCATCTTTTTTTATATAACAAATTTGACAATTTTTCTTACTGCTAGCATCAGGTTAACTAGTTCCCTGTTTTCTCTCCATCTCCTTTCTTACATAGTGGGGTTAAACCACCCACCTTCCAATCGATCTCCCAGCTAACAACGACCTATTCTACATTTTCCTTCATCTCCATTCCCTTTGCCCTGTTTTCACACCTTCACTTCCTTATCTATCTATCTCCCTCACCCCTGACATCAGTTTGATGAAGGGTCTCGACCCAAAACGTCACCCATTCCTTCTCTCCAGAGATGCTGCCTGTCCTGCTGAGTTACTCCAGTTTTTTGTGCCCATCTTTGAGAGTAATGCAACTGATCAGGGAGGCCTGCATTTTATTGTGCCCATTTGTTCTACAAATGGGAGAGTGATTTAATAAAATGGCTGGGATAATTGACATAAGGTTACAGATAACTCTGCAGAAAGACAAGGATGAAAGGTTAAAGAGACATTGATCAATGGTGAATTATTTCCAAACTGTAGATTCCAAAGGTAAACATTGTGTCATGGGAATATAAAAATGCTGTGGGTGCTGTGAATCTTTGAAACAGTTTGGGTTCTCTCAGAGTGTTTTCACAGTGCACACTGTTAAGGTCTTGAATAAACCGACTTGTTTGAGTAATTCACCACTGTTCTGTTGTATTTTGTGTCTGGTCCTATCTGAGCTGGGCCCCAAGTAAAGCCAGATTGTGGGTACAAGTACTACACAATATTTCATTCTTACAGGTACCATTTATTTTTTTGGTTACTCCCTTGTTATTTCTCTCTCCCAACTCAATTATTCTGTCCATGTTATTCTCCTTTCTGAACCGGACCTGAATCTAATTCAAGATCTCTATTTCACCCTGATCTATTGTTTTCTAAAGAAAAACATTAAATCACATTGTGCCTTTCAATAAGATTTCAGATACGCGTTTCTCTTGCTATGTTTTTATTAACTTTTACTTCTATCAAGGCATGACGTTAAATATTTTTGCAGGGGTACAGTAATTGGTCTTAGTATATCATATGGCAATGGACGTCCAGACCAGTGACATTTGACTCCTTTTACAGCATCTTTGCACTTGACATGATAAATTAAAATGCCCAATCATGAAATCTAATTGTATTAAAAGATTAGAGTTAAATTAAACTTGCTTTAATTCAAGATCACAATCACTCAGCCCCATCTCCTGCCGAACTAGAATGCCATCATTTTAAAAGGAAAACACACAATTTTGTTTAGACTTACTTTCCATGCTTCTTAAAACCAGGAGATTTAGCAACAAGTTTTTCCAATGCAAACGCTTTTTGGGCACATTGCATAACCAGAGGGTTATCGTTATTCAGGTATGCAAGGTGCAACAAACGTGTCCAAACTTCCAACTCCAGCAGTTTATCAGTCCAGATGCAACTTGATATTTTATTTTCCAACTGTAAATGTTCACATATTTTTTATTAATAAAGATATACATATAAACTTGGAAATTCTTATGGGAGTGATCCCAACAGTTACACAAAGGCCATGCTTGCGATAGAAATCTGACATTGATTCTTTCACAATTTGCAGCATGCACCAAAGGAAGCAGAGGTTTCAATAAATCATCTGTGAAGTTCTAGCCTGCCCTTATTAATTACCAAAAAGGTCAAAACCTGACCAAATTAGTTTGCTTCACGGAAGATTGCTCGATTTTGCTGTATGCACCATCTTGGAAATAAATGGATAATCCCTACTCCCCATATTTCAGGGGATCATTTGAAACAACATACAGTATCATTCCTCTATAGGGCTTCAAATCCTAAATTTGTCCTTGAACCCAATGTAATAGCATCAAGTGATTCACATATAGAGCTTCACTGAGGGTTTGGCCACAGGAAATATTAGCTGCCAAAGTGCCCATGCTTAGTTTCACACTGTTTTACATTATATACATGTTGGGCACTGGCAAAGTCTCAGTCTCTCAGATTCCATCATGGAAATTAAATCAGGTTTACAACTTATTGAGTCATAGAGGTTTAGAGAGATCCAGTGCAGTTGCTTTCGGCCACTGATTCTGTACCACCAATCAACCACTCATTAAAACCAATCTAATTTTGCCCCATTTTGAATCTTCATACATTGTCATCTACTTCCCCCAAATTCTACCAATCATCTACACACTAGGAACAATTTACAGAGGCTAGCTAACCAACCTGTGTAGGAATGTGAGGGGGGAGGGGGAGGCGGAACTGGAATATTCAGAGCAAAACTGCACACTCACAGGAAGAATGCACAGATAACACCCAAGATCATGATTGAACTCAAGGGGTTGATGCTATGAGGCAAGGGCTCGAATAGCTATGCCACTCTAATCTGAACCGTTGCACCATTTTCCATTGTTTTATGGCATAATATATTTATTTTGGAACATACATTGATTTTTAAATTTTGCTTCTAAAACGTTACATCAAGACTAGTTATTCACCTCAAGAAGACTAGGAACAGTAAATTTCATCAGCCTGTTGCGATTGCATGAAAACATCTCCAGAGCAACAAGAACCTGTACCATTGAACTCTGGCTGTCATTACTTTCCTGCAAAAGATAAAGAATTCATCAAGTTAATGCGTAAGCGCTCTGACAAAACATACAAATGAACCTAGATTCAAGGGATTGTGGTCTCAGTTATTTCATTCCAAATTACAGAGAACTGTAAGAAAGCCACGTAATATTGGTATTATTTTTCAGACCTGTTACATTAAAATCTCATCTGATCTTAATACAATGCAAACACATGAAGCTTGTAAAAGAATATATACAAATTGCAAATTATTGCTAATGCTGGAAACCAGAAATTTAGACAAAATATGTTGCAGTTACTCAGCAGGTCCAGAAGTATTTATGGGGAAGGAGACAACGTTCATAAGGGAAATCATAACTCCCAGTATTAAATAGGTAAATAAAAATGAAAAACAAATATGAAACAGACACTGAACCAATCCACCACTTGTGTAGGAAGGAACTGCAGATGCTGGTTTAAACTGAAGATAGACACAAAAAGCTGGAGTAACTCAGCGGGTCAGACAACATCTCTGGAGAAAAGAAATAGGTGACGTTTCGAGTCTTCAGTCTGAGCATTATGTGTCTATCCCCAATCCATCACTTCCAGTATTAATATAGATGGAATGAGGGAGGGGAAGCCAATCTACTAACTGACTACCTTACATTCATATATAGGCGACATACCGTATAGGAGATTATTAAAAAATCTCCCTATTGCTATACAGAAGCATCATCAAACAAAACCCAACACTCAGCCACTGAGTCAATTTAAGGACAAATTTCCAAATCAGCTCTCATCCTGTTGCTGTTTCTGCCACTCCCCGTTCCACCTGCCAACCCCTGCCTCACTACTCCCTCTCACCTATTTGTATTGACTATCTCCCCTCTACACTCTCAATATTGATGCTGAAGTTGAACATCCGTCTTCCTCGTACCTGACCAACTGAGTTTCTCCTGTAATTTGTATTTTGCTTTCAACGAGCGCAGGAACCCCACTTATAGAACTCCTGCAGTTGTGTTTTGGAAAACCTTCAGAAATTTTAAAATTTGTAACGATGTTTAGAATCCATGCCTTAGCACTGGAAAATGTTGCAGGTATTAAAGTTTTACATTATCCCTGAGGACGTGGAAAACGGGGAGGCAGGGAAATAGCTAACCAGAATGATTATGATGAAATGGCAATCAGTAATACAGTAAATAACAAATGTGATAATGATGCAAGGCCAAAGGAGAGAGTAAAAGGGTTGCCAAAAGAAATAAAACATGGGTCTACAAAAGATGCTGCAGCACTAATTTCAGCATCTGGTGCTCAAACATAAAGTAGAATTGGCAATTGTTTGAAATTACAGTTTTTAAAATCAAAAGTGATTTTGGAAGTGTTTACTTTGTTCTTGATGCCAGGAACAATAATGTGAAACATTAAACTACCAATTGCAGTGTTTGATGAATTAAAGTAGCAAATGCACAGTTATGAGTAGAAAAAAAATGTTGATCTTATTTTGGAGGAGAATGCATCATAAGCAGAAAATTCTAAAAATTGAATGAAATGTAAATAAACTCCTAAGGTCACATTGAGTCAGGGCCGTGTTACATTTCTTACACTTGCACAGGAGGATGAGCAGGTAGGAATAATGGAAGAGTGGACCAGGAGAGGGACTATTCAAAAGGAATGATATTTTCAGAATCCTGATATATAAGGGGAAGATGACTTTGGTGGTGACACACAATATCATTGCATATAATAGAAAAGACTGAAGATTAAATGTTAAATGCAGACCCTACTGCAGCTAATGTCAATTTGGATCTGACAGGATCATCACAAATATCTTACTTTGGAGCCCAGGCTAGGAATTAGAAACATAGAAACATAGAAAATAGGTGCAGGAGTAGGCCATTCGGTCCTTCGAGCCAGCACCGCCATTCAGCATGATCATGGCTGATCATCCAAAATTATTACCACATTCCTGCTCTCTCCCCATATCCCATGATTCCATTAGCTCTAAAAGTTTTATCCAACTCTCTCTTGAAAACATCCAGTGAATTGTCCTCCACTGCCTTATGTGGCAGAGAATTCCACAGATTTACAACTCTCTGGGTGAAAAGTGAGGCATTATCTTGTCATGTGACTTTTATGTACACAACAACTTGCAACATATGTGAACTAGCAACTAGTCTGATAATTTAATCTACTAACATATACGAAAATTGCATGTAAATGAATATAAGAAGGTTTAGGGATAAACTAATCGTTAAACTTTATGCTATTAATTCTTAAGTAACCATTCCTTTTTAAAAGGCAAAACAAATTTCTAAAAGTAATCTTTATTTTGATTGCATTACTACCCTCTTCCCTCTTTTCAATTATCTTATTTAGAGGCAGTTAAAGGGAAGCATCGTAGCCTCCTTGACAATTGCTGATGTTATTCACCTGGGCTTCTCCTGTATCTGACTCTTTCTCTGATGATATCTAGAATAGAATAGAAAAAAGAAGCCTCACAATCAAACTGTACTTGCATATTCATAATTCTTACTCATGTTTTCTACTCTTATCACTGCAGCTACTATTTGGAACAACAACGTCATTCTCTGAGAGGCAGATTGGTCTTCCTTACTGCTTATGATCAGGAATCTACTTTAGGATAGTTACCGTAATTCCTACAAATAAAAGCTTTTGGTAAATACTCTTAAGGGTTTGTCGCTGCACTATTAATCGTGCGTCTAACATTAAGTCCTCAATTACTCTTGAATATCATATGTCTAATGGGCTAATGACATTTATGCATTTACATATTGCTTTGTTTTGTGTGGCACAACTGACTTCCCATGTATAATCCACAAAGTAATCTTTAGTTTAGTTTAGTTCATTGTCACGTGCACCGATATGCAGTGAGAAGCTTTTCTTGCGTGCTAATAAGCCAGCAGAAAGACAATTCATGATTAAGAAAATACATGATTAAGACAATACCTGATTTAAGTCAGTGCTGAGGAAATATTTGGTTTAATGTTTTTAACCAACATTCTATTGAAAAATGGAAATAATTTCAAACAGCCCAATTTCCAAGTGATTTATTTCAAAATGAAACCCATCAATATGCATCAGTAAACAAATCAAGAGGTGTAAGTAAATAATTTGTAAACTGCTTTACCTCATCATCACTTCCCAGACTTGGTCCTATTTGTTGTTGCAGAAGCTGTTTTATCTTGACCCATGTGATTATAATCTGATGTCTCACAGCAATAGGAACAACATCAGAAGGTTCACTTCCATTTATGATATGCATTGCATATTCACAGATCTATAGTCCAAACAACACTGTATTAATTATTCCCATTAAAATGTTAATATACACTGAGCTCCTGCAAGTGAAAGAGAGTCTCCAGTGTCCCATCCCTGACCCATCCTATTCCCCCATAAGTTTGATTGACTTAATGCCCTTAACACCAAACATTAATGCTAGGAAAAACATTACAAAATAGTTCTGAATGACAATATAAATCATGTTTGGGGGGAAATTCTGATTAATTTGTTTGAATTCTTCAAGGAGGTAATTAAATGCATTAATGAGGGTTGAGCAGTTCATGTTCACCTTGTGGACTTCAGTAAGGCCACTGAAAAGGTCTCACATGTGAAACGGGTCCAGAAGGTACTGGCCTATGGGACCCTGGGCCAATTGGATATGAAATTGCCTTGGTGAAGGAGGCAGAAGATAATGGTCAGGGCTTGTTATCATGATTGTAAATCTGTGACCAATTGCAGGAATTGGTTTTGGGACCCTTGCATTTTGTTGTATGCACAAATGGCAGAAACATGAATATAGGAAATATAATTATTAAGTTTCAGATGACACAAGAATTGTTGGTATTGTTGATAATAAAGAGTTGTCATAGGCTACATAACTTAAGATGGACATAAACGTGATGGGAGGAACATAATCTCCAAAAATGTGAGATGTGCATTTTTGGACGTGTTTTTGGCTAAGATATATACAAAGACAGTAGGACCTTAGAAGTGCTGAATAACAGTTGGTGTACATCCCAAGGATCCCTGACGGCAGCAGTACGGGTAGGTACGGTGATGATTAA